>NW_027527920.1:3527563-3586982 GCF_008692635.1 Crocuta crocuta | reverse complement strand
CCCCCCCCCCCCGAAGTCTAGGGAGCAATGTCCTGTGTGATGAGGTGCTCGGACTGAGATCCAAGTGGCTTGGGTTCCACCTGGTGCTCTGCTAGTTCCTGGGAGACCTCTGGGGTTCAGATTATTATTTTTATTAATTTTTTTATGTCTTTATTTTATTTTGAGAGACAGAGACAGAGAGCAAGCGGGGGAATGGCAGAGAGAGAGTGGGAGACACAGAATCCGAAGCAGGCTCCAGGCTCTGAGCTGTCAGCACAGAGCCCAACGCGGGGCTAGAACCCACGGACCATGAGATCATGACCTGAGCCGAAGTCGGACACCTAACTGACTCAGACATTCAGGCACCCCCAGATTCTTATTTTTAAATAAAGACGTTACTGGATACGTAGATATTTAGCACAGCTGCACAGTGGAATTACCTGGAGAGCTTAAAATGATTTTGTCCTCTGGCTGTATCACTACAGATTTGGACTCCGCTGGTCTGGTGTACTTAACAAGTGACCTCTTTGGTTCCTAATGCTCAAAACATCTGTGACTTTCACCTGCATTTTTAAACATTTGATCCCAATAGACCCTTTGTAAAACTCTTCAGTCCAAATGCTGTGTAAAAATGCAGTATACAAAATGGCCAACGGTAGTTTTATCAAACTAAATTTATTTCCTAGGCTTGAATTTGTAATATTTACACATTAGGAGGTCAATGAGTCTGTGTTGATCAGCACAAATATTTGGATTCAGGATTTATGGATGATAGCTTGTACGTAAGCCTTGGCATCTAGCTTGTTTCGCACTTGCGCTAGCTGTGTAGCATTAAGAAACTCTTGGGGCACCTGGGTGGCTCAGTCGGTTGAGCGTCCTACTTAAGATCAGGTCATGATCTCACGGTTCATGGGTTCAAGCCCACGTGGGGCTCTGTGCTGACAGCTCAGCTTCCTTCGGATTCTGTGTCTCCCTCTCTCTCTGCCCCTCCCCCACTCACACTCTGCCTCTCTCTCTCTCTCTCTCAAAAATAAATAAACGTTAAAAAAATTTTAAGAAAATCTTGATCCACAAGGTAAATAATTGCAGTTCCTGAAGGAAATTCATCTTGCAACCTCAAGAGACTCTTTAAATAAGTAGACTCAGGATGCAGAGAGTGGGGAAGGAAGGATTTTTTTATTTAAAAGTTGAATCACTAAGGATATCTTGTACCTTTTTTTCTTTCATAACTATACATTAGCCTTGAATGCTTAGAACTTGCAATAAAAAGTAAAATGGTCTATAATGTGTTATTATGGTGGTGCTGCGTGTGATTGGCCAATCAGGGCTAGACCGTTTGCCAGGCAGCTGCTCTTAGGCGAATGCCTGGCATTTAATTGAGTGTGTGTGTGTGTGTGTGTGTGTGTGTGTGAGCGTGCACACGCATACCTGCGTGTACTTTAGTCTGTAGTTGCTTATATAATCTTACATGGACAGACGTGTGCAGGCCTGAAGTCCAAAGACTGTGCAGAGCTAGAACCTTCTTCATTAACATCATTCACAAGTGTGTCACAGTCAGAGCGAAGTCAGGAAAAGCTCCATTCTTAGGTCTCTGCAAAATCCAAGCATTAACAGGGCTATTCGGGGCTGGTATTTGATAACTAGTGTAAATTAGTAGGTTTGCATTTTTAACCCATAGTTTCAAAAATAGGTTTAAAAGATATTTCGAGACAGGGGCGCCTGGTGGCTCAGTTGGTTAAGCATCTGACACTTAGTTTCAGTTCAGGTCATGATCTCACGGTTCATGAGATCTAGCCCTGTGTGGGGCTCTGCACTGACAGTGTCGAGCTTGCTTGGGATTCTCTCTCTCCTTCTCTCTCTCTCTCTCTCTCTCTCTGCACCTCCCCCACTCACATGCATGCACGCTCACTCTCTCTCAAAATAAATAAGCTTAAAAAAAAGATAGTTCAACACGTGAGCATGCATCCTGTTTGTGGATGCTCCAAAATAATGCTGTATAACCACAGGGGAGTGAGAAGTGCAGGTGGGCCCCTGGGTTACTTTAGAACCACAGCATATTTGAGCACCAGGACCCAAAGGGGGACAGAGAAATGGAGGTCACAGTCTCATATTGAACTGGATTGAAAAGAGCAGCAGATAACCAAAGGTGGGGTCCCCATGTGGTTCACGAGTGTGAGTCTGGCCCGCAGCAGAAAGGCCCCTGCAAGTACTGAGGACCCTCAGAAAGGTGGCCACCTACGCATCCCCAGGAAGGTCATTCCTTGGGAGAACTCCCCAAGTTTTTTTCATGATGGGATTTTGGAATTTTGATTGATGACTCTGTAGAAACGGTTGACCTCCCTTAATGATCTGATTGGTGGTTAGAAGCCATCTCCTTTGGAGGGGAAGCTCACCTCCAGGCCGGGTGTTATTTCAGAGAAATTGCCCATGGTTGGAATGGAGCAGGGTGGGAGTAGTTGAAAGCTCGGTGTGGCCTCGGGATGGAACTCTGGGAGGTCTGGACAGGCCTCTAGAGTTAGGATCCTTCTGAAGGGGTTGTTTAAACAGGACTACTGAGCAGGACGTTTCTTCAGGAGTTCTGCTGCATGGAGTGGGGAGAGAAAATGTGAGCTCAGGATGGGTGATTCTTTGCAAGAGCTCAGTTGGACATTCCATGAGGTCTCCTTCTTCTTAAGCCAGGTTTTGCATTGAAACTCATAAACCGTTTTGCATCTTGTTTCAAGGGCCTTATAAATCTATTTTAATCTGAAAAAAAAAAACTAGAATGGCTTTTGTTTTAATGCCTTAGAAAGTGTTCTGGGGAAAGGGCTATGTTTACTTTAAGAGTGAGAAGTCTTTGATAATATTGGTAGATCTCACACGCACACACACACACACAGAGTTAAGTGTTGTTGTTGTTGTTGTTTTATATTTATCAAGGCAACCAAATGCATAAAGATCCATGGGAAAAGCTGGAAGATTTCTTTACCTATAGGGCAACAGGTCCAAATTAGAAGTGAGCTGCCAAGAAAATCCCTGAGATGAAGAAACATGGAAGGGGATTCACAATTCTGATACGCAGAGATTTAGTCTTAAAATCCCTCCCCAGTTTTTGCCAAGCCACAGAGAAACAGAAAGCCACCTTCCCCCTCATTGAAAAGGACAGAAAAGCCCGGAGTATTAGCCTAACAAGGCTATCTGCGCCCTGCTCAAAGTCTGACAGTAATAAAAAGAATCACTGTTAAACCCAGTAGCAGAAAAAACACTAACATTTTAACTCTTGATGGAGCTGGTTAGCGAGTTGTCTTTGAACACTGGATAAGCCTGGAGGCTGCACAAAATTCAGGGCAGGGAAAATCCATTTTGGGCCAAACGGTTAGTCTAGGCTACAGTAGGGAGTCTTTGTCACCTGTTACAAGTTAAAAGAGGAAAAGACGCTAAGTGGTACCAAAGTGCATATATTTCTTAAAGTCTTGCTCCAAATGGTACACCTTTTTTTTTTTTTTTAATATGACAGTTACAGCCTTATGAGTTTGTTCAGCAATTGAGTGGAGCCTTATGTGTTTGTTCAGACATTGAGTGGAAGCAAACACAGGTTTCAGCTAGAATCAGCATAACAGGTGGCTGGCTACCTACCATGGCCAGCTGACAAAATCTCTTTAGAGCCAGTCTGCATGGTCGGGGGCTCATTTTGTACCTCGTAGTATTGCTTCAGCAGAGTTGACAGCATTTATGTTTGAAATGAAAACACAGAGGAAAACACAACGCTTGCACATGCCAGACAAGTGGTTAAATTGGCAGAAAATAAAGTTGGGTGATCCCTATTTTTGAACAGTAGGTTTTGAAGAAATGCAGACGTAATTAGATTACAGAGGTCGACGGTGATTTTTATAGATCTTACAAAGTGGAGTTCTGGATCATTTTAAGGGGTTTACCGGTTAGTGGCCCTAGGTCAAGTGTCTGGTTTTAGTCTTCTGAAATGTAAGGCTTTTCTTTGCCTTGATATACACTTTAGTGAAGTCATAGTACTGTAATGCCTGTCAGCTGCTGCACTTAGAAATACAGCGAGAGGGGACTGAGGAAATGAGAAGGAGAAAGGTGGCTGTTCTTGGGGCGACTGAGAAAGATCCTGGATACAGAAAGGAAAAAAGAAGTGGCTGAGAAGATGTGTCTGTATGTGTAAGAAAGAGAATGACCAAGATAGTGATATTTGAGGTATGACTCATGGGTGAAAATGGAGACTCCCCTCAGGGGTGGAAGACTAGTGGTCATGGGGAAGGATCATGGGCTCAATCAGTGTCCCTGTGCCAGTGACTGAGAAATGAAGTGAAGGAGGAGAAAATGATGGAGGGGAAAAGGGGGGAAGATGAGGGAGGAGGGAGGGGTGGGGGGGGAGGAAGAAAGAGAGGTGGAGGGGCCAGGTTTGGATTATTAGTATTACACTTAATCGCGTTTGGGGCACCTGGGTGGCTCAGTTGGTTAAGTGTCTGACTTCAGCTCAGGTCATGATCGCACAGTTTGAGTTCGAGCCTTTTGTCGGGCTCTGTGCTGCCACTTTGGAGCCTGGAGCCTGCTTTGGATTTTGTGTCTCCCTCTCTCTCTGCTCTGTCTCTGTCTCTCTCTCAAAAAGAAATAAACACTGGGGGCTCCTGGATGGCTCAGTCGGCTAAGCGTCTGACTTCAGCTCAGGTCGTGATCTCACGGCCCGTGGGTTCGAGCCCCGCATGGGGCTCTGTGCTGACAGCTCAGAGTCTGGAGCCTGCTTCAGATTCTGTGTCTCCCTCTCTCTCTCTGCCCCTTTCCTGCTCATGCTCTCTGTCTCTCAAAATAAATGTTAAAAAAATAAAATAAAATAAATCATAAATAAAGAAACATTAAAAAAAAATTTTTTTAAATCTTCATCATGTTAATAGGGCAGGACAGACTTTGTGTAGCCCGCAGCTAAATCACTACCCAGTTAATACTGAATAAACATTTGTTGACTACTGAATGAATGAGTTGATAATGATCTTTTGGGTACAAGAAAGAAAGTAGAACATTTTTCTTTCCTGATGAGGATTGCTAGTTAATTACAAAAGCAGGTTAAAGCAGCAAATCGTACAAATGATACACACACACCTTTAACAGTTTATTTTTAACTTAAAACACATGTACATTTACTCACTAGTTTTTGATACGGGGCCAAGGACTTTTCTTTGAGCACGAACTCCTGATTGTCCTTCTTGCACAAACCACACCCGTCAACATTATCTGAGGTTTCCATTTGGGTTTCTTTCACGTGGAGTGAGAATTTAAAGACATTTGCAAAGCGATCTGAGTTCAGATGATTCTAGATTTTTATTATTTTTGCCCCTAATCATTTACAGTTGTCTCATCCACACCTAATTTGCCAGCAGTTTTTTTTTTTTCTTGGCTACTTGCCCTCATTGAGTCTTTCCAGAGCATTCAACTTCATTTTCATAGAAACGGCTAACAACGACTCCTTCTTTTTGTGCGCTGTTCGTGGGTTTGTGTACTACCTGAATATTTTCATGCCATTCCGAAGCAGCTGGCGCACACGGGGTTGGGAACGTGGTTGACTCTGTATGAAGACAACTCCTCTGTTGGGAGCAGACCAGTCCGAGTGCGCCGGGGAAGAGCCTGCTGGAATCTTTTAGGGGAAGCCTGGTAGGAGAGCCATCTGAATGGTAGGCAGTGAGGCTAAGAGGAAATAAAATCGTTTTTTGGAGGACTGCCCTGGCAAACCCCTACCTATAAAATGATGGCAAGCGTTCAGACAGTATTGATTTTTCTTTATGCCTGGCACAGCCCTGCACCTGGAGCATGTCCTCATCACTCAGTACTCGACTGTGGGATTTGCTAGAACAGTCTGTACCCAAAGGGGTCCAGTGGAGTCAAGGTGTGATCACTGGGCTGCCAGCTACCCATTCCTTATGGACCCAAGTGGATTCATAGGCTTCAGGTTAACATTACCCCCTCCCTCCCCCGGGGACTGGAACCCATAACTACCCAACTTGTGGAAATCTTCCTAATTTAGGATTGACTTCCTTTTTCCAGTTTTTATTTTCCCAACGGAGAATTCTGGGATGTGCTTTAAAAACACTTCATTGCTAGAGTGTCGGGCCAGGAGCTCTTTGCGTCTCTTTGGTGACCCATCCCTCTTTCTTCCCTCTGGTTCTTCTTTCTCTCTCGCTTCATTCCAGCCTCCCATTCTTTCATTTGCTCGCTATTCATTGGTCCTGAGATGGGACCAGAGCTCTGTTGATTGTCTACTAGCTGCAGAGATGGATCGGAAACCATTTTCTTGAGAAATCTGCCATTGAGGAGGGGAATTTATCAAAGGGTGATGGGTCTTAGAAAGCCCTGCAGTGACAGCCACCTCACTTTGCCCAGAGGCCCTGGGCCAGAGGACACAAATGGCTGAGGAGAGTTGAGAACCTGGCAATAAGCAATAAAAACCAATATGCATAGAATAGGTGTCTGTGAAGGCATGCTCTAAATTGGAGATGTTCGCCCCACGCAGAGCTAGGCAGGCCTTTTTCCTGAGGCTGTTGGTCTTGGTTTGGGTTCAGATTGGTTCTGAGGCCAAGGCCGACCTGAAGGAAGCCAAGTTGAGAGGGCACAGGCTTGTCCACGGTATAGCAAGTGATGCCTGATGGCCGGGAGGAGACGGCAAAGGGCAGGCTGGGTTCAGAGAACCCCAGGCGCGGGCCTTTCAACCTGCTCTGCTCCAAGGCCATCCCCCTGTGCTCCACAAATGGACTGATAGTCACCCTGGTGATTCTGAGCCATCTAAAAACGGTTACTTAAGCTCAGCATACTCCGTATAAGAAACCAGGAACATAAATAGAATGCATTTGTTTAAGTTTGGGATTGAAATGGTGAGCTTCCATTATTTTAAAATTTAGAATGTTCTCTAGTGAGGCTGGATAAACCAGGTTTTATCACATGTACTTACTTTCTGCTTATTTTTGCAAGCATGACAGAAAGTAAAACAGATGTGTGAAGCCACAGGCTCATGAGAACGGGGAAGAAAATTGATGTGATGAAATGCAAATGCTTGGTTTAAAGGTGTGTTGTGTTAATGAGGCCCCAGAGCATGGTGGTTAAGGGTCCAGGCCAAGGGTCTGACTGCTGGCTTTGAAATCAGCCTTTGCCACTTAGGTGTGTGTGCCCTTTGACAAGTGGCTTTGCCTCTCCGTGCCTCAATTTCCTCACCTGCAAAGCGAATATAACGAAAGCGTCTGGTAGGATGGTTGTGGAGATGGAATGAAATAATAATCGCAAGCATTGAGGTCATTGGCAGCCATCAGGTCTTCATGGTCTGATGTCATTTGTAACCTGTCTCCCTCTCTTGCTGCCTTTGCTCTTGACTGGTGCCAGAGAATGGCGGGGGGTCGAGCTGGTGCAACGCAAGCTTAGCAAAGCCTTTTCAGCTTCAGAGAATAGCAGGTAGAGATTTCACTTCAGTGCTAAGAGTTGGACTCTCTTTTGCTAAGGTCAGTATGATTTTACTAGTCTCCAGATGGCTCCCCAAGTATCTCTTGAGTTGTATTAACTGAGGAAGAAAAGAAGTAAGGTAGGGTATTTTCCCCCTCCTGTTTTCCTTGTTTTGTTACTTGATATGCTCAAGTGGTGTTGAGTTCATGGAGGTAATCCTAGGTACACAGTGGCTGTGACATGATCCGTCCTCCCCGGGGTTGAGGATGATTGATGTGGGGGGTGGGGAGGGGGTGGCCAAGGTGAAATCCAGAAGCCCAGAGCAGAGCCCCAGTTCCATGATGTAAATCTCGTGCCGAATTTCAGTGAACATTATTTTCTACACGAGAAAATGAAATGACAGAGTGTTTGNCCCCCGCCCCTCTCCTGTGTGTTCCCGTGTGCAAGGTTCAGTTATTCCTACTGCAAGGTGAATCGGAAAGTCGGGAGGAACGTGGCTTCCCCCGCCGCTTGGAGGGGAGTGTGTGATTTGTTTGCCAAAGGCCCTGGTAGCCTTCAATCTGTCAAAACGTTGCAGGCTTGGAGCCGTCTGCCAAAGCAAACTATCAAAGTGAAATAACACACGAGTTGCACACACACAGACGCACACATGCTGTCCCATTCCCCAGATGTTAATTTTGCATTAGGTCAGGGGGAACAAGGTTTTGGGCTAGATGGCTGGTGTTTTGAAGTGGTACGGGCACAGCCACGGACTACCAATTAGATAGGTATGTGTGAGCAGGGTGCGGTATCCTAGAACAGAGCCTACTGAGCATGGGTGGGAAGCTTCCAGCCCTTGGCAGAGTTTCATCTGGCCCCTAGGGTAATATATTGCTCTAGCTGCTGTTATTGCAGCCCAAAGAATAATTTCCCCACTGGGGGAATTTATTCTATTCCATTCAGAGCAGAGCCCATTTAAGAACTAAGCTTTTATTCCAGAATGAATTTTATTGGGTACCCCTATGCATTTGAGCTTCGCTAGGACCCAGCTCCGCGAAGGAAAGAAGCATTTGAACATCTAAATATGATTTGTGTTGCATTTTTTTCGCCAAACATTTTGCTGCCATACCTCGTGTCCATCCCAGGAGAGTCAATTTTGGGAGCATCACATAGAAAGTCAAAAGCACAACTGATTTTTATGAAGCCCTCATAAAATAACCGTTAAAAGCTCCCAAAGTGACTTTGGGTGTTTTTGAATATGTTAATTCAGGCTATTTCCATTTATCTTGAGATTTCATAGGTTGTCCAGTGATGTGTCATCATTCATTAATTCGCTACATTAAGCTTTTACTATATAGCAGACACTCTGCTAGATGGCGGGAAATAAAAGAATGACAAGATCAACCCCCTGGTCTCATGGAGCCTCTGTTCTACTGGGTGGAGGGAGAAATTTAAATAAAGATGTGGTCTGTGCAGTAGTCAGTGCCATGGAGAAAAAGAAGGTTCTTTTGTACAGAGGGGAGGGCTTTATGGAGAAGGGCAGCTCTGGGCAGACACCTGAAAGAGGGGAGCGAACGAGCTGTAGAACTTGACCAGGCATCTTGGAATGATCCAGAATCTTCCCTCCTCTAACCTTTCACTCCCTCTCCTGCCCCAAGTCCCCTGGAAAGTTAGTGAAGAGCAGCCCAGAGTGAGTGGTTACGCAGAAGGGGCTCCTGACCTCTTTACGCACATGTGGCTTAGGTGTCTGATAAGAGCTTGGAGGGGCTGAGGTGTAACACATTTATGGAGCTGCTGTTTGTTTTTTTAAGAAAACCACGCCCATCTGGTTTTCTTTTTTAAATGAGTAAACAGTGCTAGAACGCATTACTACAATTCAGAGCTGTAGGTGCTAGCTCATGATAGGCATTGACTCATTTGAGGCAGGCAGGGCGGGTCCTGTTATTCCCATTTTACCGATGAGGAAACGGGGATGATTTGGCCAAAGTCCTGTAACTAAGGAGCAGAGACTCGAGTCCTAATCTGATGCATGGGTCCCTCGGCTCCGAGGACAAACTGGATTCAGTAAGGATTTAGCTACAAAATACCTGTTCTTTGCCCTCCGGCGTGTTCACACCCACTTTTTAGATGACCCTGCCTTGTGGCCAGAGGGCATCGTGGGCAGTTTTCTAGTTTGGTGCAGGTTAAGGAGCAGTGTCTTTTTCAAGCATCAAAATGCCCAGAAAAGGTGTGTGGATGTGTGGGAGGGGATAGCTACTGGTTGAATGCCTGTCCTTTTAGAAGCTTTAGCTCTGATTTTCCTTCAGTAGTTTTTGGTAGGAATCTAAGACCTGAGTAACTTCGCCATCTAGACCCGCACCCCCGGCTCCCTGTGTGCTTCCTGAACAGCACAGATCCATGTGCCTGTGCACTGGCTAGTGCAGAAAGAATATTTCCACCATCCTAGAAAGTTCTATTGGACAGCCCTGGCTAGATCCTCAGCAAGTTATAAAGCAACTCTTTGATTCTTTTCACGCCTAATGTCATATTCTGTTTTTCTGAATAGACGCCCTGCTTGAAAGGATTTTGTATACAGATGCGCTACGTTAAAAAGAAAGTCTAGTCAGATTGAAAAATTTCGGTGTCTTCTCGGCCCGCAGAGTGGGAGGGGCCTCAGAGCCCTGCAGCAGGAAGAGGGGGCGTGGCTGGTTTCTTCACACGCCCAGGTCTCCTCCCAGCCCCTCCCTCCCTTGTTGGCTCCCCGGTGGAGCCAAGGAGAGGAAGGGGGCTTGGTGCCCTTGGTGATCTGGTGTTGCTGCCCTGGGGTTGGCAGATGTCTTCTCTCTCAGGGCACTTCGGTTTGCCCTATGAAGAACTTCCTCCTCACTTGGGGTCTCCTGCTAGACACCCCCTTATGACCCTCCTCCCAGCTTCTGTACTTTACCGGTACCCACCGCACATCAACTAACCCCGGCAAGCAGCCTTCAGGAGCCTCTTTCTAGACAACCTACGCCCAGCGTTCCACGATGCCTGCATACAGCCGATGGGAAAAAGCCAGCATCTTCTGCCTGCATGCTCTAGAAATACAGACTCTTCCCCTTCCAGCCCTCTCTCTCCGCTCTGCCCTCCTAGACACTCCAGCTAGGTTTTGGGGGGAGAATCTGGCCCCAGTCCTCATGATCTGAACTTGGGGGCTCAGATAAAGTTCTCTAAACGGAGTCCTCCTTGTTTGGCTTAGGAGTGCTCCACGTTTTCCTCTCCTATGGGAGAGTAGGGGGCTGTGCTCAGCACTTCTGCATAAATCTTGGAAGAAATCCACGCAGGGCAAACTTCTCTCATTCTCCAGTCGTTCCTCGTACAGGCAGAGGTGGTGAAAGGCTACACCCATGGAACAGGGGTGGGGCAGAGGGGACACCTCCTATTCCAGTCCTGAACAGACCGTGCATCCCTTCTTTTCTGAGATGTGTGCGTATGTAATACGTCCCCTTGGCCCTCAGCTTTGGGGCCTTGGCTGCAACTCTAGACAAGAGTGACAAGGATGTATCTGACACCTCGTTATGTAGCCTTTCGCCCTGCTTCCCATCCCATGGCTCTCCCTGACCAGTCTGTCCACATCCATTCTGGGTGGTCTGCTAGGGTCTGGCTCATTTGATACAAAGAAGGGCTGGGGTGGAATGGAGGGTACTTAGAGACGGTGGGGAGCCTTCTCTAACTCCACAAGCCCTAACCTCCACGTCCCGATAGGTTCCTCACGTCCACCTCCGCGCAGTGAGTTTTGCTTGGACCGGGGACGGTGCTCCACATCTCACAGTTGTGTTGGGAGCCTCAGAAAGCTTGAGAACCACCGGGTCACTAAACTGTCCTTGGGGTTAAAGCTTAAAAAAGGATTCAGAAGCCAGCTAAGTAGGACGAGTGGCCTTTTTGCAGGGATGCTCAAAACAAGGCCGTGGATGATGTCGAGTCAAGGGACTTCTGGCGTTTAAATTAACCGACAGTGCTTGTCTCTCCTGCGATTCGCTCGCTGTGGGGGTGTTTCCACCTCTGCCATCTCCCGTCATCCTTGCAGAAGGTGAGAACATGGGGAGTCAGAGACATTGGCTCACCCCAATCCCCCTAGATGGGGATGGTGGGGCCGGGATTCCAGCCTCGATGTGTTTGAATCCCAAGCTTCATCTCTCTCTGCACACCCTGCTGTCTCAGAGCCAGCTGGCCCCTGTTCATACCTTCCCTTTATTTGATGACAAGTCCTAATCAGGGCTGGTGACAGTCGGGCTTAACGCAGCTAATCCCGCCCATGGAGAACATATGTGACACAAAAAGGCCAAGGACGATCAGAGGAAAGGCTCCCAGGGAAGCATGGCGTGAGGGAGAGGGGCTTCCCCGGCCCGGCTCAGAGCCCCACATTTAGCCTGACCTTAGCCGCTCCAGTGGGACCAGGCATGCACGAGCCCCTTCTCTGTGTCCGTCTCCCCAAACCTCTGAGCCAGCCTCTCTTGTCATCCCCATCTTCTGGGGGAGGAGACTGGGGCTCAGGAGGTTACATATCCTGACCTAGGAACCCTGCTGGTAAGTGGCAGAGGGTTTGATCCCAGGTCTGCCCACCTCCCCTCCCGTGAGGCTGCTGGCCCAGTGCACCTTCACTGGGTCACATCCTGGGGCTGGACTGTTCTCTCCCTTCCAGCGATGGGGCGGGGCTGCTGCCTTCCGCTGGATGCTGCTGCCTGGAACATACTCACAGCCCTGCCTGTTGCTGTTTTCCCTTCTCAGTGTCCTGGGTCCCCTCCTGCTGCTTGGACTCCAGCTCGTCTGCCCACAGCCCTCCACCGAACACAGGAAGGTAAGCCATGGCGGGCTCAGAGGCTTTGCCTCTCTGCACAAGGGGCTGGGGTCCCTCCGGTAACTGCCCTGAGTTTGCCACTGTCTGGAGGTGAGTCGCCGCCGAGCTCGAGAGGAAGCGGCATGTATATATACAATGTTTACCAGTTCTCCTGTTCCTCCTCAGCCTTGGAGCTTACAAATGAAGCGGGGGGCCCAGAGTCAGTGTCTGATCTGGGAGCATCGCTGCTGTGGCTGGCTGTGACCTTGAGAATGANCGGGAGAGGGAGGGGAGGAGACTACCACCTAGGTGTGGTGGAGCACCAGGATGGACCTTTTACCCCGCCTAGGGGCCCCTGCAGGGGCAGCGGGCAGAGATGATAAGAGAGAGTTCTAGCTAAAGCCGTCGCTGTAGGTGTGCGAGGGGGCGCCTAAGAGGGAGCCATGATCTTTGGCCCTGCCTGCCTGCTGGCTGGAGGGAGGAAGGAAGGAAATAAGGATCTGGCCCTCTCTTTCCTCCCCTTCTCCGTTTCCAGTTGGGGACTCCCTTTAACTGAACCCCACAAAAAGAAGACAAAAGCCCCTCAGTGCAGCCCTCAGAGTCAGCCTCCTAGGCAACGGGGCTGGACGGGGAAGGGTGGATAGAGCACCTGGAGGGGACAGACAGTGTCAAGCATGCTTTCCTTCAGGCTCTGTGTGTTTCACAGCAAATGAAGTATTCACTGCTGCCTAAACGGGCCGAAGGCTGGTCCTGCAACAGAGCAGGTGCACAATCACTGTTTCCTTAGAGACAGATGCATGACTGTGCCAAGGTGCTCAAGGTCCCTTTCTGCTGTCTAGGATCCCCTCAAGTCTACACGTCATGAAATGCAGACACTTCTGGGAGGAATGGAAGGTCAGGCGTCTGTATCTAAGTGTGACCCACTTGGCTGGAACCTTTCCTAAGGGAGGGGTTTCGTAGGGGAAGTCCAGGAGAGTAAAGAGTGGCCAAGAGGTATGTGCAAGGGTTTGCCTGGATGTGACCCTTCACGCAGGATTCTTGAGGTTCTTGTCAGAACAACTTACCTTCTTTTAGGTCTGTGGATTATGTTCCGTTCCAGGCCAGGTATGATCCTTTATATTTTTGTACCCCCAGCTAGGCTGGCAGCTCCATAAAACTGCCATCTTCCTGGCTCCTGGATTACAGCCTGGAGTGTTGTAGGTGTTCAATACTTGTTGAGTGGCTGAATGCATGAATGAACAGAAAATCTGGCTAAGCTCTAAGCATCAATTTTTTTAGAGTCACTTGGGAATTTATGCCTCTCTCACTCTGCTGCATTGTCCCCATCCATAATTTCAAGAAATCAGAAAGGACAGCTACGATATATTGTTTAAACGTTCATGGGGCACCTTGGGTGGCTCAGTTGGTTCGTTAAGTCGGTTAAGCGTCTGACTTTGGCTCAGGTCATGATCTCACGGTTCGTGGGTTCGAGTCCCACATCGGGCTCTGTGCTGATAGCTAGCTCAGAGCCTGGAGCCTGTCTTCAGATTCTGTATCTTTCTGTCTCTCTGGCCCTCCCCTACTCATGCAGTCTCTCTCTCTCTCAAAAAAAAATTAAAAAATAAAAAATAAAACATTAAAAAAATAAATGTTCGTCTCCCCTTCATATTCACATGTTGAAACCTAATATCCAACATGATGGTATCTGCAGGTGTGGCCTTTGGCAGGTGCTTGAGGCATGGGGAGGGGTTAGTGCTCCCTTTAGAGTCAGGAGAGAGCTTGCTGCCTGCCACGTGAGGGTGCAATGAGAAAATTGCCACCCGGAACAAGGCACCATGATCTTAGGTTTCTAGCCTCCAGGACTGTGAGCAATACATTTCTGTTGCTTGTAAGCCGCCCGGTCTATGGTTCTTTCTTTTAGCAGCCTTAAACCGACCAAGACAAAGATGGGCCCTGAGAAGCAGGGGTGCTGTTATGACAAATGACTAAACGGTGAGGTGGCTTTGGAACTGGGTTGTGGGCAGAGACTGGAAGATGGGGGTGGCATGTTAGGAGAAGCCATGAGTGGACTTTTAAGGGTGTGTCTGGTACGAGCTCAGGAAGGGAAGAGGAGAGCCGTAGAGAAAGCCTCACTCTGCTCAGAGAACCATGGTCCTGAAGAGAAAGGTGAAGGAGTGTGGATGGTGAAGGATGGGGCCTCAAGCGGGAATGAAGAACATGTTCCTGGGAACTGCAAGGACAGGTGTGCTTGTTATAAAGTGGCCAAACACTTGAATGAAACTGCGTTCGGCTTCTAGTGTCCCGTGGAAGGTCGAACTCACAAGTGATGAGATCAGAGTCTTAGCTGAAGCGATCTTGAAGCCAAGCATTGAAGGGGTGGCCTGGTTTCTCTCGACTGCTTGTAGTAAAATGTGAAAAAAGAGAAATGGCTTGAAGATGGAGTTGTTCATCAGCAAGGAAGCAGAGTGCAGAGCTTAAAGATCTGGAAAGTTCTGAGCCGATCAGCATTGAAGAGAATGAGAGAGTCCTCAGGAGAGAACACGAAAGGTGTGGCCAAGAGACCACGTGATAAGGGGATTGGTCAGTCATCTCCCCGAAGCCAGCAGCCATTGTCCAAGACAATGAAAGAATGCAGGGAAGGCATTTCTTGCGCCCAACTCTCCCTGGACCACCTCACTTGCCAGCACTCTTTCCTTGGCTGCCTCAGGTGCTGCTCCAGCGCCCTGCAGGGCGCGGGCTGTGCCTGGCAGAGCCGTGGGGGCATGGCTGCCTCCATCTTGGTTTCCAGGGATAAGGCCTCCCAGCAGAGCCATGGTCCCAGGTCCTCCCCCTGGAGAGCCATAGTGGGGACAGGGCTGCCGAAAGCTGTGGGGGCAGGGCAGCCAGGAGCCCTGGGCCCTCAACCTAGCCCAGCAAAGCTGGGGGCGGGAGCACTGGCCCACTGAGTCTGGAGAACTGAGCATCAAGCCAAAGAGGAATTCAGGGTTTAATGGAATTTGCTTCCTTGGGTTTTGGACTTGCTTGGTACTTGTCCTTCTTTTCTTCTTTCTTCTTTCTCCCATCTGGAGTGGGAATGCCTGTCCTGTGCCTGTCTCACTGTTGTATTTCAGAAGCACATAACGTGCTTGGCATCACTGGTTCACAGTTGGAGAACAGACTGCCCGGGAATGAATCACACCCGAGCCTCACTCATATCTGACTTAGGTGATATTTAGATAAGACTTTGGACCTAGACTTCAAAGTTGATGCTGGAACCAGTTAAGAATTTGGGGCTATTTGGATGGAATGAATGCATTTTGCATATAAGAAGGATATAAATTTTGGAGGTCAAGAATGGAATGCAGTAGACTGAGTATGTCCCCCCGAATTCATATGTTGAAACCTAATCCCCAGTGTGATGGTACTTGGAAGTGGGGCCTTTGGGAGGTGATTCAGTCCTGAGGGAATTAGTGCCCTTATAAAAGAGATAGCAGAGAGATCTCTTGCCTCCTCGGCTAGGTGGAGGCACAGCAAGAAGCCTGCTGTCTATGAGCCAGGAAATGGGCTCTCCTAGACACCAAATCCTCCGGCCCCTTATTCTCAGTCATCCCAGCCTCCAGGACTGCGGAAAATAAGTGCACATTGTTCATAAGCTACTGAGTCTATGGTGTTTTTGTTATAGCAGCTGGAATGGACTAAGACAACTCTCTTCTCATTATTAAGTTATATTATTTATTACTGTTTGGAACTGTCAGGGCTATTAATTCTAATAGTTGAATCAATTTGCCAGTGTTCTGTTGTTGTTGTTGTTCAAATAGACCACCCATAACTGAAAATATTTTATGAACGGTCAATTTACTTTGCTATTTCTCTTAATTGTCCAAGTTAGCCTGATGAGAGAAAGCAAGAGAGAGAGAGCGCATGTGCGCATTGGCGTGCGCATACCTGAGCAAAAGGCTCACAAATCATTATTGCCTCGTCATTCTTTAAGTACTTGTTCTGGGAAATCTAAAAAAAAAAAACAATAAAGGTTTATGAGTCGCTTTGGAATGTTGAATTTTAAAATCAAGTGAAAAGTATCCCATCTTGGCATATGGTACCTCCTCAAAATATTCTTAAGAACTTTCTAGTAGAAACATAGATTAAAAAATTTTTTATAATCATTTACAGATGAATTTGTTTGGAAGACATACATTTTTGGACAGTTCTCAAATATAATTATACGTATTTTGGGTGTTGAGGTCATTGTTATCCACCCAAAAGAAAAGATTCAGTGCTTTCTTGGGTGTTGAATTTCTTGTTGGTGTTTTATCACAGAGCTTTGTGGAGCTGTGACTGTCACCCTGCCTGCTTGTGTCCTAAAACTGCTGGTAACAGTACCGACAATGGCAGCACCCATTTATCTGGCGATGGTGGCACCCATTTATTTCTGCAGTATGAGAAATAAGAAGGTACTTATTAGAATAAGGGTCAGAACATTTTTTTCTATAAAAGACCAGTTGTGAATATTTTAGGCATTCTGGGCAACAAAGTGACTGTCATAACTACTCAACTCAGCTTTTGTGGCACAAAGGCAGTCACAGACAATAGGTACATGAATGTGCATGGCTCTGTTCCAATAAAACTTTATTTACAAAAACAGGCGGTTAGCTGGATTTGGGCCGTGGTTCACCCTTTGCAGACCACGACTCTAAAGTCTGATAGTGAGGAGTTAACTGCAAGTATATGTGTTTTGGAATTTGAAGTTGGAAGTTGTCTCCTCCTGGAATGCTAAGGAACACAAAGGACTTGAGAAACAAGTGTATTTTTTTATTAAAACGTAGGGATTATGATTGCTATCAAATTGCTTTCATTGCTTAGATAAATCATAATTGAATTCCTGCTGACTCATTGTTTTATGGCAAAATCCACTCCCAATCTGTAGCAGAGAGCGGTAGAAAGAATTAGAAAACCATTTATGGTCAACTCTTAAGGGACAGCATTGCTAATTTGTGCCTATTTCTGTTTAGTATGTATATGAAAACTACCCGCTAAAAGACGTCTCTCTTTTTCATTACAATAGCATGTCCAACTTTAGCATATGGAAGCATTTCTGCAGTGTAAGTGATTCTGAGGAGAAGACATAATTTGTAAATGCTGTCAAGTAAACTATGTTTTTCTAAATGCGGCTCGGGTGACTGGATACATCTCTGTAAAAATTGTCCCACAGTAGTGCGGGAAAAGCAGACATTGGGCAGAGTGTAAGTAGCCCTTTTCAGATACTCTTGTTCTTTAAATTTTTAAATGTTTATTTATTTTTGAGAGAGAGAGAAAGAGAGACGGCGTGCAAGCAGGGGAGGGGCAGAGAGAAGAGGGAGACACGGAATCTGACACAGGTTCTAGGCTCTGAGCTGTCAGCACAGAGCTGGATGCGGGGCTCGTACTCACGAACCCTGAGATCATGATCTGAGCAGAAGTCAGACACTTAACTGAGTGAGCCACTCAGAGGCCCCCAGACATTTCTATCCAGCTCTCTTCCTCTTGCTCCTGCAACAAGGACACCATCACAAAGGATTACTCAACCTCTGTTCTTGGTAATTGTTAATGACACTTGGCAAATTATTATATTTTTAAAACTTTCTGTGGCTTCATTTGCAGATAAGGTAAGACCAAGATTAATCAAAATCATATGTTATTAATAAAGGAAACAGTGTAGATTGTAGAAAGCTTTTTTAAAAAAAATTTTTAGGGGTGCCTGGGTGGTTTGGTCGGTTAAGCGTCGGACTTTCGCTTAGGTCATGATCTCATGGTTCCTGGGTTCGAGCCCCGCGTCGGGCTCTGTGCTGACAGCCAGCTCAGAGCCTGGACCCTGTTTCAGTCTGTGACTCCCTCTCTCTCTGACCTCCCCTGCTCACGCTGTCTCTCTCTCTCTCTCCTAGAAATATAAATAAATAAATAAATAAATAAATAAATAAATAAATAAATAAATAAAAACATTAAAAAAATAAAAAATAAATAAATTTTTAAAGTGCTTATTCATTTTTGAGACAGAGAGACACTGAGCATGGGTGGGGGAGGGACAGAGAGAGAGGGAGACACAGAATCCGAAGGAGGCTCCAGGCTCTGAGCTGTCAGCACAGAACCCAATGTGGGGCTTGAACTCACAGACTGTGAGATCATGACCTGAGCTGAGGTCAGATGCTCAACCGACTGAGCCACTCAGGCGCCCCTGTAGAAAGCTTTTCTGAGCAAGTTGCTTTTCTAAGTCAAATATGTATAGTTAACATTATCTGTTTAGGAAAGAGCTGAGAAATGTGTTTTTTCCGACAAATGAAAAAACAAACATATACTTTACTCACAATTGTTCAATGCGTTTTTTTAAAGTTTATTTTTTAAATTAAAAGTACACATGTTTATTATAAAGAATTTAGAAAACAATGAAAAACTAGATGGAAATAAAAACTCACCCCCTGGGCCCCCAGCTGAAGAAAAGTGCTCTTCAAGNAATTGTTCAATGCGTTTTTTTAAAGTTTATTTTTTAAATTAAAAGTACACATGTTTATTATAAAGAATTTAGAAAACAATGAAAAACTAGATGGAAATAAAAACTCACCCCTTGGGCCCCCAGCTGAAGAAAAGTGCTCTTTAAACTGTTATTTATAGAAGCTTTCAAACAGAAAGAACAGAGATACGATAGAACAAAGTAAGAGTGAAGGAAAATATTTGTTTTGCTAACCGATTAGCAAGTCACAATGTAAACAGCAGGGGACCTTGTAATGGGTTTAGGACCTACTATTAATGTAGTAAGATATGCAGCCAATGACTTCACATTGCCTCTTGACAGTGTCATACAGTTGGATATTGAACAGAAATCCGACAGAAAGGCAAAAAGAAGTTTAGCTACGTAACATTTCTCAAACCATTGCTGCTGTATTCAAGGAGAAGAAGGGAAAAAATAATAACGTTTTTAGAAGAAAACATGAAAATATCTACCTGGGGGCATCTGGGTGGCTCAGTCGGTTAAGCGTCTCACTTCAGCTCAGGTCATGATGTTGCTGTTCATGGGTTCAAGCCCTACATCGGTGTCTGCTCTGATGGTGTGGAGTCTCCTTGGGATTCTGTCTCTTTCTCTCTGACCCAACCCCACCTGTGCTCTTTCTCTCTCAAAATAAATACATAAACTTAAAAAAAAAAAGAAAATCTCTCTATGATTTGGCATGGCAGTTTCTTGAACAAGACACCAAAAGAATTGGCCAACACTGAAATTGATGGCTTTTGTTTATCAAAATACACCATAAAAAAAAGAGTGAAAAGATAAGCCATAAACAGGCGAGGATATTGATCATATTGACAAAAGATTCATGTTCCGAGTACATATTATAAAAAACCTGATGTGATCATTATGAAAGTTAAGCAATCCAATTTTAAAATGGACTGAAGACCTGAATACATACTTCATGTAAGCGGATATTCTTATGGTCATTGAGCATATGAAACAGTGCTCAATAAAAATCACTAGTCCTTAGGGAAATACAGATTAAAATGGGCTACCCCAGAATAGCTTAACATGAAAAACACTGACAGAACTAAGTGCTAATGAGGATGTGGAGCAACTGGAACTTCCTAGGATGCCGGTGGGAGTTTAAAATCATGAACCTCTTTGGAAACTGTTTAGCACCTCTCTTAAAGCTGACCACGTACCTGTTCAAAAACCTGGCACTTCTACTCCTAAGTGTTTACCTGAGATAAGTATCTGCATCTCCCAAAATGTATGCATAAAAATGTTCAAAACAGTTTCATTTATAATAACTCAAACTTTGAAATAACGCAACAGCCTATCAACCACAGAATGGACAAATAATTATAATTATCTCCATCCTAGGTAACACTAAGTAACAACTAAAAAATAGACTTCTGATTCCAGCCAAGATGGAATAATAGGTACTGGATTTACCCTCCCATCTAGAATGAGAGCAAGGTGGCCACGATAGAGCAATAGGGAAAGGAAAGTTTTCCCCTTTACTTTCTCGCTGAAATAACCCAAATGAAACAGAATCAGACAATTTATATGAAGCAATAGTTTTCAGAACTATGGAGATTGGTCAGCATAAGACAATGGTTTCTTGGAGATGGGAAACAAGTGAGTTGAATCCTAAAATTTCCCCAGATAATTACCTTGAGAGCATTTCCTGCCCTTGGAGTGGAGGAAGGAATGGGACTCCAGGCGGAAACTGTTGGATTCTTTGATTTTGTGTAGTTGGACTTGAGAGCCCAGTGGGGCCACAGTGGCAGGAGTCTACAGGACAGAGTACCAGAGAGAGTGGAGCGACGGTGAGGGAAGGCACAGAGACTCCAGGGGTGCAACAAGGACCAGTGAGCACACACATGTGAGGCACCAGCCTGAGGCTGGAAAAAAACTGTCCGAAAAGATTGAAGGGAACAGTGTCCAGCCCTCATATAACACCAGAAATGGTGACTCTTCCCAGCAGCCAGATTTTAAAAGCTCTCAGTCCAGGGAATGTTGGAGAGAATACTCAGGAAGCTCTTGACTTGGTACTGGGGGGAGTAATTGACCCTAGACTGTGTGTTGCTCTGGACCTACCTAACAAATCTTGAAAGTACTCCTGGAAAGGATCAAACTGTTGCTGAGTGACTTAACTATTCTAGCACAAAGCTCATGAATATAGGAATGTAAAAATATCTAGCACGCAAAAAGGTACAATTCAAGATGTCTGGCATTTGGTCAAAGATTACCAGGCACACACAGGAGCGGAAAAACAGCACCATTTTTCGTAAAGAAGAGAACAATCAGTGGAGGCCAACTCAGACCTGATGCAGAGTTTTGATTTGAAAAGAAGGATATTAAAAGTTATTAAGTTATTAAGACAGTGTTTCAGAGCCTCAAAAAGTTAAGTAGAACCATGGAAGATATAAAAGCCCTTGTCAAACTTCTCGGGTTGAAAATGACGAAGTCTGAAGTGAAAATTCGCTGGATGGAATTGATGGCAGATTTGGCAGTGCAGAAAAAAAGATGAATGAACTTGAAGATGTAACACTAGAAACTTTCTGAAATAAAACATAGAATGAGAAATGAATCTTAAAAAATGAACAGAGCATGTGTGAGCTCCGGGACAGCTTCAGGTGGGCTTATCTATGTGCAATTAGAATACCCATAGGAGGAGATGTGGGGAGGGAGTGACAGAAAAGATACCATCTTCCAAATTAGAAAACGTCCCAAATTTGATGAAAACTATGAACTCAGAAATATCAATGAGCTCCAAGCACTAGAATATGAAGAAAATAGCACCAAGTCACACCATAATCAAGTCGCTCAAAACTAGTAATAAAGAGAAAAAAAATTCAGAAGCTCCTAAAGAGAGAGAGAGAGAGAGAGAGATAGAGAGAGAGAGAGAGACAGGTTACACACACAGAAATGAAGATCAGGATACAGCAGATTCTTTGAGCTGTCAGCACAGAGCCTGACGTGGGCCTCAAACCCACAAGCTGTGAGATCATGACCTGAGCCGAAGTCAGATGCTTAACCAACTGAGCCACCCAGGCGCCCTGGGAAACATCTTTAAAGCCCTCAAGGAATAAAACTGTCAACCTAGAATACTCCACCCAGAAAAAAAAATCTTTCAAAAATAAAGGTTAAATAAAGACATTTTTTCAGACATACCAATGCTGTAGTAACAATTGCACCACTAGAAGTGTTACAGGAAGTTCTTTAGGAGAACAAAAATGATATCAGATGGAAATATGGACCTCTACAAAGGAATGTAGTGCACCAGAAATGGTAACTACATAGGTAAATGTATAAGGCTTTAAAAAATTATTTAAATCTCCTTTAAAGTTTGATTCTTTAGATAAAAAATAACATGTTGGGGGGATATATATAAGTAAAATGTATAATAACACAAGTATGAAAGCCAGAGGAGGATCAATGGACGTATTATAAGGTTCTTATAACATATCTAAAATGGTATCCTATTATTTACCTTTTTTAAAAAATATTTTTATTTATTTCTAGGAGAGAGAGATAGAGACAGCACGAGCAGGGGAAGGTCAGAGAGAGAGGGAGACACAGACTCTGAAACAGGCTCCAGGCTCTGAGCTGGCAGTCAGCACAGAGCCCGACACGGGGCTCGAACCCACGAACCGCGAGATCATGACCTAAGTGAAAGTCGGACGCTTAACCGACTAAGCCACCCAGGCGCCCCATGGTATCCTATAATTTAAAGGTAGACTGATGAGTTAAAGATGTACACTGTAAACCCTAAAACAACCACTAAAGTGACACCAGTCAAAAAAGGGAAATAATATAATTTATTATTATTATTATTTTCAAATAACTCAAATGAATACAGAGAAAGAAGAAAAGGAATCAAATAACAATTGAGACAACTAGAAAACAAATAGCAAGCTGGTAGACTTAAATATGATTGTATTAATCACAAAAACACCTCAACTAAAAGGCAGAGATTGACAGATTGGATTAAAAAAACAAGACACACACCTGGGTACTATCTGCAAGAAATGCACTTAAACATAAAGGTACAAATAGGTTAAAAAGTGAAGGATAGGGGAGATCATGTTAAAACCAGTCAAAAGAAAGCTGCAGGGACCCTGTTACCATCAGATAAAGTAGATTCTGGAGCAAAGAATACTACCAAGGGTAAAGAGGGTCATTTCGTAACAAAAAGAGTCAATTTATCAAGAGGACATAGTAATCTTAAACATTTATGCACCTAAGGATAGCATTTCAAATTACTGAAGCAAAATCTAATGTAACTGCAAGGAGAAAGAGACAAATCCACAAGTGTAGTTAAAGATTTCAATGCTTCCTGCATTTGCTTTGGCAACGCTGGAGAAAAGACAAAACCCTCATAGAATGAGGTCCACAGAGGCCTCTGGTTCCCAAAGATATGACTTCTCAGCCCTGTTATCAATCCATCGGGAAAGAAGTGAAATGGGTTGCACACGATCTTGACATCAGCCTCTCACTGCTGCTGCAGAAGGAAAATACTCCACTTAAAGGGCTTTGGTCCCTCACAGGCTAAGAAAGAAAAGATTATTTTTAAAAGCAGGTTGTCAAAATGAGGTACATTCACCGATGTGCAAAATCATCTGCAGTGACGTTTACAAATTCAGTGTCAGACAGAGGCCTGGGCTCAATCTGGGGCAGAGACTGTTTACTTTTCTCCAAAGAGCCATGTACTGGGCTGGGCCCTGAAGGTACCCAGGAGAAGGGGATATAGTCTCTGGCTTTGGCTCACACCCGTGAGGAACAGAGAATAAGCCAATCATCTCAATGAACTGGGTAAGAGTCTGACCCAAGATGACTAAGGTCCAGGGGCACAGGTGAGGGCCCACCATTCACACAAGAGTGAGTGGGAGTCAAGGGGGTTTTTCCACATTTTTCTCAGCATGAGTCACAGCACCCCCAACCAGCTATGCATCGCTAGGGACATCCCTTACTGGAGACTCTGTCCTGGCTTCTAAGAAGGAAAGATCACAACCTCTGGCTCCTGCTGGCCATGTGTTGGCACCTGACAACAAGTCCAATGAGTAGGTGTGCTCTCCCTGCCCATCAACGACAACACACGCCACAGGAGGCGTTACTTGGTGCTGTCAAGTAGATGGTGTCTCTATATCAAGAGAAGGCAAAGTACTTGTTTTAAGACATCTTTTAAAAGTGCAAATCATGAGAGACTCTTGAATGCTGAGAACAAACTGAGGACTGATGGGTATGGGGGGGAGGGCATGGAGGAGGGCACTTGTGGGGATGAGCACTGGGTGTTAAATGGAAACCAACCTGACAATAAACTATTTTAAAAAATTTAAAAAAAAATTTCAGTGCTTCCTTCCTAATATTGATAGCACACATGGACAGAGAAATCAGAAAGGGTATAGAAGACTTGGCCATGACTATGAACCAACTTGACCTAGTGGACATCTATGGAACATTCCCTCAAACAAAATCAGATATGCATTCTTTCCAGGAGCATGAAGAACACTTACCAAGACAAGTCATATTTTGGGCCATCAAACAAGTTTCAATATAACAAGATTCAAGATGCAGTTTGTCCTCTGATCACAATGGTATTTGATTAGAAATCAATAACAGAAAGATATCTGGAAAATTCCCCCAAATTTGGAAGTAAAGTAATGCACCTCAAAATGATCTTTGGGTCAAAGAATAAATGAAAGGGAAATTAGAAAGTACTCTGACCTGGATGAAACTGAAAACACAAAATAACAGAAATTATAGAATGTTGCTAACACAGCACTTAGGAGGAAACTTATGTAACTCAATACCTATAAAGATAAATAGACTTCAATCAATGATGTCAGTTTCTACCATAACAGCTGGGAAAAGAGGAGCAATTAAACTCAAACCAAGAAGAAAAGAACTAATAAAGACCAGAGAAGCAAACTATAAAATAGAAAACAGAAAAACTATAGAGAAAACCATTTAAACCAAAAGCTGCTTCATTGAGATGATCAATAAAATGGATAAATCTTGAACCAGGGTGATGGGGGGGCGGGGGGGGGAGAATGAAGAAACAAATTACTGTTATCAGGAGACAGAGTGGTAATATCACTACAGATTACATAGATAGCAACAGGATAATAAGGAAATATTATGAATACGTTTATGCCTATGAACTCAACACTAAGATGAAAAAGACAAATTATTTGTAAGATGCAAAGTACCATAGCTGAGTCAAGACAAAATTGGTCAACAGAATATTTCTATATTAATTAAATAAATGGATTTTGTAGTTAAAAGCCTTCCTGGAAAAACAGCAACAACAAAAGCTGCAGGTCCTGATGTCTTCATTGGTAAAATCTTACAAAATTTAAGGAAGAAATAATACTTATTATCATACAAACTCTTCCAGAAATTTGAAGAGGAAGAAAACTTCCCAAGTTATTGTGAGACCAGCATTACATACCAGAGCCAGATAAAGAAACTCCAAGAAAACTGTAGGTGATCATCCATCATGAACATCAATACAAACATTCTAAATATAATTTTAGCAAATTAAATTCAGCATTATAGGAAATGGTAATACGTCATGGATAAGTAAGTGAGTTTTATTCCAGGGAAATGAGGTTGGTTTAACATTGAAAATGAATCAATGTGAGGAGCCTGGGTGGCTCAGTCAGCTGGGCATCTGACTTCAGCTCAGGTCATGATCTCACAGTTTGTGGGTTTGAGCCCCACATCGGGCTCTGTGTTGAATGTTTGCTCAGAGCCTGGAGCCTGCTTCAGATTCTGTGTCTCCTTCTCTCTTTACCCCTCTTCCACTTGCACTCTAACTCTATCTCTCAAAAATAAATAAATGTAAAATTAAAGGACATTAAAAAAGATAAAATGAATATGATCAAAATCACTAACTTCTACTGCTCTAGGACACCCGTAAGAATATGAAAAGACAGGGGCACCTGGGTGGCTCAGTCGGTTAAGTGTCCGACTTCTGCTCAGGTCATGATCTCACAGTTTGTGGGTTTGAGCCCCACATCGGGCTCTGTGTTGAATGTTTGCTCAGAGCCTGGAGCCTGCTTCAGATTCTGTGTCTCCCTCTCTCTCTAACCCTCCCCTGCTCACGCTGTCTCTCTCTCTCTCTCAAAAATAAACAAAACATTAAAAAATTTTTTTAAAAAGGATATGAAAAGACAAACCATAGACTGAGAGAAAATATTTACAAATCATATAATTGATAAAGGGCTTGTATCCTGAGTATATAAGTACTCTCAAACAAAATAATAAGGAGAAAACAATCTGTAATGACAGAAAGCATATCAGTGTTTGTGGGGGGTAAGGGGATCAGGGAAAGAGGAGGGATGGAAGATGACCAGGGGGTACAAAGAAACTTTTGGGATGATGGATATGCACATTATCTTGGCGATGGTGATGGCTTCACAGGTGAATGTGTATGAGTAATCTCATCAAGTCGTATGCTTCAAATACGCGTAATTAATTGTGTGTCAGTTATACCTCAATAAAGCTGTTAAAAACAAACTGATAATAATCAACAACTGAATGAATTTCATATGAGTTCAGTCACTGAACTCACTGAGTAAGTTTTTCTTAGTGATCATAGGACGCCAGACACAAAAGTACCTACAGTATGATTGCATTTATATTTATTCAAGAACAGGCAAAGCAAATTTGTGGGGAAAAGAAAATCGGAAGAAAGGACAGGTGGGGAGAGATTGACTGGTGAGGGGCACGAGGAATCCTTCTGCGATGTTGGAAATATTCTACATCTTGACCTAGGTGGTGGTTATTTGAGACTGAAAAGTACAAAAAGTCATATATTTACAATCAGCATACTTTATGCACTTTCTATATGTTATATTTTCATAAAAAAATAAAAGGGGGAAGAAAGGGAAGAAGACGACAAGGCAAACCACACTGATGATGGAAGCCTTTGTAGCAGCGTGGGATTGTCATTTGAGAGCCACCAGGAAACAAAGATGCTCTTCTAAGAGCAGCATAGGGCACACTCTCATTAGCGAGTGTCCCGCACAGAACCTTCCAGAATTGGAAGCTGGCTCCAAAGCAGGCACTGTGTTGTTTCCAGCTGGTATTCGTCAGGCCTTCTGTTTCCAATGGCCTGAGTGTAACTGAGTGCTTCTGCAAAATTAAGAGTATTTCTACTTATGAGAAATGAAGAAATTAAAGTAAAAAGACCTTATTAAGGACTGGGAACAATGTCAATGTTCACTAATTCATGCTGTGCCAAATCTCTTGGATTCAAGTCCAAGGGCAGAGAAATCAAATTTGCTTCTGTTACAAATGGAGCTGTGAGCCTGAGACTTTGTGTTTGGAAAGCCCTTTGCAATGTAGCAGAAAGAGAAACAGCTTCAGGTTTTAGTGTGGGCACAGTGGGGCAGTCCTGGCCTTTTAGCCTCTTCCTCGTATAGGGCCAGGGCTCCTTCCCCTTTGGATCTCTGATTTTTTTTTTTTTTTTTTAGTATGTTTATTGCCTGTGTAGGTGGCATGGTGGAAGATAGCATAAACAACTCTGCCTGGAACCTGGCTTTCCTGTTGGCCAAGGCTTGCTGGCTCCCTTGACCATGACAGAGTCGGCCTGCCTGGCCTTTGGGGACGTCTTTGCCCTTCTCCGTCCTTGGCTGACTTACCTTGAATTGGTGTTTCATCCTTCTAGTCTTGATGCCGCCATTCCGGTATCACCCACGCATGCCCAGTGCCAGGAAGACTGGAGGGGAGTCATAGCATCTCTAGATTTGAAAGGAATTGGTACCTTGAGGGAAAACTCCAAACTAAGAAATGAAACGCGGAAGACCTAGAAGGACTTGGGGCACATATTCTATTTGTAGAAGTTTGTGAAGATGCTAAGGGACCATTAGAGGAAGCAGAGGCTGAGGATAAATAATATAAACTGGCGAAACTGACGCAACCACCCCCACATTTTTAAAGGCAAAAATGATACCCACTGAGGTTTTTTTATGTTTATTTATTTAATTTTGAGAGAGAGAGAGACAGCAGGAGTGGGGGAGGAACAGAGAGAGACACACACACAGAATCTGAAGCAGGCTCCAGGCTCCGAGCTGTCAGCACAGAGCCCAATGTGGGGCTCAAATCCATGAACCGTGAGATCATTAAGTTGGAAGCTTCACCGACTGAGCCACCCAGGTGCCTCGATACCCACTGAGTTTTGAGTGTTCCTTCCACCTGCCCTGATTTCTTTAAATAACTCTTTTGGTATTTAATTAGTCCTAAGTTCAGGGACCAAAAAACCCTTTGATTTCTATATTGTGGATATTTCTTGTATTCTTTTTTCTGCTTCACAGAAACACACACAATCCAAGTTTATAAATTCCTTCCTTTGGAAATTTCTAGTTCCATTTCTACTAGTATTTAAAAACAAATACCTTATAAATGCGTTATTATTGTCTGAACAAACTCTAATACCCGTATCTCAAATGTGACCTTACTCCAAACAATTCTACAGAATAGATGTGTGTGTGTGTGTGTGTGTGTGTGTGTGTGTGTTTTGACCCTAACAAAGTGACTTTGGGACTATAAATGGTTCTAAGAAAAATGAGTATTTTATGTACTTTGATTTTTTTCCCTGAAATTTCCATTCCCTCCTACACTTACACATACAAAATCCAAACCATAAAAAGGTGTTTTTAAAATAACTTTTAAATTCCCCACTATGTTATGTTTCCAGGCCAGATTACAGTTAAAACAAAGTTTTGACAGACAGAATAACTTATCACTTAGGCCACAAATCTTGGTCTTTGGAAAAGAAAACAAATCGTAGTACAGATCTTCCTTGACTTACAATGGGGTTACATTTTAATAAACCCATCGTAAGTTGAAATTGCATTTAATACACTTAACCTACCAAAAGTCGTAGCTTAGCTTAGCCCACCTTAAAGTGCTCAGAACACTTACTTTAGCTTGCATTTAGGCAAAACCATCTAACACAAAGCCTATTTTATAACAAAGTGTTGAATATCTAGTGTAGTTTATTGAATACTATTCTGAAAGTGAAAACAGATCGGTCGTCTGGGTGCAAGATGGTGGTAAAGCGTGTCGGCTGCTTATCCATGTGATCTCGAGGCTGGCTAGGAGTTGCCACTGTCCCTGTGTGCCATCAGGAGAGAGGATTTGTGCCCAGGAAGGGATCCAAATTCAAAATTCAAAACATAGTTTCTCCTGAATGCGTATCTCTTTCGCACCATCATAAAGTTGAAAAATTGTAGGTCAGGGGTTATCTGTCAAGTGTTTAGGCCACAGTTCTTGTGTGTGTGTTTGGTCCACCTTCTCGGAATGATGATGACACTACCTAATTCTTAATGATGGAGCAATTTGGCAAGTGGAGACTTCACATGCCCTGGCTCCCTTCCCCAACCACAGGATGCTCGCCCCTTAGTTAGTTTGGAGTAATTGAGAAGTCAGTATCCTTTTGTTCATAATTTTATTCTCTTTGAGTTGTTTATGTATTCGATCCATGTTTTTACTCACGACCAAGTCCATTTTTCCCCCTACTCATCAAACACTTACCAAGTGCCTGCTACGTGAACTTGGACTCTGAAACCACCCTGCCTCGTTGATATCTGCTGCTTGCTTCACCCTGGGCCATGGGTAGATCCATTGCCTCAGTTTTGCCATCTGTAAAATGGGGATGATAATAGTACCTGTCACATAGGTTGTTTCAGAGGATCTTATGACCTATACGGGAAGAGTTTAGGACGTTGTCTGAATCACAGTCAATACTACACAAGTGTTGTTGTTTGCTGTTGTTATGATGGAGGGCAGCCTTGTGCTTCCTGCTGGGTACCCAAACCTGCTTCCTCTCAAAGTGTTTTCCTTCTAACGTCATAGCCACCATCTCTACCCAAGCAGGATTTATCTAGCCCAGAGTCTCTTAGCCTTGGCACTGTTGGCATTTGGGGTCCGACAGTTCTTTGTTGTGGGACTGCCCTAGGCACCGTTAGAAGTTGCGTGGCATCCCTGGTGTCTATTCACTAGACGTTGGAAAGGTGCTTCTCCAGTTATGACAACCCACGGTGTCTCCAGACACTGCCCAGTGTCCCTGGAGGACAAAATTGCCCACCTGTTTAGACCGGAACGTCCCCCGGCCGAGGCTGTGGCTCCGCCCACTTTCTAACGAGGCCCGAGCTTAGCGTTGTCACCTTCTCCCGAAGCTCGTTTTTGAAGATCTCTGCTCCCTCTTCCTTGTGCCTCTTAACCCCATGTCAGGAACCTCAGGGACGAGGTTATTGAGGCCCCCTTGGCAGGAGGGGCTCCTCTTTAAAATATCCTCCTCCTTTTCAATCTCTTGGGCTTCTTTAGATAGAGAAGGGGGGACATAGTCTTCCCAGCACTTGTGTTCAGGGCTGCGCTTGAACACAAGCTCCCTGGCTCTGTGCAACCGAAGGAATGTACTGCTTATCACTGTGGAGAGCAAGCCGGGGTCGCTAGATCAGACCATGTGAGATGGTGCGGCCTGGGCCCTGGGTCTGTGTTTTCCTGCGTCCTTTGCCGAGTGAGCGCTGACGGGGAACGGTGATGGTACAGGCTTTGCGCGAAGCACTTGGTAGGCAGTGACCTGAAACTGTTCACACTGGCTTTCGAAGGCAGATATTCTTATTCCCATTTCCTAGACGAGAAAATGTCAGACTTTGAGGCCACGTGCCAAGTAGGAGGGGCGCAGATTCCAACCCCGGGCAGTGGATTATTTGGGAGTTCTCCAGCCCAGCAGCAATGCTTGTCCTCTCATCAGCTCAGGTCGCACCTCTCCCTGGTCTCTGCAAAGCCGCAGCTCATTCCCGGAACGCCCCCTGTCCTAGCTGCCAGCCTGGTCACACACAGCTGTCCGTCAGTAGCCTCGTGCTGCCCTGGGCGGTGACTGGTGTAGTTGGGCTTGGTTTTCACCCTAACGGTGTCATGCTGGAGACCCGCCCCTCCCCCGCTCTCCCTACACTGCAAACCTGCAAACCGCACACTCTTCTTCCCTGCGTGTTGGCTGCCTGTGGGTTTCCGCTGCGAGGTCTCCCTGGGCTATAAACCAACCTTGTTATTTGGATTCGCACTTCCGAGCTCAGCGCTGAGGCCACAGAATTTACCTTGCTGGCACTAGGTGTCCCAACATCTAAATTTCCTTAATGCCAGTCTCTCGAAAATCATTGATTCTACAGGCAGAAAATGATCACTTTTTAAAAAATGTTTTTATTTCTGAGAGAGAGACAGAGACGGAGACAGCATGAGCAGGGGAGGGTAGGAGAGAGTGGGAGACACAGAATCTGAAACAGGCCCCAGGCTCTGAACTGGCTGTCAGCACAGAGACCGACGACGGGCTAGAACCCACGAACTGCGAGATCAGGACCTGAGCCGAAGTCGGAAGCTTAACTGACTGAGCCACCCAGGCGCCCCATGATCGTTTTTAATATACCTTCAGTTCTGTCTCAGAAACAGGACTCCATATAAGCCAAAAATAAAGAACTTAACCACTTAAGTGGCCGTTACTAGAATCTTATTTTATTGAATAATGTTCACACTGTGTTGGCCATTGGAAAGTATGGTGTCCTTTCCCCACCATTACGTTGATAGTTTACGCTAATAGGTTATGATTTGGGCCATAAACTCATATATCACCTGATTTCTTTTTAGTCTTCCTTGCCTTTTTTTTCCCCCTGAGGCCACATGGATCTGCTTTAATTTTCCACTTTGTATTAAACCTTTGGCTTTATGGCCATTGTCCTAACAGTTTTAGTAAAAAACACCAGCCTCTGTAGAAAGCACTCAGAGCAAATGAAGGTCATAAAATGTCAAAGTACAAATGAATAATGTAGAATCTTTGCCTGAGAGCATTTCTGAGCAGCACAGAGAACATCCCGTTCCCTTCCTTCATTCCCCTCCTGCACCCTTCACGGGGAAGGCACTGCACGTAGGTGCACAGATCGACAGGAGGGGGACTTACGTTCCCTTTGGAATCATTCACGATTCAGACAGGGCAGGAGGCTTACAGAGCGCTTGCCGTGTGCCAGGCACTGTACGAGGCCCTGGGGATGAGGTGGCAACATGCAGGCCCCTCCCTTGAGGAGCTCAGAGCCGAATGGAGGCAGCAAGAATAACCGGTTGCAGCGGGGGAAACGCCAGGATCAAATCTGCTGTTGAACTTGGGACCCCAGAGCAGCATGACATGCTGGTGGTGACAAACTGACAGTTCTTGAACACGTCCTACATGCTTGGCACCGTGCTTTCTACACATTTAGGTTTTAATCCCCCCAGCTGTGTGAAGTAGAGGTGCTATTACCCCTGTTTTACAGATGGGGACATCGAGGCTCAAGAGAGGTTCCCTAAGCTGAGTTTTACAAGCCAAGTAAGAATTATGTAGGAAGAAGAAGGAGAAGGCAGAGACTCTGGAATTGGGGGAATGGCAAGTACAGAGACAGACAGATGTGAGTGGTCTCTGAGGTGATCTCTGTGTATTAAGGAGGCAGTGGGGGCTGGGGACACATCATCCGGTCCTGCCCATGGCTAAATGATTTTTAACTGTGTGACCGGTTCTCATTGAAAAGCATCTTGTGCCTCCTAACACCCCCACTCCGGCTTCCTTCCACCCTCAAGTGATGGGCCACTTCATTCTGTAATACACCTGTGTGGCTGTGATGAACCACTCAGCCCTGAAGTGGCTGTTGATGTGACTTTGAGCTTGGGGAAAAGGACACCTGAGCCCCTCTGGGAAAGTTGCAGGGCTGGCAGGATGCCCAGGGGTCCTGCGTTCTCAGTTTTCCAAGCTGGATTCCACGTGGCCTTGGGCCACTCACTTAACCTCTGTGACATTTGCCTCGTCCCTGGGATACTCAAGTCTGTATCCCTAGAAACTACTGCAGAGACTGGTGCATTATAATCCTTAAAATGGTGGTACTGGTTATTGTGAGGCATTTGGGGTGATTGATTATAGTTCAAGCGAAAGCCTTTATGCTGCTCAGTGAAAGGTAAGGAATAAATAATCTCACTTCTCAGGATTCCTTAATTAACTAGTCATCACTGATCTAAGTCCTTATATGTAGAGTTGGCAGAGGTACGAGCTGTACTCAGAGAACCATCCTGGCCTCTGCGTCGTCCAATTTTAGCTCACAGCGGGTGGGTACAAAGGAGAGCAAAGCAGAGGCGGAATTTGTCTCCATACCTGGGGCTTGCCTAGTGGAAAAGCAGTCTTTTCAGCAGGGGAAGGCACGTTGAGTGTGCAGCGGGACAGAAAAGCCCAGAGTCCCCGATTGTGCCTCGTCTGATGGCTTCTTTGCAGAAGCTGATCCCTGACACTGAGTGGGGGGAGGGTGATGACCGCATTGAAGTATCTGCTAATAGGCAAGACCCTGCCTTCCTCCGCACCCTCTCTCCTCTAAAGACTTTCTGGAAAATAGAGCAAAAACAATGAGGCGACCCCAAGGGTTGATGAGAATTGCATTCCACATGCAGCCCCGATTACCCTGTGCCTTTGTGCCTGTCGACTCCGTGAAGGGTATGGCTGTCAGGTGTCTTTCCTCCTGAGCAGGGTAATCTGCACTGATTGACTTGTCCATTGTCCTTCCCCTGGAGCTAAAAACAAAACAGGAAAGGCTGCTTGGTGGGGATAGAGGGGAACTTGGTGGCCAAATGCTGTTGCTTTCCAGGCATTGGACACAGGCTCATTCTCTCTGAGAAACTTACATCCAAAGGCAGTGACTTTGAAAGGACCGTGGCTGGGAATTAGAGACAGATGCTTAGCTGGCCATGAGTAGATATTAAATTGTATTAAACTATGCAAACCGCATTTCTCATGCAAGGCCTGTTTCAACCTTACATCAGCCCTTGGGCTCCATTTGCATTTCTATAGAGAACGAAATAAAAGCAGCATGTCACTTACTCATTTCTATTCATAACTGTGAGCTGTTATTATTCTAGCTCTCGTCTCCTCTACACGGCGTGGCCAGATTAATCTTCCTTAAACCTCCATCAAGAGCTAGTTAGGTTCCCAGCATTTCACTGTATCAACTCATGTTTATGGGGCGCAGGCGCTGAGAAGAGTATAAGGATACAGAAGATGGGGCTAAGTTTAAGGTCACCAGACATCCTGCCTCGTCTGGGACAGTCCTTGTTTCTGCCTGTTACCCTGATCGAATTATTACTGGTACCCCGTTTCGCTCGCAAACGCTGTCCAGTTGTAACGATGAGTTCCGCTCAAGTGCTCATAAGGTAGAAGGGGTGGAAAGTACGGAGGGAAGTGATTCTAGAACGAGCTGGAGGCTAGAGGCAGAGGAGTGGAGCTGGTGGAGAAGGCAGGTTGGTCCCCCAGGGCTGGGATTGACAGGTGAGGCCTGTGCAGGCCTGGGCTTCCGAGGAGGAGAATGAACCAGACCAAGAGGGAAGGAGACCTGGATGAAGGTGGTGGGGTGGGCTGGGGGCTCGTGAGGAGAGATGTGTGCACTGGGTTTCTCAGGGGGGCCACAGAGACATGGAAACAGAGGTTTCTTCCAAGGAGGATGGGAGGGACAGGTCTGTGGGGCTTGAAGGGCCAGCAGGGAACGCGAGCTTTGCCCCGGAGGCTGGAGGGGGACAGGAGTGTTGGCATGAAGAGCCCCAGGTGAATGGGAGGGGTTACACGGTCCTGGTGCAGGGCGGGTCACCCCACCACAAGTTGCAGGGGCGGGACTTGGGCCGCGGCCGCTGCGCCTGGACCACGCCGTCCGCCATCATGCCATGCTGCCTGCCTGTCTCCCATGTCCCGCACGATTAACTAGGGAAATTAAAATTTCTGCACATGACGGGGTGAGGCAAATGGATGTTCTGGTGTCTTTGTTCCCTCTAAGCGGAAGCTCCAGCCAAGAGCTGACATGAGCTTGCTGTTTTAACATCAATTAAATAATTTTAGCGTGATTTTTGACAGGCCCAAACCCCAAAGCATCCATTTACAGGAGCAAGCTGTGCAGTTAGGACAGGTACGATCCTTCAGGGGCCGTCAGAGAATGACTCACCGCGGGGTGTTTGTCTGTGGTTCATGTGGGTAATCACCGTGGTAGTGATTTTGCTAGACTCTGGTCCGAGCCAGGGCTCCGTGTGTGCCGCAAAAGTATCCATTCTGCCCTGCGTCTGCTTCTCTCTCCTTGCTTCATTCCTTTTTTCTTTCTTTCAACGAAAACCATTTATCGAGTGTTGGCCAGGCTCTAAGCTTGCTGTTCTCATTTCTCTGTCACAATAACCACCCGATCCTAGGAGATCAGAGCATGCCCATTCTACAGATGAAGAAAGGGAGCTTTGGAGGGGTTAAGGGAGCTAGCTGCTCAAGGGCACCAGCTGTGTGTGTTGCTGAACCCATTCCCGATGGCCCATCAGCCGATGATTATCGCCAAGCAGGTGTCCGCGAATAGTCTGATTATTTCCAGGGATGCTGTTGAGGAGATTCGATATCAGACAGAAAGTAACGCCCGGTTAGTGACGCCCAAGCCTGAATGTGATGCAGCGCCATTTAAGGAGCTTAGAAAATCCAGGTTCCTGGGCTCTACCCCCCCACCCCCACCCCACCCCGGAGATTCTATTTCAGATCCCTGGTGATCTTAGGGATGTCTCACTATGTGAATGTGTGAGTGTGTGAGTGTGTGTGAGTCTTTAAAGCTCCCTAGAGTACTGGTTCTCAGAATATAGTTGTTTCAGCATCTCCTGGAGGGCTTGTTATAACACAGATGCTAGGCCCCGCCCTCAGAGTTTCTAATTCAGGAAATCTGCAGGGAGTGGAGAGGTAGGGGGGGTAGAGGGTGCTGGAAATTTGCATTTCAGATGGTGCTGCCCCCCGCTGGTCTGTTCTGAGGCTCTCCCATGCTCATCCAGGCCAGGGGCTGCTGGACTGGGGGGCTCATGGTCTCCGACCGCTATCCAAACAGTTTGAGTCTATTTTGTGGAGGTGGTGCTGGGATTAGAGACACTGGACCCAGGATGCCTGTGTAACAGGCTATTCCCTTCCCCACAACCTGGGAAGGTCACTGTGCCCTTTTCATCGGAGTCTGGACCTGGGCTCAGTCTCCCTCTCGTCTCCGCGGCCTGCCAGTCCCAGCCAGGCGGACTTGTCCCACGAGCTGCACTTATTTTTGTTTGCTAAGCTAGATAGCATAACTGGCACTCCCCAGATCAGTACTTTATAAAAAGTCTGTCTGTTTCTGGAACTTGTGCCCCATGTGTTAATTAGAAGGAACTTCTCGGGGAGTGGTTAACCTTGGATGCACGCTAGCTTCTCCTATAACATTAAAAAACTAAATGAAACCATTGATGCTGGGCCCCCTGGCGGACCGGTTGGATCAGGGTGTCTGGAGGTGGGGCCGGATGAGCATCGCAGGTGATTCGCAGGTGCGGTCAGGAGGCATCAGCGCTGCGCAGGCACCTCGCTGACCAGATGTCATGTGAACTCCCCACGTCTGCCCACCGAGTCCCCTTGCAGAGTGGGGACTCTGCCTACCCTTTCCCATGCACCTCTTTATTTTTCTGCCAAACAAGATGAAAGGGAAGCGGCCAAAGGCCCACCGGCCCCACTGTTGTCTTGGAGGCTTCCTGATGGGCGGTGGCCCACTGTCCCCAAGCAGTCAGTCGGGAGTGTGTGTTTCTGGAGCAGCGCCACAGGAACTGAGCTCTAGCCCAGGAGCCATCGCTTCTCCTCTCTCACCTTATCTTTTGTGAACTTGGGGGTGCGTAGGGTCCCCCAGAGAGGAAGCGTGTCTATACAAAGAGTCCCCAGCTCTTAGCCCTCTAGTTTTCTCTCTCCATTCATGCCAGGCTCCTATTGTCACCATCACCAAGACTCTCCCCCTCAGGGCTGCCCTCACACTCTCCCCTTCTGAAGTCACCAGTGCCCTCCCGAGCTTGTTCTGTTGCTCGTTCTGTTGCTCATTCTGTTTGTTCTCCTGGAATCACCCGATCCTGTTGACCACCCTCTCTACTCCTGGTATCCTAACTTTTCTGCCTCCTCTTTGTTCCTTCTCTGTTTCCTTTACTAACCTCTTTGCCTTCTCTTGCTCCTTAAATGGGAGCACGTCCACAGGGCCGCCATCTTGGTCCCTTCGCACTTCCCTGTACACCTTGGGATTCCTTCCCCAGATTCAAGGCCCTGGCCAGACACGTGCTGAGTCCCATTCTCCCAACCGCATCCATAAACAGAAATGTGTCCACCAAGTCAGCCCTGTCTCCCCTGTTTTTATCTCAGGCACCCCTGTCTCTTCTGATTTCCCGGGCATGGCATCTCTGCTGTGTTGAGCTCCGTTTTCCACTCAGTAACTGCATCTGGCCCACATTGCCTTCCTGAGGCTTCTCACCATGGCCGTTCCTGCTTTGCCTCTGCTGCCCTGTGCTGGCTTATTGTGATAGCCTTCCAGCCAGCCGCCCGCTTGCCAGCCTCCCTCTCCTCCTTTCTGTGTGCGGCTCTCAGAGGCCTACTTCCAGTATGCTCTTACTCCTCTCTCTGGCTCGGACACCCACGGAGGGTGTGCTGTGTGCCAGGCCCCGTGCTGAGCACGCTACATCTTGTATCCATTTCAACATGACTGCAACCTTAGGAATCACTAAACACTTACTATCCCTCTTTTTCCTGCGAGGAGACAGATTCAGAGATGCTTAGGAGCCGGACCAAGGTTCCTAACCACTGATGAGTGTGGAACAGAGATTCAAACTCACCCTGGGCCCCTGATCCCTCCCTCGCTCTTAACTTCTATACGCTGCTGCCTCTCCCTTTCCCCCCAACCCTCAGCGGCTGCCCAGTGTGCATAGAAGCTCCTGGGGTTGGCACACGAGGAATCTCTAGATCTGCCCCTGCCCACCTCTGTACCTTCTTTTTACTCCTAGGTCCTCAGGTCACTCACTCTGTCTCTTTGCTATGGTTTTGCCCAGCTCCTCCGTGACCTCCAGTCCCCAGGGCAGGGCCACTCCCGAGCTTAGCCTCCTTGACCTCTCCAGACCCTCTGAGTATCAGATGCCTTTTTTGTGTATTCTCGTGTTTTATTTAATGCGAAACTATTGTGAACCCCTTTCCGGGTATGTCAATGTTATATTCTCCCAATGGGTTCTAAACCCTCGAGGGCGGGAGCTAGGTCTCAGACATAGTTCAGTCTCCGGCGCTCCTAGCACGCTTTCCTGTGCACAGCCCTGGTTCACCTCTGTGTTGGGTCATTTTGTCATCTCTTGTCCCTCACAGAGGCCTGTGGCGGGCCACGGGAGCTAGGCTGTGAGATGCCGCCCACCCTCCGGGAGCCGCTCTGCTAAGGTGCCCTGATCGCCCCACCAGCGCTCTGCACCGCCATAATCGCTTGTTAGATTAGTTTTCCATCCTTCGCGGGAATCATTTTTCTTCGTACGTTCCTGTTTTTAAAGTTCGAATAAAATGGAGACTTGGCTGTACACCAGGGAGGTTTAGGAGAGAAATGAGCAGTGGGGCCTCCCCAGCCAAACCTGGCTGCAAACCGCAGGAATACAAATGACTTGTAGCCGAATGGGTGGGACTCCTGGGCGACAGGCCGCCATTGCTGCTTTGGAGCTGGGCCTGGGCCTGCATGGGGAGTCTGAGGATTAGCGGACCCCTCCGCTGCGCTCCCTGCCCTGTACCTCCTGAGGGTGCGCTGAGCGTCCACCGTCAGACAGGGCCACCTCTGCGTCAGGTGGCCTCTCGATGACGGGCACAAGCTGGAGACTGGGGAGACAGCTCGGGACATGCCTCGAACAGAACTATGCGAATAATGGTTACAAGCACTGAAACAGAACGAGATTAACCATATTAATGGAGCGTAAAGAGCTGACATTGTGAAGTAAACAAATATGTACAGTTGGTACAATTCTAACACGGCTAGAGTTTCTAGATCCTTCACCGCCTGGACTATGGTTCTAGGCCAGTGTCACGGAGTCTCCAGGGGCCTGAAGGAAGAACTGCTGTGGTTGGTAAGAATGCTTAGGGACCGTGAAGGACAGGCGAAGGACATACCCAGTCTATGTCCTGTTTCTTTCTTCCCTTTAATGGATGATGAAAAGTGATACTCACATCCCTTTCTCCCAAGCTCGGGTTGCTTCTCATGCCACTGGCTAGAAGCTGCCTCCCTCCTTTGGCTCAGCCCCAGTCAGCTACTGGCAGCAGCAGCTGAGGGGCACAGCCCGCCCATGGCCTGGGCACTGAGAGCCATGGGGAAGGGCCTGAAATTAGTGTGCTGTTTCCATGCTCTGGGCCTAGGGGATGAATCCTCCACTGTTTCCACGCTCTGGGCTCTGGACACCCGTGGGACTGTAAGGAGACAGTTTCCCTGTCATGCCGTCCTGGGTGGCCGATTGCCCTGCTGGGCCTGGTTTCTGTCTGTCACTTGCTTTCTCACTGAAGTCAAGGCCTGACCCTGAATGTAGGCCCCGACTGGAGAGGCCCCACAAACCTATCAGCCCAAGGTCGCACCTACTTTTTCGTTTCCCTTAAGTGCCTCAGAAGACATGCATAGCTCTGTCCTCTGGACACCGGTGGATCCTGGTCTTCTGTGACGTCACACGTAGGCTGCTGGGCTGTAAGACCCACTGCAGTGGCTTCCCCACAGAGGCATGGAAACCACGGATAGCTATCACCTTGCGGGCTGTGACACCTGGAACCCCAGTGGGAGGAGCTGCTCTGGGGAGATGTGTAGGCTGCCAGAGGGACAGGGACAGGAACAAAACACAGCCTGGCGTGCTGGAGCCCAGGACGGGGCTGGGGCTGGGGCTGGCTCCCCCTAAATTGTGGATGTATGTTCTACGTGCTCACAGGCGCTATTTTCTTCAATTAGCAAATATTTTAAAAAATTTTTCTTGATGTTTATTTTTTGAGAGAGAGAGAGAAAGACAGTGCAAGAAGGGGAGGGGCAGAGAGAGGGAGACACAGAATCCAAAACAGGTCCCAGGCTCCGAGCTGTCAGCACAGAGTCCGATGCAGGGCTTGAACTCACAGACCGTGAGATCATGACCTGAGCCCAAGTCAGACACCCAACCAACTGAGCCACCCAGGTACCCCTTTCAATTAGTAAATATTTATTGACTACTTTTATGTGCAAAATGTTGCCCTCATCCACTGTAGAAGGTGGTTTGTGAATGTACCTAACCGTACTCTCAGTCCACCGAGGTGCTAAGAGATGTTAAAATCTGTAGGTATGTATATGAAGACAATTTTCTACCCCAGAAGATAAAAAGACACCTGAGTGTTATTGAGTTCAGTGAGGGACAACCTCCCTGCTGGGATCCAGAGTGGTTTGTAGGGTAGAATTGGAAAGAGTTCAATAGATGGAGGCAGGTAGAGAGGACATTGATCTTGTTAACGGTCTATGTCAGGTAGATGGGGATGGGGAGAGACTGGTGGCAAGGAAGCCAGTGTTGGTGGTGGTGGTGGTGGTGATGGTGGTGGTGGTGGTGATGATGATTTTTACCAATTATTGAGCAGCCCTTGGGTACTTGCTATGGTACATATATGATTTGTCTTACTTGATAACCCTGCCAAGTGAATCACTTAACCAATGAAGAAATTCAAGGTTATCTGTGTTGAATAGCCCGCCCAGAGTCATAGGGCTTAAAGAATGGCAGAACCAACATTTGAACTCAGCATAGCATTCTTTCAAAGCCCAGGTTGAAGTAGGAGGTTTCTATTATGAGTTTGGGAATCAAATTTGAAGAGTTATAATCAAATTGAAAGGAAGGGTCAGGTGGGAGAGATGATTGGAAGTATCAATAAAGCTTGAGAACTGACCAGGTTTGAAGGGCAAAGGACACACAGAAGTAGTTTGGGGTGTTGGCAGAAAGGCAGTCCAGCCACCGGCCACCAGAAGGAGGTGATCTTGAGGGGCTGAGGTGGAAGGGTACTGAGATGAGTTCCGGAAATGTGGCAGTCAGATAGGGACAGATATGCCAGGTAGCCATTGTCAGTCATCTCCCCAGACTCCCATTCTAGACAAGCCGTGTGGATGGATGAGCAAAATCAGGAAAACGAAAGCATCTTCTGTTGGGTATATCCTGGAGGAGGTAGAATGCGGGATGACCATAGAAGTAGCTGTCAGAGCAGCGGGAAAAGGGATAAAAATGATGTCATGGCACGCATGGCAGATACCAGCAGGGAAGCCGATTCTGAGTGAGTTGTCGAGACTGCTCTGCGTGTCAGAGAAGTCAAGATTGATGCCCCTGTGGGAACTTGGGAGGCTCAGTTCAACCCACCGCATGTTCACTAGGGAGCTTTCAGATGCCTGGCCTTACGTTTGGTGCAGGGGATAGAGAAAAGCAAGTCCCTGCTCTTGAAAGGCTCAGGAGACCGTCTTGACGTAGACTTGAGTTGAAATGTGTCATTCACACTTAGCCCAAGATTGTTATTCTCTGAGCTTCTGACTCCTTCTAGGTAGAATGGGCATAGTAACCCCTGTCCTCAGGCAGGTATTGTTGCTGGGGCTTGTTCTGGGAATCAGAACTGATGCATGTACAGCACTCACACGGTACTTGGAGTTTAATGGTGCTTGCTCGGTTATGCTTAGAACCCATAATGGCAAGAGAATGAAGGGCAGTTTCTGGGGGTCTTCCCGCCAGATTCAGGGAAGCCCCGCCTTCCCTGGGAGTGGCATCCTTTCCTCTGTGGTTTGGGCTGTTGAGTCAATCATGCCTGATGTCTGCTCCCTCATGTGGCTTCTCAGTACTAAAAAGAATCTTCTATTTCTAGAACTTCCCGTCCTTTAATGTGTTTTTTGGCCCAGATGTTCTGACACAGCTCTCTTTCATTTTTCTTCTCCCAGTTCAGACAGAGACCAGAGCCCCCTCCTGTTGGTTGGTAGTGTTGTCACTTGCCACACCATGGGGAAAACATGGCAGATGATGGCGTCCCCAGATGGCTCCGAATGTTAAGATAGCACAGATGAGCTGGATGCACCATGAGCTGTGAGGACTGGCCCCTTATCCTCTGGGGGTTTGGGGGCTGCAGGGCTCTGTGTGTGTCTGCCTGAAGGCCTTGCTGCATACCGGCTGCCTGTCTGCCCCCTCACCAGGGACTGGGGGTGGAGAGGTGGTTAGGGAATACGGCCCTCTGTGTGTTAGGCACTCTTGGAAGACTGGGGAGTTGATGCCACATTGTAGGGCTCCCAGAGAAATACACGTGTGACTTAGAAGCTGGAGGAAATGGAGGGGGGCAGATATCAAAGCAGGGACAGGAAAGCCCACCAAGGTGTGGCCTATGAGGCTGGCAGAGACCATGCTGCCCAGATGCTGCCTCCTTCCCTGGCTCCTCCTGGTGGGCAGCTCTGCCCCACGTGCTGGGGACCTGTCTCCCCTGGGTCTCTATCCAGGACACTGAGATTCTTGCATCGGGCTGGGTGGGGCTTCCGGGGTCTCCTGTCCCCCTCCCCCCTTCCTTCCAGTTGGTTGCCTCTGTTTGCTCAGATGGTTGGAGGAACGTAAATCATAGTTTCATGGTGTCACAGAGTAGCTTTGGGCGAGGAGGGCAGTGTGGTTCAGAAGGGTGCTCACATCCAGGGCAAGGGGCTTGCCAGCTGTGCACCGTGCCCCTCTTCTACCTGGCTGGATATCCCTAGCCCCCGAGAAGGCCAACTGAGGTGTGTAGGCTCTCAGTAGAGTTAACCCTTTGGCTAGACGTGTGGGCACACCTTCCCGTCCCCTGGTATGGATGACCCAATCACGGCAAGGGCCCTGTCTCAACCACCTAATGAGTCAGAGAGGCATTCCTTTCCATCCCGACTGACCAGCTCCAGTCTGGGTATCTCCCCAGTTCAACCTCAGCAGTGTTGAGTTCAGTCAATGGGCACAAGAAGTTCCCCTATTAATAGATTCACTGGAAATCCTCTCATGTTCATTGTATTCATGGCCTTGTTTGAAATGAGCCCCAGTCAACATCCACCAGTCATGCAGGAAGAACCACCTGGCCTACCCAGGCTCCTTGCTCCGGTGTCAGGACACGTCGGAGGCAGGGCCACGGGTGCGACTTGGGGTCCCCACAACTGCACCCCCGTGTTCCCGTTTGCTTTGGACTATTTCTTTTTGGATCTTTGCTCCCTCTTGCTTTGTGCCCCTTTCCCTTCCTCCTCTCAGCTATAATGCGGACGGCTCTGGGGACTGGATTCTTCGGCGCTGCACGTGCCAGAAATGGCTTCCGCAGAGGAAAAGGCTAAGAGGTGTCAGGGTGTCCCTGACTTCCTCTAAGGCAAGTTTTCTCACCCCTCAGGACCACTGGCAATTTGGGACGGATAACTGAGTGGGGATAGGGGGTAGGGAAGGGGGTGACCATCTTGTACACTGTAGCTTGTTAGCAGCACCCCGGCATGTACCCCCAGATACAGTGGCATCCCCTACCCCTCAGTTGTGACACCCAAAAATGTCTCCACGCATTATCAAATGTCCCCTGATGGGCAGAATTACCTCCATTGAGAACTATTGTTCTAGAAACAGCGACAGCAGCAGCACATACAGGAGGTACATAGGCGTCTGGAAACTTCCCCAGGTTTCTCTTCAATTGGAAGTTTCAGGGACAGTACCTGCTGGGGGTGATGGAGGACATGTCCTAGAATTCTCACCGCATCCCTGGGCCCAGCATGCTTCTCTTTCATTTTTGTGACTGTTCTTTCAGCCAGAAACCCTGTCATTTTGGACATCATTCTGATGCCTGCTGAGTCCCTGTTGTCCCAGACAGGCTGGTCTGCAGCTTCCCTGGCCTTCCATGTCAGGTTGACTCGGGGGAGGGGTGACAGATAGAGCGGGAGAAACCTTGGGCTGGTGTCCTGGCTCTGCCTCTCACTGGCCGTGTGACTTGGAGCACTTGACGTACAGTGTCAGCGCTGTGCCCTGGTGAGCTCCTCACGTCACCCAATGACACAGCCAGGACCCTGAAATGCCCGGATCCTGCCTGAGGCATTCCCAAGGGACAGAGACCTGGAGAACACAGCAGATGGGAGATAGAATACAGTGTGTCTTGCTACAATGTATCAGTTAGGTCCCAGCAAGTTCTTGTGCTAAACATCAGTGATCAAAGCCACTGTCCCAAAGGAAGAAAAGGATTACGTTTCCAGAGTTTCATGCTTGCAATAACAAAGTAATTTCTCTCTGTAAGAATGTCATTAATACAGTGTTTTTAATGGCCACAAGGTATATTTGGGTAATATTTTCAGGCCATTGTCATCATAATCCATGGCTGTGATCAAGAAGGTCCAAAACTGAAATAAGATGTCGGGGGCGGGAGCACACAATCAAACCTCAGTGCAGCTCCATTCAGAACCAACGCCAACAGGCGAGTGGGGCACCATGTTGGTGGCAAAGCCTCAAGCAGAGTGGTGCTACGTTAAGGGAGCTGTGGTTTCTCCGATGCCCCAGGCTGGCTTCCCACAGGAATCTCACATGGCCAACATCTGTGTGGTGGTGGTTGTGCTTCCTTTTCATCATTCCCGTTATACCCACTTCACAGTGTAAAGATTTATGTTGTGAGTAAATTGCCAGAAAACACTTATTCTGGATCACTGCCTAATGACTCCCGACGCAGAGTTCTCATGAAGCTCAAGTATGTGACACCGCTTGGCCTTGAGGCCCACGTGGAGCCTCTGACCTCTCCAAGCCCAGAGCCGTGACCAGCTCTCTCAAGTGGCTGTAGAGGAGATGGACGACCCCGTGCGGTGGCGGAAACAGCCAGAAGGATGGAGGCTTTCAAAGCGGTATCTCAGCTTGCCGATGAATGTGGTCCAGTCGGCATCTGGGATTCTAACCAGTTAGATTCGTGACACCCCTATGGCTGTGAGGTGAGGTTGATGCTGATATCACAGGCTCGGGGCGTGGATGAAGTGGCCTCACGCGGGCGCCAGCGTTGCGTTCTTACCGTTACACACGCTGGGTCTCAAGCCTCAAGCGGCCCAGAGGTGCACACGTGCCTCTAGCTCCCCCACACCAGCACTGCCCGCACGCGGCAGACTCTGCCTGCCCTCGCGGGGTGTCCAGCAGTGCCTTTGGTCTCCCACATAATTGACTGTGAGCATTGGAAATAGTTGTGGTTTTTAATACAGTGATATTTCCTCTTCAGAGACTCCCGCCCCTAGTCCAGTTTCAACAACTGCTAGCGAGGTCCCAAGACGTGGTTCTTGTTTCTTCCTTGTCTAATGGAGAGAGTGTTTGCCTTTGCACAGGGCTTTAATGGGCTGCAAGCTGTTGGCTCGGGGAGGGATTCTTGGTTCAGAGCCAGGGAGACTTGAACTGTTTGGGGAAGCCTGTGAGGGCTGCGGAGAGGGGCTCCTTCTCTGCCGAACACGTGAACGGCATCAGCCTGCGCAGCGGGTGCTCCCGTTCACCTGATAGACGGGAGGAGCTCATCTGGAGGGACGGGCACTCCTGGAGCACTGTGTCCCCTGTCGGGGCAAAGGGCTCCAGACCAGGAAACCTTGTCCGAGAGGGTCGGGGGCAGCAGCAGTTTCAGATCAAGCCAGCTACTGTAAAGAGAGGCCCTTTTTAAAAATCATTCCAGAAATAGTGGGGGTAGCTCTCCATTTGGCTGCCAACTGGTAGTCTAGACCATAGAGTTCTCGAGATGGAAATCGTTTCCAGAGATTTTCTCTTCCAGGCAAGACCACAGCTACGCCACCTCAGAAGGACGAGTCTGTTCTATTTTGAACGGCTTTGGGAAGGAGGCTTTACAACTGTCCCTGGAAACGGAGTCAATTTAAAACAATATTTTTTATTTTTGAGAGACAGAGCATGAGTGGGGGAGGGGCAGAGAGAGAGGGAGACACAGAATCCGAAGCAGGTTCCAGGCTCCCAGCTGTCAGCACAGAGCCTGACGTGGGGCTCGAACTTACAAACTGCGGGATCATGACCTGAGCCGAAGTTGGACGCACAACCGACTGAGCCACCCAGGCGCTACCAGAGTCTATTTTTAATGATGTCTGTGCTTTGCCTTCTCTCCCAAACCCCTTTAGCAGAGATTTGTGGACCTTTCTTGTGGTGAAGATCGTTGTTGAAGATATCTCTCCCTTGGTGACTTTCCTCTCTGCTAAATGGTTTCAAACCCAGTGCTTTTGGGGGGCAGTCAGTATAGTTGTGGCTTTCCACATGTCTCCCCCACAAGTATTCCGCCAGCGGAAGAGTATGAACATGTGCACACAGGCGCACACGTGCACACCCACGTGCACATGCAGCCTTTGGGGTAGCCCAAGGCAGCCTGCCGATGTCTCAGAATTTCCTTGAGGTCAGCTGTTTCTGTAAACATTTGTGGAAATGTGGCATTTTGTTCCAAAATATAAGTGATTGTTTTATTATTTATTTTTTTAACGTCTATTTTTGAAAGAGAGAGAGAGAGAGAAAGGGGCACCTTATTTAAAAAAAAAAATCCTTGAGGAAATTGATAGCTTGGGAAGATGCCACATATTTTTTCTGGGATGTCTGGTGCCCTCGGCTCACTGCTAACAACCCCAGTTAGAGAAGCCTGGGTAGCTTCCAATTTGGCTCCTGGAGCAGGTAGGTCTGAATTTGAAAACTGCTTATATCGTGCCTGGGCAGATTATATCAGCTTCTCAGTTAAAACGGCAGAAGAGTATTTCCTCCCTGGCACAGATGTGTTCATTCAACAAGCATTGCACAGGCTCTATTATAGGGGCTGGGAAAAGATGTGAAAAAGATCCATAAGACCCTCCCAGAAAGTGAAGCATTTGAACAGACAATAAACAACTATGCAAATAAGAGCAGTTCAGACTATGCTAACTGCTACAAGGAAAATGCAACAAGGCAGCGCACTGGTGATGTGTATGTACGTGGGTGCCCATATGAACTCAATGCAAGATGGCGTGCCCAGGGAGGCCTCGTTAGGGAGGTGATGTTTGGATTCAGATTTGGTTGATAAAAGGAAGCCAGCTTTGCAGATTAGACGAAGTCCGTTGATAAAGTGCCTGGCACACGGCAGGGCCTTCGTAGGCTCTCTTTCAGAAAATCAAATACGGTTTCAACACAGAGAGGTAGAGTTTATAAGTTGTTAGAAATGACTAACGTGTAGCCGGGGAATATAGGTGGAGTTTGGAGAGGATACAGTCAGGGTTTGTTCGCGTCCCTGAGTGTCACACCCCAGCCAGAGACACCTGCTCAGTGGCACTCCGGAAGAAACAGAGGGCTTTTCTTGTCACATTCATACCCAGTGCCCTGATTCTCAGCATCTTTTTCTTGGGTGGAAAAGCCTAAGTTTTCTTCTTCTTTTCCTTTTTTTTCCTTGAATGGTCATTTATTTATTCTGAGCGAGAGAGATTGAGGGAGTGCACATGCGCCTGTGAGTAGGAGGGGGGGCAGAGAGAGTCTCAAGCAGCCTCCACGCTGATGTGGGGCTCGAACTCACAAACCGTGACATGGTGACCTGAGCCAAAATCAAGAGTCGGACGCTTAACCAATGGAGCCACCCAGGCGCCCCGAGCAGCTGAAGTATTCTGCTCACCTGTTGCCATCACCTGCTACATGGAGCATGCAAATAAGAGCTTTACCTTCTTAATAAAATAGTATCGGGTTTGGGGCGACTGGGTGGCTCAGTCGGTTGTGTCCGACTTTGGCTCAGGTCATGATCTCACAGTTCGTGGGTTCAAGCCCTGCGTTGGGCTCTGTGCTGACAGCTAGCTCAGAGCCTGGAACCTGCTTCGGATTCTGTGTCTCCCTCTCTCTCTGACCCTCCCCTGCTCATGCTGTCTCTCTCTCAGAAATTAAAAAAAAACATTTAAAAAAATAGTATCAGGTTTGAGTTGTACCCTATTGAATATAGGGGAAGAACTGATATAATTATTGTCTCCTTAAAAGGCCATTATACTGGGCAAGACAGGTGTCTCCTAAAACGCACCTGCTTCTTTTCTGAAATATTTTTCTTGTACACATATAAATCGTAACAACCAAACCCTAAACCAACTATTGTGTAGGACTTTATGGTTTACAAAGTCCTTCGGTACCCAGAATTTGGGTCTTAAAATAGCATTCTTAGAATGAAGCACCATGGGGGCAGAGAGAGGAGTCTGAGGTTTGGAATCAGCCTAACGGTTACTGGGGTCAAATCCTGACTCTGAGCCTCATTAGTAATTTTTCTCTAAAATTAAAACAGCGTTTTATAAACTGTGGACCCATGGCCTCCTGGAGTCTTGGATATGTTAGATTGTTATTATTATTACTATTTTTTTAGGATATTGATTTTGATGATAACCTACAAATATTAATGTGTCTATTCTGGATAATCTGAATGACAGTTCATTAACCGAGTATCTCCGTTTCGGTGAGAAGAGATTCTTATGTGTCTGAATCCATAAAAAAAATGAGGAAATTGATGGGACACCTGGGTGGCTCAGTTGGCTAAACATCTGACTTCAGCTCAGGTCAGGATCTCACGGTTCATGGGTTCAAGCCTCTTGTCAGGCTCTGTGCTGACAGCTCAGATTTGGTGTCTCCCTCTCTCTCTGCTCCTCCCTTGCTCGTACACTGTCTCTCTCCTTCTCAAAAATAAATAAACATTTAAAAAAGTATTTTTTTAAATGGGGAAACTGAGATACCATGTGGGGTCCCGATCTTCAAAGGCCCCATTCCACAGAGGTCAGAACCATGGCCACCTTCCGCTGTCTGGCACGGGTCCTGTCTCTTGTGACAGCTCACGCTAGCTCATTGCTAGCAAGTGTGGTGGTACATGGTAGTGAACTGTTTTCATTAAGCAGCATTTAAAATTGTTCAGGCTCCCAGCTTGCCTCAACACAATGGATTGGTGGCTTAAAACAAGCTCACTTTTCAAAAGGAAAAATAACTCCGGTTATGGTCCGTTGTGCTCAAATTAGCATTAACCATCCATCACATTAAATTAATATTCTTTTTTTTAATGTTTATTTTTGAGACACACACACACACACACTCACAGTGTGAGCGGGGGAGAGGCAGAGAGATAGAGAGAGAGCGAGAGAGACAGAATGTGAAACAGGCTTAGGCTCTGAGCTGTCAGCACAGAGCCTGACGCGGGGCTCGAATCCACGAACCATGAGATCATGACCTGAGCCGAAGTCAGAGGCTTAACCAACTGAACCACCCAGACGCCCTTTTAAATTAATATTCTGAATTTGATTTTTTTTGTTGTCAGTTTTATAGTTACTCTATTTGTAAATCAGCGTAAAAAATTTATACCTGGTTTTGTTTCACAACTTGGCATCTAGGACTCCTAAAACCAGAAGTTATAAGCCTGCCCCGAATGCTGTGGGTACTTAGATGACAGAGGCACTGTCCTTGCCCGGGGGGTTCAGGCAGTCTGCAGAGAGGGTGTAACCTTCAGGAGGCCTTGAAGAACGAGCAGGAATTTCTCAGGTGAATTAGGTTGGGGTGAAGGAGGCCCTGTGACATGCGTGGTAGAAGGCGCAGGGTAGGGTAGAGGTGTGGTGGGGTTGAGTGAGAAGTTAAGATGGGAGTCCTGGTGGGGGAGGTTGCAGGAACCAAAAAAGAAAGGGCAGGTCAGCCGGGCCGGCGGCTGGATTGAGTCCTGGGAGTGAAAGGGAGCTCAGGGAGGTCCGTGAACATGGGACTCGGATGATGTGCTTTTTAAAGAATGTCATTCTGGAAATGGTGTGAGCGGTTGGATGGATGGAGACCAGCTAAGAGCAAATAGGAGTGAGGCCTTGACCCGAGTATGGGCTGTGAGGATAGAGAAAAAGGGACAGGATCCAGAGATGGTTCTGTGGTGAAACTTTCTGAATTGTGTACCCGGTTGGAGGCAGGGCGTAATGGACAGGACCACGTCTGGATGTATTCAGATCCTGGTTACATGACACGTTGAGTATGGAGAGGCCATGCATCATCCCAGTAGATATGTCCAGTCGGTTACTGGGAATGTAAATCTGGAGCTTGGGAGTCTCTTAATAAGGGAGTGTCAAGGTGAAGATTATTGCTGATGCTGCATCATTTCTCTGTAAGAAGCTTTGGTTACGACTGGAAGGCCAATGATGGACCCTTAAGACCTGAGGAGCAGAGAGAAGACGAGAAGCCAGCAGACAGAAGAGCTATATGGACCAAAGAGGATGAGACCCCTAGAAGTTTAGGCAGAAGCCAGACAGTATGCTGTCCTGGAGTCAAGGAGAGAGACAGTATCAACAAGCAGGAGATAGTCAGGGGAGCAAATACTGAGCGCATGACTTCAAAGAGACAGAACTGTCCTGTGGATTGTCAACATCTTGCCATTAAGGCACTTGGAACATTTAGGCATCAGAGACCAGCCAAGTGGCTGAATGGCCACGACATATGCTGCTAGACAGAGGAAGCGTTTGACATTTAACAAAGCAAATGGGCAGGAAACCAAGCAGTTGGTACATGTGTCATTCATTTGTCCACCCATCAGCTATTTCCTGAGCACCTGCCAGGTGACAGACTCTGTATGAGGCCCTGTGTGAGAGCGTAGATGGGACACAAAGATAAAGAAGGCATAATCCCTGCCTTGGGGAGCTCCCAGTGTTGTTGGGGAGATGGTTGTGTACACAGATCATTCTAGTGCCAGCTGGTAAGTGTTATGGAGAGATGTGTTTGTAATGGCCCTGGAGCATGAGAGAGAGACCATTGGACCTGGATGTGGGTCTTCAAAACTTGGACCTGGTTGGAGTTGAGGAGGAATTCACAGGCAGAGAAGGGGAGAAGGGAGACAACATTTGAGCCACAGCACAGCAGGGCGAAGGCAGGAGGGGAGAAAGGGCATATCCNCCTGGAGGTGTTCCGTGGCCAGTGAGTCTCCAACCAGCGGATGCATTCACATCACCGGGGAAGCTTGTTTAAAATTCATCTTCTGGGGCCCCACTCTAGAGGTTCTTCTTCACTACGTCTGGCGTAGGAGCCAGGAATCTGTGAGTGTCAGTAGATGGGAGGTGGGTCCTGTGGGTCACATGGAGAAACAACACACTCCAGGAGGAGGGCAAGGCCAGAATACAGACTCAACATCACATACGTGGGTTGATACGGAAGAGTTTTGATGTGTCTGAGATCATTTAGGTAAGGATTCACCAACTAGAAGGACACGGTGTTGAGAGAGAGCCTTAGGGCCAGGCAGACAGAGCTGGAAGGGGCAGAACAACCCCGACTCACACCTGCGTAGCTTTTGGGTGACCGCACGTGGCCGGGCTTTAGCGTGGGCTTAGTATTTCTTCTGCCACATATGTCTGTCTCCGTTGACCCCTCCTTCGTTATGGCTTTGTGCAAGTGCAGCCCTTTAACTGTTCCTGAGATGCCTTTGTAGAGCTCATTTAGATGATAGACTCCCAAGTGGGGGATTCTGATGCAGTGGTCAAGGTGAGCCTGTTTTGCTCCAGTCTTCTCTATGTGTAAGCTTCTTACTTTGATCTCGTAGCTGCTGGCATTGACATTGTGCTCAGAGGTAAGATTAGAGGACCTTACAGCATATTGCATCAGGGTCAAGATAGGTGTTTGAGATGTGAGGTTGAATTTATGTCTCAGAGAAAACCACGGCCCTGCATTTAGATCTGGTGCGAGTTTGGAGGGGTTTTTTTGTTGGTTTGTTTGCTTGTTTGTTTTTGGTTTTTGTTTTTTGTTTTTTTTTTAAATCAAAGTGCACCTCCGTCCCTCTGCTCCGGCACAGGGTCCCAGGTAACAAATGTCCCAGCTCTGTGTTCCTGCTCTCGGTTGCTCTCAGCTCTCCAAAGCTATATTCTCTGGGCTCCGACTCCAAGGTGTATTTTTTGTAATGTTTGCTTTAGGGTGTTGACTTGGTTATGTGGCTGAAACCAAACCTACTTTTTCCAGTCTCCTCTCGAATGAGACTTTAGAATTTCAAACTTTGCATGTGACTCGTTTTCTATGAAGAACAGATGGCTGGGTTTAATTTTGTAGAAAGAAAGTTAGAAACCAGTGAAATCTTACATGATTTCACATTAGCACCGAAACCGAATACATTGAAAACATTTAGAGCTGGGGTCCTAGTTACAGATCTACTGTTGGTGATGGGAAATTCTCGGGCTTTCTCTGACAAGGACTACCACCCACTCTTGGTTGGCTCCTCTGTGCCTCCCACCCCCCATGATCTGCTCGGAATCCTTCTTCATTGAATCGATTTACTTTTATTTATTGAGTAAGCAATATGGCAACCATCACTGAAATTTTTTAAATTAATGGGAAAACTTAACCTGGGTCCAGCCTCAGTAACGTGTCGTATGTTTTCATTTTTCCATGTCCCCTTCCAGGCTTTGTTTATTATATGCCTACAGAATCTTTACATCATTATAATCATGGTATAGTGACAAGTTTGTATTTGACATTTTTCACTTACTATTATATTACAAGGCTCTTTCCATATTGCTCTGTATTGTTCATGATTAGGATGTTTCATTGAGCCTATCAAGGCCTAGTTTGTTTGGCCATCCTAAGGGGGATGTGTTCATCGTCCTTTAAAAAATTATGATGAAATACGACAGCCACAACTGCTCGGATCATTGCTTCTCCTGCTCCTCTCTGAGCTCACACGGTGTCCCTGTGAATCTCCTATTCCATCAGCCCATCCCATTTTAGGGTTTTTTTTTAATGTTTTTATTTATTCTTGAGAGAGAGAAAGAGAGAGAGAGAGACAGCGTGAGCAGGGGAGGGTCAGAGAGAGAGGGAGACACAGAATCCGAAGCAGGCTCCAGGCTCTGAGCTAGCTGCCAGCACAGAGCCCAACACGAGGCTCGAACCCACGAACGCAAGGTCATGACCTGAGCCGGAGTCGGACCCTTAGCCGACTGAGCCACCCAGGCGCCCCAGCCCGTCCTGTTTTAGGGAGACATTGGTTCTCTGATTCCACAGACTGTGGTGAGCCATTATCTCCATGACTCCTGTAGCCCTGGACTCCCCAGAGCCCGAGGCTTCTGTCAAGTCTGGACCACTGGTCATCCCAGTCGCTGCTTTCTGTCTTCCAAATCCCGCGCCAAAGGCACACCCAGTTTACCTCACACTGTCTTGGTTACCACGCTTTATACTGTAATGTTCGTAACCATTTAGATACCATTTAGAGTTCTTCGCTGCAAGCGACGGAAGCAGGTGGGCATTGAGGCATGCCAGAGAGCAAAAGAAATGGTCTCAGAGCATAAACAGTGGGGTCAGGATGAAGGACTCGAAGCCATTTGTGGTCTCGTGGCCCCTTTGCTGGGTATTCAGATTTCAGGGAGGGAGCGTCCCATTGGCCAGCATCGCTTACCTTGGCTTCAGCTGGTAGGGCCCCTGAATGCATTCCCGCCACACTTCATTCAGTGTGGAGGCGCGATTTCCTAAAAGACCCAGGGAAAGGGGAATGACTGCCAGGCTGCCCTACACACATGTCTTACTGTTGATACACATTTGCACAAAAATCCCTGCCTAACATTAACTTCCGTACGACTGATCCCAAAACGTAGTTAGCTACGGTGTCCGGCTCCAAACCCAAAGTCTTTGGGGGATTTCAGCTCTCCCTCTGGTTCTGCTACCAGCTCCTCCTTTGCACGGCTCAAGTTGAGTTCAGTAGGAACGTAGCTTCCCTGACTCTCTCACTTCTCGGAACGCTTTCCCCTTCCTCTGCTCCCTGGCTCATGCCCCAGTCTGGACTATCTAGAGAGGCACCATGATATCAAATAGTCTCTTTTAAGTGATGAAGGGGATATTAAAAGGTTTGGGGGGTTTTATCCAAAATACACATTCCTCCCTTGACCCCTGCCTCACTTCAGGCAGGATACGTCGTCATCTCTGGGGGAAGGGGCAGAGCATGCTTTGAAAAGCTTCTCTTTTAATTCTGTTATCTTACCCCTATAACCACCCTACCCCTGTCCTTTGGAACTTCCGGTGGAATAGACCAAGCACCAGTTTGGTTTGGGGGGTTGATATGCTTCTTACATAGTATGAAACTTTTGACTGCTAGGGCGCCTGGGTGGCTCAGTCCATTGAGCGGCCAACTCTCGATTTCAGCTCAGGTCATGATCTCATGGTTTATGGGATCGAGCCCCGCTTTGGCCTCTACACTGGCAGCATGGAGCCTGCTTGGGATTCTTCCCCTCCCCCTCTCTGCCCCTCCATGGCTCTCTCTCTCTCTTTCTCACTCTCTCTCTCACTCTCTCTCTCAAAATAAATAAACATTAAAAAATTAAAAATAAAATAAAATATAATCGTGAGAGGTATTGCAAANTAACTTCCGTACGACTGATCCCAAAACGTAGTTAGCTACGGTGTCCGGCTCCAAACCCAAAGTCTTTGGGGGATTTCAGCTCTCCCTCTGGTTCTGCTACCAGCTCCTCCTTTGCACGGCTCAAGTTGAGTTCAGTAGGAACGTAGCTTCCCTGACTCTCTCACTTCTCGGAACGCTTTCCCCTTCCTCTGCTCCCTGGCTCATGCCCCAGTCTGGACTATCTAGAGAGGCACCATGATATCAAATAGTCTCTTTTAAGTGATGAAGGGGATATTAAAAGGTTTGGGGGGTTTTATCCAAAATACACATTCCTCCCTTGACCCCTGCCTCACTTCAGGCAGGATACGTCGTCATCTCTGGGGGAAGGGGCAGAGCATGCTTTGAAAAGCTTCTCTTTTAATTCTGTTATCTTACCCCTATAACCACCCTACCCCTGTCCTTTGGAACTTCCGGTGGAATAGACCAAGCACCAGTTTGGTTTGGGGGGTTGATATGCTTCTTACATAGTATGAAACTTTTGACTGCTAGGGCGCCTGGGTGGCTCAGTCCATTGAGCGGCCAACTCTCGATTTCAGCTCAGGTCATGATCTCATGGTTTATGGGATCGAGCCCCGCTTTGGCCTCTACACTGGCAGCATGGAGCCTGCTTGGGATTCTTCCCCTCCCCCTCTCTGCCCCTCCATGGCTCTCTCTCTCTCTTTCTCACTCTCTCTCTCACTCTCTCTCTCAAAATAAATAAACAAACATTAAAACATTAAAAATAAAATAAAATATAATCGTGAGAGGTATTGCAAAGTTCCCTCCAAAGAAGTTGCCCCAATTTAGCATCTGACCAGCAGTGGAGATTCTTACCATATCATATCAGTCTGGTCAGACTCTAGTCTTTGCCAGTCTAACAGGTGTAAATGGGAACTCTGTTGTTTGATTATATGTGATGTTAAACAGTTGTCATATATTGTATTTATTTCCCTGTTGTGTTGGTCGCCCTGAGTTACTATAACAAAATACCACTGACGAGGGGGCTTGAACACCAGGCATTTAGGTCTCAGTTCTGGAGGCTGGAAAATCCAAGATCAAGATTTGGTTGCCCGTGAAGCTCTCTTTCAGGCTTGCAGATACTGGCTTCTCACTATGTCCTCACACGGTGGAGAGAGACAGAGAGAGAGATTGTTGGTCTTTCTTACTCTTCCCATAAGCACACGAGCCCTATCATGGAGTCTCACCCACATGACATCCTCTAAACCTAATCACCTCCCAAGGCCTCGCCTCCAAATACCATCACATTGAGGGAAGGGCTTCAATGTTTGTATTTTGAGAGCGACACATTCAGTCCATGATGACTGTAAACCACACGCTCATGCCCTTTGTGCCTATTTCTGTTGGGTTGTTCATGTTTTTCTTACTGATTGGTTAGCGATCTTTGTAAGTGAGGAAAAGACAGTAGCTTAGGGTGTATTTTAGAAGCGCCTCGGGTTTTCTGCTTCAGTCTTAACATGTCGTGTGTATATTGGGGAAGGAGCAATGTGCGGGCAGGTCACAAGTCTTTACGTTTCGATTCCTTCCTTGCTCTGGTCTCTCATCGCGTTTTTGATCTTTGGTTTTGATGCTTGTCCCTGACTAACTGAGGTCCTGTTAGTTAGTTAGTCATGATTTTAGGAATATTGTCAGGACCCTTGACAGTTTATCCCATCTTGCATCATAGAAAACTCCTTGACTGTGGGAAAACAAGGAGAGAGGGGCTCCCTGGGAGGGCCGGGGAGGAGTGGGCAGAGGATCAGAGTTTGAAGCTGTCAGAAGGCCCACATCCAAAGCACGCTTCCCTTAATTGTTTCTTCGTTCTTTCTTCCTTTCTTTCTCTTTCCTTGTTTTTCCCCTCCCTTCCTTCCTTTTGTTTTTTCGGTCTCTTTTTTCTTTGTTTCTGGCTGCGTACTATAAAAATACAATTTTGGAGTATGTGGTTGGATTCCCACCATGGGGACTGAGATGGAATTTCAAGCCACTCACCAGAATTCAACTATAAATGAGAGAATTCTTATGAATAGAATAGGTTGGAATGTGGTTTCGTGTTTTCTTCCTCCAGGGACCCTGCCCAATTTGGCAACGGGAAGCTAAATTAAGGGTGGGATTAGTTCTAGGAAGTGGCTTTTTAGTATAGCTGCATGTGTCATCCCCATGTTAGCGACAGTGCCTTCCAGATCAATGTTAATGAGAACTCAGGAGGCCGTGGATAACCAGCGAGCCAGATGCATACTTCTGCCTTTGTTTGTTTATCCCAATTATCCTTCTAGAACTAGCAAAGTGGATTTATTTCTACTCATTTTACCCTTCTGTTTTCCACAGGCAGGCAGGCAGGGAGGCAGCATGCTGCAGGGGTGTGTGGGGAGGAACCCTGGAAGAGGAGTGAGCGGGCCTCGGTTTCCGCCCTGGCTGTGCCCCTCACCAGCCTGAGACCGGGCAAGCCATGCAGCCTCTAGAGGGGACCAAACACCAGCAACCTGTCTGGGTGGCTGAGGGGCCCTGTAAAGTGTAACGTGGAGCCAGTGGTGCCTAGGCCGTTAGAGCCTGTCCCTACCTGAGGGGTTTGCACAATGCCAGACCTGGAAAAGGTGCTCGGCAAATGCCGGTCCACTTTTCTTCGTTGTCCTCAAAGTACTAAACACTGCATTCGTTTCCAAGGGCTGTTGTCACAGATCACCATAAACTTGATGGCTCAAAACAACGGAAATTTATTCCTCACCATTCTGGAGGCCAGAAGCTCAAAATCAAGGTGTTGCCAGGACCCCACTCCTTCTAGTTATGGGGAGAACCTCCTTCCTGCTTCTTTCAGCTTGTGGTGGCTCCCCGCATTCCTGCTCACAGCTCTGTCTCTGTAGTCTGCCTCGGCGGTCACATGGCCTCTCCCCCTACGCTTTCTCTTCTGTGTCTTATGAGAACACTTGTCATTGGACTTAGGGCCCGCCTAGAAAATCCAGGCTGTTCTCATCTCAATCAGTATTATAGAATGAGCCTTTTTCCAAATAAGGTCATAATCACAAGTTCTGCCCGGTTAGGGCACAGACGTGCCACCATTCAACCCACTACATGCACTTCAGGGATTACTTTATGTATCAAGACTGTGGCCTGATGAAGCACATTTTTATTTCCCCCACCCCCCGAGTGAATCCATGATCAGTTTGATATTAAAAAATCAGGACACGTAAGAGAGGAGGAGAAAGAGCAAACTCTCGTGTTTTTTCACCTTGTTTTGTATTTATAAACAGGCCAAAAGCCTTCTCTCCTGGGTCCCCAGTTTAGTAACGATGAGTTGAATGTCTTCTCTATTCAGGTGCCCACTCACCCCGCTGCTGCCCACGAACTGGCCGTGCGGAACAGCGCCCCTTCTGTCACAGAACCTTCTGTCGTCCCCTTGCTCTGGCCCTGTCTCCCACTGGCTCCACCCCACGTCACCTTCAGCCTCTTGCTGTGGCTTTCTGAACATGGCTCCCAGAGGCTGGCTGGCTGACATCGGCTCTGGGCTTCACTCTCTTGTTAGATGCTTATTTGCTCCCTGGGTTCCCTCCACTCTGTCTCATCCCGTCGTGGCTCCCTGGGCCTTCAGGAACCCGACTCAAGCTGCAGACGTCACCCAGAGACCACTCTGCCCTGGAATGTGGTTGAAGGAAAATGGTCTCCATTCAACAAGCCCCGAGTCTTCGGGGTAACTGATTAACCGGGGACAAGGACTCTAACCAAGGGCTAAGCCTTCACTTTTAGTGATTACAGATCCAGCCACTGCAGTGACTCAGGCCTCCTGAGCGCTCAGCTCAGGCACATCAAATGGGTTTCCTCCTCAAGTCCTCACAGGCCCCCTCTCTGGCCTTCTTAGCTCCACCTGTCATTTCCATGGGGTGTGAAGGGGATCCATGTCCTGGGATGTGCTCTACACAATGGGGAGGATGGTCCCTGGACCTTCTCACCGCTCAGGGGTGCTGTGGGGACAGAGCAAGGACACAACCAGGAAGAGTCTTTGAGCTTTGGGCCAAAAAAATGCTGTCAACAACCAAGATCTAAAAAAACAAAAAACGAGTTAATCATGGCTTTTTGCGCTTCAGATGAAAGCGTGAGGTTCACTGAAATACTCATGTTCTACAGAAAGTCCTAGCGTTGGTCCGTGTCCTGCATTCGGACTGGCGCTTGGGAACTGGGGAGACGTAACTCCCAGCTCTGCTGTGGCGACATGACCCGGACAGGTCACATCTCTGAGCCTTAGTTGGGAAGCCACACCTCTGAGAGGTGAGAATGATAGTTACCGGGGCCACCGTGAGGCCCGATTACATGTGTCACCTGGTCCTGAATGGGCACGTGAGTATTATAGCTGTCACTGTGATTCCTCCTCTGTGGCCGCCGCCTTCTTCTTTTTTTAAAATGTTTTTCTAAATGTTTGTTTATTTTTGAGAGAGAGAGAGAGAGAAAGAGAGACTGAACATGAGCTGGGAGGGGCAGAGAGAGAGGGAGACACAGAATCCGAAGCAGGCTCCAGGCTCTGAGCTGTCAGCACAAAGCCCGACACAGGGTTCAAACTCACAAACCGGGAGATCATGACCTGAGCCGAAGTCAGACACTTAACCCATTGAAGCACCCAGGGGCCCCTTCTTAATTTCTTAAAATTAATTATTATTATTATTATTATTTTTTTGAGAGAGAGAGAGACAGAGAGACAGAGCGAGAGTAAGCTGGGGAGAGGAGCAGCCGGAGACAGAGAGAGTCCTAAGCAGGCTCCATGCCCAGCCCACACAGGGCTGGATCCCACGACCCTGGGTTCGTGACCTGAGCTGAAATCAAGAGTCAGGTGCTCAACCCAACTGAGCCAATCCTTCTCCCCTCTCCATCCCACCCAGCCAGGGAAGCGTCCCTCCTCAATCTTGTACCAGCTGCATAGTGCTCTTCTGCTGGGCCCAGGCCATTTGTGTGGAGCGGGGGTGCTTTCCTCCTGGCTCTCAGGGCCTAGCGCAGCAGGGACGTACAGCTAAGGCTCAGAGCCAGACTTCGTTATAAAACAACGCTGTGCCCCTGCCCTGAGTGCCACGCCTGGCATTGTTCTCTGTGAAAGGATGGGTTAAATGAACAGGAGTGTAGAATCACCCTCTGGTTAGAACTTTGAAACTTTCTGACATTTCTGTCTTCTTCTGATTTACTATGGAAGCAGGGAAATGGTCATTTATGGTTACTAACAAATAGTGCCAGGCTCCCTGCTACGCACATGGACGACCTGACTTAAATCTCCTTACGTCCTTGTGAGGTAGGTACCTCCCTTCTGTAGAACACAGTGAGATTCTGAACCAGAGAGGTTCCAAGTCACACTGCTAGAAGTGGTGGCGGGGATGTGACCCTAGGCGCCTGGCTCTAGGGCACGGTCTCTAACTTGCGGTGTCCCCAGTGCCTGGACTGCATGGAGACTGGGCCTCGCGGCCTCTCCAGCAGTTGAAGGGAAGTCCGGTCCCTCTGGCCTGAATTCTGAGGACCTAAATTGGAGGTTAAGGGGGATTCTGGACGGATAAGCCTCTGGCAGAGAGAGAGCACCACACTGAGCCCTCCAAGGTCATGGCCCCGGAAGCAAGGACCGAGTTATGGAAGCCAGGACCGAGTTATGGAAGCCTTAGGCACTTTTACCTTTGTGTGTCCCTTT
>NW_027527920.1:3527127-3527402 GCF_008692635.1 Crocuta crocuta | reverse complement strand
AAAAAAAAAAAAAAAAAAAGGTGAAGTTATATTTTATGAGCGCATTGGTATACGATGGATACAACCTAGGCTGAATTATATTCATTTCGTTCTTCCGATTTGAAAACCAGCCCTGTGCCTACTAGAACCTAACGGATAAGGCTTTCGGGCTATGCAAGCCTCTAGGGGTGAAGCAGGACCAGGTGAGTGTTCGGGTCCCCTAACCTAACCGGCCTCTGTCTCCGCAGGTCCCGCAGCGGATGGCGGCGGCCCAGGGCGCCCCCGAAGACGGCGGC
>NW_027527920.1:3381021-3509001 GCF_008692635.1 Crocuta crocuta | reverse complement strand
GCCGCCCCTGTCCCTGTCCCTGCCCCTTCCTCAACCCCTACCCCGACGTGCCGCGCGCCACCGATAGCATTGCGCGGTTAATGCATTGCTTCTGCCGGCTGGGGAGGAATTCTTGGCTCCGCGTAGTTCCTTTCATCTTTTGATTTATTTTGCAGCCTNCGCCCCTGTCCCTGTCCCTGCCCCTTCCTCAACCCCTACCCCGACGTGCCGCGCGCCACCGATAGCATTGCGCGGTTAATGCATTGCTTCTGCCGGCTGGGGAGGAATTCTTGGCTCCGCGTAGTTCCTTTCATCTTTTGATTTATTTTGCAGCCTTCTAGAGCGTTGAGGCCACTCCCAGCCCACTCCGTGGTTCTGAACAGTCTTCAAAGGGAAGCTAATTCTGAGCAGGCCCTTAGGCATCAACCTAAGCGAGGCCCCGTGGAGGGGTGAAACGAGGCGGGCACGTGGGGAGCCCTCGGGTCCGGGTCCGGTGCAGGGGGAAAGGGAGGTCGCTGGCCGCAGGCTGTGTGTATGGGAGCGGAGGACGCAAGACAAAGGCACTTCCAACCCGGGGAAGTTGGTGAGGAATTCCAAGCCCTTGGACAAATTGAAGGTCTGGGGTCCTACGTACGCGCGCCCAGAGTGTTGATTCCAAGATTGTGTGCGTTCTTGCTGGAAAGGTTCTCCAAAGAATTGTGAGTGAGCGCCCTGCTTTGAGGATATGTCTAATGAAAGACCGAGACATTTTTTGAGCCTTAATAAAATATAAATTCTAGAAATTGCATAGCACGGTCAACATAGTTGTATAGCTCCAAAACGCCTCTCCTGGCTCTTCATGCCCAGATGAATATGCCAGACCAGGCGGTGCCCATGGGCAAGGTAGGAATGCAGCAGCGGAGAAGAGCTTGTCAGTGAATTAACCCACCGATATTTACAGAGTACTCCGTGCTCATTCAGAAGTATTTGTTGAGTGCTCCTAGGTCCGTGATAGGTTCTTGGGGGGTTTTAAATACACAACAAACAAACAAACAAACATTTACAAGAGGAACAGGAAGTGTAAGATACGCTGTGTGGATTTCAGAAGTGTCTTATTTATTTATTTAAAATTTTTTTATTCAAAACTTATTTAAAATTTTCAAAAATTTTTTAAAATTTATATTTAAGAGAGAGAGAGAGATCATGAATGGGAGAAGGCCAGAGAGGGAGACACACACACAGAATCNAGACCAGGCGGTGCCCATGGGCAAGGTAGGAATGCAGCAGCGGAGAAGAGCTTGTCAGTGAATTAACCCACCGATATTTACAGAGTACTCCGTGCTCATTCAGAAGTATTTGTTGAGTGCTCCTAGGTCCGTGATAGGTTCTTGGGGGGTTTTAAATACACAACAAACAAACAAACAAACATTTACAAGAGGAACAGGAAGTGTAAGATACGCTGTGTGGATTTCAGAAGTGTCTTATTTATTTATTTAAAATTTTTTTATTCAAAACTTATTTAAAATTTTCAAAAATTTTTTAAAATTTATATTTAAGAGAGAGAGAGATCATGAATGGGAGAAGGCCAGAGAGGGAGACACACACACAGAATCAGAAGGAGGCCCCAGGCTCCGAGCTGTCAGCACAGAGCCTGACGCGGGGCTCGAACCCACAAGCTGTGAGATCATGACCTGAGCCGAAGTCGGTCGCTTAACTGACTGAGCCACGCAGGCGCCCCCAGAAGTGTCTAATTTAGTCATCAAGCCGAATGAGCGACCGTCGGAGGAAGTCCGTCTGCCCAGCCCCTCTGGTCAGTTGGGGTTCAGACATCAGCACTGATGACCACTCTTCCCCACTGTGGCTAGATGCTTGCTGAGCGTCCTTCTCAGCCATGTGTCACTGTCACTGCCATGCATCATGGAGGTGTGGAGGAGACGCAGCCCATCTACCCTCCCCAGCCGTATGCTCTTGACATGGGCAGTAAGAGTTCAGAGAGGACCATTGCACAGGGAAGGTGCTTTAGCCGAATTCTGAAGGATAGACCAAAGTCGGCTAGAAGGGAGGAAGAAGGGACTATCTGTGAGTTCTGAGGGTTGCCATGGCCTGTCAGCGGGAGCCGGAGTGGGATGCTGCCTCCCTTTTATCTGATCACAACCCCGTAATAGCATAGCTCTCCGTTCCCTCACCTGACATGCCGATAGTCAATGCACTTTTTTTTTTAATGTTTTTATTTATTTCTGAGAGAGAGAGGCAGCATGAGCAGGGGAGGGCCAGAGAGAGAGGGAGACACAGAATCCAAAGACAGGCTCCAGGCTCTGAGCTGGCTGTCAGCACACAGCCCGACACGGGTCTCGAACCCACGAACCATGAGATCGTGACCTGAGCTGAAGTCGGCCGCTCAACCGACTGAGCCACCCAGGCGCCCCGGCCAATGCACTTTAGAATGCAGAATTTCTCAGATTTTTGAAAGGTAATTCAAGTAATGCTTCGCCGATTCGTGGCATTCCTTCTGCGGGGTGGGGCAGCATCCCATGGTCAACTGCATTATTATTTCTGCATGAAACATTTGGAAGTTCATGTTAAGTAGGATAAAAAAGACTCTAAGAGTCCTATGTCCATTATGCTGCACCGTGAATTTTGACACCAAACCAGCTCTCAAAGAGAAAAAGACAGACTTTTCTCTGTCTTTCAAAAGTTTTGGTTTGGGAAGTGGAGATTTATAATAGCTCTGGTTTATTGAATGCCTCTTCTATACCGGACGCTGCTCTTGTCACTTTACACTGACGACTCTATGAAATAATGCTAATACCACCCTCATTTCAGAGGTGAGGAAGTAACTTGTCCAAAGCCACACAGCCAGTATATAAAGAGTTGTGATTCAAAGCCAGGCAGTCATGGCTCTAAGGACCTGATGAAGGAGCCTTTACACATCAAGAACCTGAGGCTGTAAGAGATTAAAGGACCTCCCAAGGCCCTAGAGCCGTGGAAAAACTAAGATTTGAAGGTGCTGCTGGGTCCCGGATTCCTGGAGTGCTCAGGGACTCCTCTTACAGCTGCTGTGGTTGGGAGCCCAGAAGAGCTGCCCAGGGAACAGGCTCTGGTTGGCCGCAGGCCCGCACTGCAGGCATTTTGGCCCATGCGCCTTGACAGCAGGACATTTTTTTCTCCTAACTTATTGACAAGCGGCCAGTTACTGTTTACTATGAAGTTCCTACAAGTTTTTATCGTGCTCTTGTAATTTGACAGTTTCAGATGAAACCATCCAAACGTTAGCCTGGGAGGCCGGTGCTGCCGACAAACGTCACGCTCTTCCCGGCTGACGGAAATCACGTTTGCTTATATTTATCAGTCATTAGGAACTTGCACAGCATATGTGACCCCAGAAGAGAGGTCAGCGTGTTCTCTGGATAGCTGTCTGCCCCACTCTCTCTTTTAGGTCTGAGGTTTGAGGCAGAGGCTGTTAGGGCTTAGATGTTTAAGAAACTGTCAGGTTGTTATGCCAGGCGACTGAAAACGTAATTGGAGCCAGATAACAAATAAAACAGGACTGTTGCACCTTCCAAAAAAATATTTAAGGATTTACTCTGTTGTAAGGCTCTGGGACAGACACAAAGGTGAATCAAAGCCGGGTTGGAGGCCGAAGGCTCCTACTGACAGGCTAGAGCAGCCGTTTGCAAGCTTACTTTTTTTTTGTTTCTTTTAGTATAAGAATCCTGTCTGCAAAATCAGTGTTAGATGAAGGCTCAGTTTGTCACACAGGACGTCCAAGTGGACCAATGACTTTCAGCCTTGGCAGACCATGAGGATCTTCCGTCCACCTTTCAGAAATCTCAACGCCCTGATCACATCCCAAATCAACGTCTAGGTCTCTAGGGCTTGTGCGCACAGATCGATATCATTGCTCTCCGGCCAAGGTTGGGAACCATTGGTTTGGAAGTACTTTTTGGAGCCTTCGAGTTCTGTGGAAAGGAATTTGGGAATTGAATAGCATCTAGCAGAACTTTCCAGGCTTGGCGAGCTCGTATCAGAATCCCACGCAGTGGGTGGGGAGGCTTGTTCAAAGGAGAGCCGCCCCATCTTCATCATCTCCCCTCCCTAATGGCGATTCTGTTTGGTAGGTTTGGGGTGTGACCGTAGGTAGCATCATATTAGGGGATTCTGATGTCATCCAGAGTTTGAGAACCACTCATCTCGAAGATTAGAAAAGACACGTATGTAAATATCTTCCGTACAAGATAGTGTGGTAAAATGCTAATAGTAAAGATGCTAGCTACCATTTTGGATCCTGGCTTATGTGCAGGCACCCTATCAAACGTATTAGGACATTTATAGTTTATACAACCCTATGAGGCAGAAGCATATATTCACATTTTACAGTTGAGGGAACTGAGTCTCGGAGGAAGGGAGTGATTTGCTCAGTCACTGCTTCAGAAGCAACAAAACCGGAATTCTAAGTAGGTCTCTTGGAGTCTGGCCCTCAAGTTCTTTTCACAGAGACAGGTATTTGTGAAATGGGTAGGTTTTCTTTCCATTCATATGTATTTTTGTATTTTATTCTTTTTTTAATGTTTCAAGGTTTTATTTAAATTGTAGTTTGTGAACATGTAGTGGAAGACTGCTTTCAGGAGTAGAATGTAGTGATTCATCAGTTACGTGTAACACCCAGTTTGTTCTCTGTAGAATCATAAGACTCTCTTATGATTTGCCTCCTTCTCTTTTTTTCTTTCCCCTATGTTCATCTGTTTTGTTTCTCTCTCTTTCTCTTTTTTTTTTTTTGAGAGAGAGAAAGAGAGTGAGAGCATGAGCTGAGGTGGGGCAGAGGGAGAGAGAGAGAGAAAGTCTCTGCACCCAGCACAGAGCCTGACGTGGGGCTTGATATCACAACCATGAGATCATGACCTGAGCTGAAATAGAGAGTCAAATGCTTACCCGACTGAGCCACCCAGGCACCTCATCTCTTTTGTTAAATTCCACATATAAATGAAATCATATGATATTTGTCTTTTTCTGTCTGACTTATTTTGCTTAGCATAATATATCCTGTTTCCATCTGCATCATTGCAAATGGCAAGATTTCATTCTTTTTGATGGCTGAGTAGTTTTCCATTGTGTATATATACCACTTTTTTAAAAATGTTTTATTTATTTCTAGGAGAGAGAGAGAGAGAGAGAGAGAGACAGTGTGAGCAGGGGAGGGTCAGAGAGAGAGGGAGTCACAGACTGAAACAGGCTCCAGGCTCTGAGCTGGCAGTCAGCACAGAGCCCGACGCGGGGCTCGAACCCACCAACCGCGAGATCATGACCTAAGCGAAAGTCGGACGCTTAACTGACTAAGCCACCCAGGCGCCCCTATATACCACTTTTTCTTTATCCATTCATCAGTTGATGGACATTTGGGCTCTTTCCATAATTTGGCTATTGTTGATAGTGCTGCTATAAACATCGGGGTGCATGTGCCCCTTTGAATCAGTGTTTTTGTACCATTTGGGTAAATACCTAGTGGTGTGATTGCTGGGTTGTAGGGTAGTTCTATTTTTAACTTTTTGAGGAACCTCCATACCGTTTTCTAGAGTGGCTGCATCAGTTTGCATTCTCACCAGCTGTGGAAGAGGGTTCCCTTTTCTCCACATCCTCACCAACGTCTGTTGTTTCCTGTGTTTTTAATTTTAACCCTCTGACAGGTGTGAGGTGATACTTCGTTGTAGTTTTGATTTGTATTTCCCCAATGATGAGTGGTGTTGAGCTTCTTTTCTTGTGTCTGTTACCCATCTAGTTGTCCTCTTTGGAAAAGTGTCTATTCATGTCTTCTACTCATTTCTTAGCTGGATTATGTGTTTCTTGGGTGTTGAATTTGATGAGTTCTTTATAGATGCTGGATACTAACCCTTTCTCACACATGTCGTTTACAAATATCTTCTCCCATTCCATAGGCTGCCTTTTAGTTTTGTTGATGGTTTCCTTTGCTGTGCATAAACTTTTTATCTTGAGGAGGTCCCAGTAGTTCATGTTTGCTTTTGTTTTCGTTGCCTCCAGAGATATGTCTAGTAAAATGTTGCTGCAGCCAAGGTCAAAAAGGTTGCTGCCTCTGTTCTCCTCTAGGATTTCACTCATTTTGCATTTATTTTTGTGTATGGTGTAAGAAGGTGGTCCAGTTCTTTTCTTCTGCATGTTGCGTGTCCAGTTTCCCCAATACTGTTTGTTGACGAGACTGTCTTTTTCCCTTTGGATATTCTTTCCTGCTTTGTTAAAGGTTAGTTGGCCATATAGTTGCAGTTCAATTTCTGGGGTTTCTGTTCTGTTCCATTGATTATTGTGTCTGCTTTTGTGCCAGTACCATACTGTCTTGAAGTGTATAGCTTTGTAATGTAGCTTGAAGTGTGGGATTGTGAGGCCTCCAGCTTTGCTTTTTCTTTTTCAAGGTTGTGTTGGCTATTCAGGGTCTTTTGTGGTTCCATACAAATTTTAGGACTGTTTGTTCTAGCTCTGTTAAAAATGCTGCTGGTATTTTGACAGGGATTGCATAGACTGTGTAGATTGCTTTGGGTAATGTAGACATTTTAACAATATTTATTCTCTCAATCCATGAGCATGGAATGTCTTCCATTCCTTTGTGTCCTCTTCGATTTCTTTCATAAGTGTTCTAGAGTTTTCAAGTACAGCTCTCTTACCTCTTTGGGTAGGTTTATTCCTAGGTATCTTATAGTTTTTGGTGCCATTGTAAGTGGGGTCAATTGCTTGATTTCTCTTTCCGCTGCTTCGTTATTGGTGTATAGAAATGTAACAGATTTCTGTATGCTGATTTTGTACCCTGTGACTTTGCTGAATTCATGCATCAGTTCTAGCAGTTTTTTGCTGGAGCCTTTTGGGTTTTCCACATTGAGCATCATGTCATCTGCAATTAGTGGAAGTTTGCTCTTCCTTGCCAATTTGTATGTCTTCTGTTTCTTTTTGTTGTCTTATTGCTGAGGTTCGGACTTCTAGTACTAGGTTAAGGAACAGTGGTGAGAGTGGATATCCCTGCCATGTACCTCGTTGTGGAGGAAAAACTCTCCATTTTTCCCCATTGAGGATGTTATTGGCTGTGGATTTTTCATATATGGTCTTTATTATGTTGGTATATGTTCTCTCTGACCCTGCTTTGTTGAGGAGGGTTTTTATCATGAATGGATGCTGTAACTTTGTCAAATGCTTTTTCTGCTTCTATTGAGAGGATCATATGGTTCTGATCCTTTCTTTTATTAATGTGGTGTACCGTGTTGATTGATTTGCAATTATGGAACCTTGCAGCCTAGGAATAAATGCTCCTTGACCTTGGTGAATAATTCTTTTAATATACTGTTGGATTCCAATTGCTTGTACCTTGGTGAGAATTTTTGCATCCATGTTCCTCAGAGATATTGGCATATAATTCTCCTTTTCAGTGGAATCTTTGTCTCGTTTTGGAATTGAGGTAATGCCAGCCTTATAGAATGAGTTTGGAAGTTTTCCTTCCATGAAATGGGTATTTTGAAATCCAAGGTGCTCCCTCCACAGCAGGTGTGGTCAGAGAAGCTGCTTGAGCTGTTTGAGCCATACCTTGAAATGAGGATGGGATGTGAGAGTCACGGCTTAAAATGACCTGTGTCTCTCCCTTGCCGGGTTCAGCTCTCCTCTCGTAATCAGGGGAATCTTCTCTGCCTAGTCCTAGGCACCAAGGTGGGGGTGGGGCTCAAGAAATTAGAAACAGCAGCCCTTGTCCTTGGGGGCCTGACACCGTGTCGTGGTGGATGAATGACAACCCCACAATACACCGTGTGTGCTGGAAAGCCGTAGAACTGGGATTAGAGTTAAGAAGATGGGAAATCCTTTAGGGCTTGACCAGTCAGGGCAGACCACACAGAGCAGGTAGGATTTGAACCCAGCCTGGAAAAACAAATGAAAGGTACTTAGCTAGAATGTATTTGGGAACTTCTGGAGTCTCCTCGCTTCCATATCACACCTTTGTCTCCTTACAACATACACATAATACTGCAGATCACACTCTGGAAAGCCTTGGAAAACATGGCAGTGTTTATTGGAGGTTTCCTGTGGATCTGAGCGTAGGAAAGGTACTTAAATTTTCTGAGCGCCTGGGGCTTCATCTTTCAAACGAGAGGATAATAATGCCCAAGCAATGGGATTGTTGGTGGTTAAATGAAATAATATAATCATATTTCCTGGTCTGTAGTATGTGCTCAAGAAAATGGGGGCGCCTGGGTGGCTCAGTCGGTTGAGCGTCCAACTTCAGCTCAGGTCATGATCTCACGGATTGTGAGTTCAAGCCCCACGTCAGGCTCTGTGCTGACAGCTCAGAGCCTGGAGCTTGCTTCGGATTCTGTGTCTCCCTCTCTCTCTGCCCCTTCTCCAGTCATGCTGTTTCTCTCTGTCTCAATAATAAATAAACATAAAAAAAAAAAAAGAAAATGGAGCGATACCTCCCTTTAGGGCTTCAAAGATTGAGTGTTCTTGTGTGAGAGTTCCGGTTAGTATTTTGGTTCTGCAGGAAGGCTCCGATGGTGAACCGGGGCCATACGGGAAAACAGGGAGCCAGGAACTGAGGTCTAGTCAAGGAAGGCAGGACTCTGGGCACAGCCTGGGTGCAGCCAAGATCCCCGGACCTGGGCACACCTCCTTCTGCCCTGTCTTGATGTGACCTGTGGAAAAGCCCTCCACAAGGGGTGGCCCTACTCCTGGGATTCAGTCAGAGCACTGACTCCTGCGGAGGCCCAGGACTGGGGGAGTTGAGTCTGCATGTCTTGGCCGCAGGTTCCATGATGGTACTCGCCAAGTCACCTCTCTCTCCATGCCCTGGTGATAGCTAAAGGGGGAAGGGCGGGGAGAGGAGGGGCCTAAGAGCCTGGCCATCTGTGCCGCAGTGCTGCCTCTCACCTGTGAAATTGAAGGCACTCCTCAGCGGAAGCCTCCCCGCTTGATTTCTGGAAATGGGTACCCCCAGGCTGGAGGGAGCTGGAAGGAGCCCTGTTACTGTAGGGGTTTCCCTTTTATAACACATAAGCCGAATGGGTTTCTTCTCGTTTCCAACATGTCTGGTGATGATGAAACCCAGAGAGAGTCCTGCTGCCCAGAGTCCAAGTACATGACCTTATAGAATCCTGTGGTAAATGCCTATTGGCCGGTTTAACTCCGCTTCTACAAAGACAGGAGAGGAGAATAGACCCCACTCCTGTTTGGCGTCAGGTAACTTGTTCACCGGAGAGCCTGCTAACAGGTAGGCAGGCGCTCCTTCCCAGTGGTCTTCCTTACGCTCGTCTGCATTGGTCAGTTGTCCTGATCATCGCACGTGCGGACCAGCTGGAATCTGGGGAATGGGATGTTTGATGGCTTTAATCCAGAGAGTTTTCAAGATAGGGAGCGCTCCTCCCCTCCCCAGCGTGTGTTGCCCAGTTGAGAATTTCCATCTCCTGGAGGCAGTTGTGAGAGCCTGGGACGTAGAAGCCACAACCTTGAGAATCACAGCCACTGTTGCCATTGTGTGTGTGACACTCAGTATGTCCTAGCCCTCAGGCATCAGGAAGGTTGGGGAAGGTGGGCTTTCCAGAACTTCCCGGAGAAGGGGAGCCAGTTTCCCGTCGGGAGGTGGTAGTCTGGCTGGATGGGGACGCCCTTGCCCGGACTGCGCAGCCCCACATCTCAGGAGCAGTTTGTGGCCAGTACTCAGTTCTTGCTTCTTGTTTTGTGTTGTGTCGTTTCAAATATTGGTCTTCAGTCGCAACAAGTATCTGATTTCAGCCTCCTCACCAGTCCTTCTGGGGGCGGGAGGTCGGGGGGGTGGGAGCTAGCACACCCAGACAGGCTGCAGATCGCCTCTCTGGAGTTGGCAGGTCTGGTCTCTCTCTGCCCGAGCCTGCACCTTCCTAGATGTGCGTCCGCCCCGTCACTTAGCTTTGCCTCCAAGGGGATGATCCCACCTCTGCTTCACTGGGCTGCTGCGACTTGGATAATTCATACGAAGTGCATAGCATAGTGTGTGGGGTCACCCGTAAGCAGTCAGGAGAGCTGGCAGAATCAGGCCAGGCACACTGGCAAGCATTTTCCGTCACGTCTTCATGAAGGACTTGTGTGGTAGACCGGTATCGTTCCCGGTTAGGGATGGCAGGCTCCAGGATCAGAGGGGACAGGTCTAGAGCAAGGTCACACAGAAGGAAAGCCAGAGAGTGGGATTGAACCCATCTGTGCTGCGTCCTGCTCCCCTCATACTTGTACTGCTAGGAAGCCTGTTTCAGAATTAAAGGGATCACTCATTGTCAAAGCTAAGTTTTACAAACTAGTATGTCTCTGAGACAAGGGAAAATGAGATCTTTCTCTGATACTTGCTCAGAGTTTTTAGCATAGTAAATATATACACACGCACGCACACACATATACATACGTATATACATACACATACACACACCATATATGTACACGTGTATGCACGCACACACTGAAACTGTCTCCACCATGAGCTCCAAGTCTCTGTGGGAAGCCCAGGGAAAACACCAACTGGGGACAGTCAGCAGCTGGCTAGGCAAAACCTTAACATAAAGGTATGTGCTTTTATTTATTTATTTATTATTTTTTAATGTTGTGTTTATTTTTGAGAGTGCGAGCGCGAGTGGGGGGAGGAACAGAGAGAGAGGGGACGGAAGATCTGAAGCAGGCTCTGGGCTGACAGCAGCGAGCCTGACACAGGGCTTAAACTCATGAATTGTGAGATCGTGACCTGAAGGGAAGTGGGACGCTCGACCGGCTGAGCCACCCAGGTGCCCCAAGATATTTGCTTTTAAAGGCTGGGGATCGCAGGGCTTCATTGGTATAGATGACCTTGCAATTGCCTTTTTGTTTCGCTTTCATTTTAATTCCATCAGCATTCTTTGTGTACCTGCTGTGAAGGAGGTACTGTGCTGGACACAAAAGGGACAGACAGGTGAAGAAGGCGTGGTCTTCGAGGACCTCCATATTTACTGAGGAAGCAGCCCAGGGATGACCACCATGATGGAGTCAGATGAGTGTCCCACCGTGGGCGAGCAGAGGGCTATGGGAGCACAGGGGTGCGCCTCATTCTTGGGGAATCGAGGGAACTTTGTGGGGAAAAGTACTTCCTGAAAGGAGGGGTTTGCATTTCTTGCGTGGGAAAGAGCTCGAAAGTACTCTGTGGATGGGGTATGGTAGTGGTTTAGTGACACTAGAGGAATAAGAAAGTCTCCGTGTTCTCCAGGGGCTCGTGCTGGTGGGGGAGGAGAGGAAGACAAGCAAACACATTTACAAGCCCAGGGCTCTCTTAAGGGGGAGGCCCAGGGCATGGGGAGAAAGGAAAGGGAAAGAGAGAGGACTGGGGGAGCCAGAAAAGGCTTCACAGAGAAAGTGATGACTGAGCTGAGCTAGGAAGAAGGATTCTAGCAAAGCCCAAGAGCGAGGAGGGCGTTCCTCGAAAAAGCAAACTGTAGGGGTGGAGACCTGGAGGCATGCGTGAGCCTGTCAGGTTCTGGAAGTCGTCAACAGTCTGATGGGGCTGGAGCACAGGCTCTGGATGAGGGAATGTCCACAGGCTCCTTTCCAGGGAGGGACTATCAAGTAGTCCTAAAGGGATTGCACTAGAATTTCTTTGAGAAAGACAGTTCCTGATCGTACAGATGACCAACTCTTTTCTACTTGTAAGCGTGACGATACCTCCACCGTAAAGTAAGTCTAAGTCTCTCCTTAATGCCTTTGAAATTTTTAAATGGCTCTGCCACCTCCCACCTGCTCTTCATAAATCCCAGGAAGCGAGGGTTACGGGTGGGGGAACTAAGCCTTGCTCCTCTAGTTTTGTGATAGTTCGATTTGCTTTCTATTGATGCGGTAAGTCAGAAGTTTAAAACAGCACAGATTTATTCTCCAGCAATCTGGAAGCCTTGACTTTTGGGTGTCTTAAAAATACCCTAGCGATAGGACAGTCTCCTCTCCATGCTATCACAACTGTCAGATGCTGCCCTACATCGCGTCTGGTCAGTTCCATGGGAAATTTAGCAATACCATTCCCCAGAAGAAAAGAAGGGGGAAAACCAGGCTTTCCCCACCCGTCCCTTAAGTGTTCTTTGGACATTCGTTACTAATCAAGGACAGCGACGATAATAAAGTGGAAGGGCATAGGTGCCTGAGGCCCTGAGGCAGCTGGTGTTGAATAAAGAGCTGTATTTTCCAAATCCAGAGTCCCGGGTCCAGTTCCCAGTTCTCACGAATGTTCCCATCTTCGGGCCAGTTACCTCCTTGGCCTTACTTTGTATGTCTGTGAATGAAGGGGTCCGACTCCATCCATTAAGGTCTCTCATTCAATATTGGCACTTTACCGAGGCCTATCGAGGGTAGCGGAAAGAGAAGATGGCGGCTGGAAGACACAGTTCTTAGCTATGTTCCCAGACATGCTCAGGAATGTGATGGTTTTTCTTCTCTCTCAATGCACTGACATTGTTACCTTCATAGCAGTTTTTCTTAAAAGTGTCGTCCGTCCACACGTCTGACCTTCTCTCGGTGGTCTCCCCCGGGGGCTTGGCCCTTTTCTATTGAAAGCATTCATGTTTCTTACGTCAGAGGGAGAAAGTCCCAGGCTGGGAGTCATTAGATCCCACTTCCTGTCTCTGCTCTGTCATCTGCTAAGTGGATGACCTTCGGGAATCACTTAATCTAATCTATAAAATGTGGATAATTATATGTCCCTTGTCTGCCACCTCAGCCCGTTGAGAAGGGCCAAAGAGGTAACAGCTGTACAAGTACTTTGAAAAGCGTAAGCCGTGCTCTAAAACAGCTCGGCTTGATTATTTTCTTGTCATTGTTATTTTATCGTCGGGCATCTATACCTTCAGTTTTATTATGGTCACTGTCCTTGATTAATAGTGAATGCCCAAGGAAGAACACTTAAGGGAGGGGTAGGGAAAGTGTGGTTTTTTCCCTTCCGTTTTTCTGGGAAACAGTATAATCTTTGGGTTTTAGAGCCTGTGTTTCTTTCTGTAATTTCTTGTGTGCGTGCGTGTGTGTGTGTGTGTGTGTGTGTGTGTGTGTGTTTGCTTGGAAGGTCCATTCATTTAGAAGCAGGACAGACAGGATCAGGCCTAGATCACAGGCTTCACCTACCCTTTCCCGCCTCCCTGGGGAACTATCCCTGGCTGTGAATAGGAATCATTTGTTTTTTTCTTCTCACTTTCTCAGAGGCGATTTGCATTTCATCGTTAATAACTCTGGAGCAATGTGGTATTTCTGTCCTGAGGGCCCCTGGAGCCGAGCGGACCCCTTCATGATGCTGGAGAGGCAAATTTGCTATTAATTAAACTTCACAGAGCCGCGTGCAATGTTCCTGACCCTCCACCGATATCTAGGGAGTCTTGTTACATTCAGGGAGGCAGAAACCACATGGCAGGGAGGAGGGAAAGCTCTGGCCTCGTCTGTACTTCTCCTTGAAAACCCTCCCCGGTGATCCCGGGCAGTTAGCAGAGCAAACAGGTACATCTATTTGAAATGCACACTGCATTCTTGGCGTTTTAAAAAAAATCTTCCTCCTGCAGGGAAAGCTTTGTTTCTTTCCCTTCCGAAGCAGGATTTCCACTTAGTTCTTGAATTGTTTGACAAGAGGTTACCCGTTGATGCTAACCAGATAAACGGTGTTTTAATACGCTTCAGTTTCTAAATCAGAAACCTTGGCCCTTTTCAGTGAGTGAGCTTTGTAGCAGAGCGGGGCCCACTGGTATGTACGTTTCTGCCTGTAGGTTAGGAAAGATTGGAGCCAGATTTTAAGCTTGAGTTACTCTGATCTCAGACAAGGCTCCAAAGAGCCCTTGTTCATTTCTTGTGGCATTTCATTAAGTGTCAGAAGTATTTCATTAGTTATCAGAACAGAGATCACATTTGCCATAAGAATGCCGCATTGAACTTCCTCCAAGTCATTCATAACGCCAGGTTCCAGAAGAAAGATATGATGGGCTATGGAAAAAATCTGACTGCAATATGTGTGTCCCAGAAAGGGGATCTCAGCTTTGCATCTGGGACCCCGAGGGCTCCTCTTTGGATGCACGCCTGGTGGCAACCTGAGCTGCCTTCGTGTGAGGACCGGATGGGGGACACATTCTGGATGCGTGGGTTACTGTCGTCTCCTTCCCAGATCCTCCTTGCACGTTGCTGATTGAGCTGTTGTGATGATAGCCGTTTTACAGCACCTGGTACGTGCCACGTCATTTATGTGTGTGATTTGAGCCAGTCGCGTTTTACAGGTAAGGGTTCTGAGCTGAGGGAGAGAGATCTCTGGCATCATGCTCCTGTAAGGGGCAGAGTGGGCTCTGAACGCAGGCTTGCCTGACCTCCGTGTCCCCAGACTTTTCACTGCCACTCCAAGCCCATAATGGGGATCCAGGTGACTCACGTGTATGTGACAGGGTCTGGGGAACAAGTGCCATCTGTGGCCTCTTTGTTTCTCACGGCCAAGTGCTAACAGCTCCTTACGGCCTTCTGGTTCCCCTCTGTTGACGGTAACGAGAACAGTCACAAGTGATGTTTATTGAGGGTTTCCTGTGCGTCACAGGCTGAATAATGGCCCTCCGAAAGATACCAGGTCCTAATTCCCGGAGCCTGCAAATGCCAACTTTAGGAAAAGGGACTTTGCAGGTGTGATTGCATTAAGGATCTTGTGACCCAGAATGTCCTTTTAAGGCGTCACCAGAGAGAGACTTATACCAGGGGAAGGTGATGTGAAGACAGAGATTGGAGGAAGAGATTGGAGGATACTCTTCTGGAAGATTGGAGGGTTGGGACCACTAGCCAAGGAATGCCGCAGCAACTAGAAGCTGGAAGAGGCCAGGAAACAGATGCCTTCTCCCCTAGAGCCTCCTGAGGGGGCACAGCCCTGCTGACTTCCGGTTGATACTGATTTCAAACTTGTGGTCTCCAGAAGTAGGAGAGGCTGAATTCCTGTTGTTTTACGCCACCAAGTTTGTGGCAGTTTGTTACAGGAACGTGGGGGAAAACATGGTGTATAAGGAAGGGGCCCTGATGCATCAAGTGTCCATATAGTCCCTTTTTTAATGAGTAGAACCCTGTGCCCAGAGAGACAGAGGACCAGCCCAGGGTCCCCGAGCTGGTAGGCCGCAGAGTAGGGATTCCAAGGAGAGTCTAGCTCCAAGCCTGTTCACCATTCTGTTTTTCTCCCTTCCTGCCCTCACTCCTTTCTCACGCCAGTGCCCCCTAGGTCAGGCCTGGGCCAAGATTAGAACTTGCCCTTAGAGCCTTCCTTTCCCTCTTCATGCTCTGACTTCGGGTCTTCAGCCACACAATACGGTCTGTATTCCCTCCTCAATCTTTTCCATCCAGAAACATTTGGTCCCCTCTGGGCCACATGCACCCAGCAGCGGTGAGCTAGGATTTCCCTTCCCCCCAGCCATTGGAATGCAGGGCATTGTGGGATAGTGCTGAAAATGATTCCTTTCTAGATTTGGAAGCAAACAGTAATTTCTTCCCCCTGTTTTCCAGTAAATTCTCATTCCAAACAGTCCATCCCTGTAATCCTTTGTGAATGGCTTCGGTATTTATAAGCTGTGCTATATTGCAGCTGTGTGAGCTCCGTAAGAGCTTAGCATGCATTCGTTCAGTAACATTTGTTAATATTACAATAATGTCCATTCGTGCAGACTTACAGCTCGGACACGTTGCTTAATGTCTTATAGACTCAGTTTCCTTGTGTATATAATAGCAGTAATGACCCACTGTGCCGTTTGCAGTGGTGGGTAAGTGGGATAACATGCGCAAACCATTCGGCAGGTGCTCTGTAAATCATCATGATCTGAATACTGAATTTATTTAAGTATATTTGGGGGGGGTGGAGTAAAACTCCAGAGCAAATCCCTCTTTCTTCCAGTTCACCGAGAGTGACAGACCTGCAGCTAAATACTTCCCCTAATGCAAAGAAGAAAGCTATGCATCTTCACACATGGTTATTATGCTTGAAATAGTTCATGTTTCTTTATTATAAGAAAGAAAAACATGAAATGGGCATATGGTATGTGGGTGCATAGAAAGGTATAAACAGCGCAGGAGAGGCACCCAAAATAGGAGAGAAATACCACTGCTTCCTCCGTGGGTCTTTCACAACAAAAGAGAGTCAGGAAATGCAAGAGGCATTATAATCACGATTGCTGTTATATTAATGAATTCAGCAGGACGCAGAGCAAATCGTTCTTCAGCCTGCTTCGACCGGCGGGGGGGTCAGCCTCTGGGGCAGGGGGCACTGTTTGGGAGTCCCCACNCTGAATTTATTTAAGTATATTTGGGGGGTGTGGAGTAAAACTCCAGAGCAAATCCCTCTTTCTTCCAGTTCACCGAGAGTGACAGACCTGCAGCTAAATACTTCCCCTAATGCAAAGAAGAAAGCTATGCATCTTCACACATGGTTATTATGCTTGAAATAGTTCATGTTTCTTTATTATAAGAAAGAAAAACATGAAATGGGCATATGGTATGTGGGTGCATAGAAAGGTATAAACAGCGCAGGAGAGGCACCCAAAATAGGAGAGAAATACCACTGCTTCCTCCGTGGGTCTTTCACAACAAAAGAGAGTCAGGAAATGCAAGAGGCATTATAATCACGATTGCTGTTATATTAATGAATTCAGCAGGACGCAGAGCAAATCGTTCTTCAGCCTGCTTCGACCGGCCGGGGGTCAGCCTCTGGGGCAGGGGGCACTGTTTGGGAGTCCCCAGGAGGGAAGGGTTAGAGCTCACATTTGCTTAGCACCTACCCAGGCCAGGCACCGTGCCCCATAGGTAATCTCGCTTGGTTCCCCCTAAGCCCCTGTAGTCCTTGAGGACAGCTCAAGTTCGGATTACATCCCACACCAGCAACGGCTTAGACTCCCGAGAGGACTCCTGTCAGTGACACTGGAGAAGTGAATGCCTTTACTGTTCTTTCACGCAAAGCCGGCTCCGAACCGCTTAGCCCACACTTGACTGCCCCTGCAGTGGCCCACACATGTCAGGGTTGGAGGCTCCGGGCCTCTCGCCTTCGCAAAGTGCAGCCACCGAAACGGAGCGCTGCTGAGGGCCAAGCCCTTCGCTAGTCACTTACCCTTTCTCTCATTTAATCCATACGACACACTTTTGCCCTTGTCGTCGGTTTCATACCCCCTCACTTTTCAGGGATGCCCTGCCCAGCAGGACGGGGCCGTCATCTTGGCTCTGAGCTCCCTAGTGTTAACTCAGCCTCAGCTGGAAACGCCTTTCTGTTGGACCTCCGCTGGTGCATTGTCTGCTTTTATGTGAATCCAAAAAGGTTCCCCTTCCTTTAGCCAGGTTCTTCTCTCCGCCAGGAGAACGCACTGGATGTCCTTCATCCAGACGTTCTGGTGCAGTGAACACTCTGCTCAACAGTAAGGGGTGCCCTGGGGCCACTGGACACCATTGCTTTCCATTGGCCTGAAATTGGTTTGCTCCAACACCCGCTCGGTTGTCTTTATCCCACCCTTTCTGAGCCCTCACTGAGTAAAAGCACCTGTGGGTTGGTCCTGGAAACCCAAGATCACTCAGCAGCATAGCAGCACCAGTGAGCACAGTGATGACGGACTCTTAGGGACACGTGGCTGATTTTCAAACACAATACTCTAAACAAGATGTAGCAGCCTGGTGATGGCATCAGAACCTGATGGAGGGGGGCACTTGTGGGGATGAGCACTGGGTGTTTTATGGAAACCAACTTGACAGTAAACTATTTGTAAAGAAAAAAAAAAAAAAAGAACCTGAATCCTCTCCCAGGATTGCTCCGGAAGGGTTGGGTCTGTTCTGAAGGTTTCTCCTCGGTTTTATTTTTACGGCTGTGTGTGGAGGGGGCATCCCTATGGACCTCACGTCCTGGGAGGCCAGCAGGTGGGTCCCTGGGGACAGAGTCTTCTTGAGACCTGGCTCCCTGAGACAGAAAAGCCCTTTCAAACTCAGAGCTACTCTAAAACCACCTTTCTGTTTCCCTTGCTCGGTGGCTGGCTTCCGGCATCCTCGTAGTGTTCCTGAATACATTTGTGAAAAGACTTCTTTCCTTTCTCTCGTTAGCACAAATGTACCTTCTCCTTCTTCTTCCCTCTGCCTTCCCTCCCCCATGGATAATTCTTCCAGATCCTTCTTCCCTGAAGACTCGGAGCAAACCTGTCCACTGATTCTCATGCTGGTCTTTATTTATTTNGTTCCACATATGAGTGAAAACATATGGTATCTGTCCTTCTCTGCCTGACTTATTTCGCTCAGCATAACACCCTCAAGGTCCATCCATGTTGCTACACATGGCCAGATTTCATTCTTTCTCATTGCCATGTAGTACTCCATTGTATAGATAAACTACATCTTCTTAATCCATTCGTCAGTTGATGGACATTTAGGGTCTTTCCATGATTTGGCTATTGTGGAGAGTGCTGCTATGAACACTGGGGTACATGTACCTCTATTTTCATGCCGGTCTTTAAATGTAGGCCTTAAATACTTTCTGAGGAGCAGCAACAGATCTGGCCATACCCCCTAATGTACATGACAGCATCTGCCCTACAGCAGGAAACCAGCAAAGCTTTTGTTGTCATCATCTTAATTTTTATTTCGCTAAGCGGTCAGAGTTTCACTGCTTACCTCCTGCAGACCCCAGATAACGTATTGCCTGGAACAGCTCTGGCTGGAGTTCCAGTCTTCCGAGCTTCCGAGAGGACATTTGCACTCAACCTAAACCACTTGCTCGCAGCCTCTTTGAATGTAGCACACGCTATCCCGTCTCCCTTTGGCAGGCTGCATTGCTCACAGTGGGGCAGGGCGAGTTTCGGGACTCCGGGGCTCTCTTTTACAGTTTTAGGCAGCAGACTCTTTTCCGTCCAGCTTGCCTTGGATCACGGGGCTCCTCGGTGAGCACACAGGTCTGCTCTCCAGCTGCTGTTCCCTTAAATTCTCCCTCCCCTGGAACTGGGGCTCTCAGGTCTTTCTAGGTGGTGGCCAGTGGTAACTGACTTTCAATGTCACCAGTTCCCTTTGCTCCACCAGATGTGTAGGGCTGTCTTCCTTTCTTGCTTAGCGGAACTCAGAGTCTTTTCTTCTCTGCTAATTGATCCACGGAGCTGGGCTTTATTGGCCCATTGCTTAGAATGTGGAGCAATTAAGCTGTGGTCTCTCACGTATGTTGTCTGGACAGATGTTCACAGAGTGCCTGGGGTCAAGGCCTCTGCTGGTCTCGAAGATTATGCACACAGGGAAGAAGCTGGCGAGCCTTGCCCTGGAGAACCAGAAGACTCCCGAGGGAGCCCGGCACCCTATAGGTAGGATGTTGCCCAGATTCAGCGTTTCTGCTGCCACTAGCAGGTGTGCAGACTGTCCCCGACAGGACTAACTGTGGGGGTAGCTCAGGGGAGGCACACGAGGCGCTGATAATTTACGTTGGGCTTGGAAAGCCATTCCAGTGCAGAAGNTTTTATTTTTTTATTATAGTTTATTGTCAAGTTGGTTTCCATATAACACCCAGTGCTCATCCCCACAAGTGCCCTCCTCCATGCCCGTCACCCTTTTCCCCCCTCTCCCCCACCCCCATCAACCCTCAGTTTGTTCTCAGTATTTAAGTCTCTTATGGTTTGCGTCCCTCCCTCTCCTTAACTATATTTTCCCCTNTTCTGCTGCCACTAGCAGGTGTGCAGACTGTCCCCGACAGGACTAACTGTGGGGGTAGCTCAGGGGAGGCACACGAGGCGCTGATAATTTACGTTGGGCTTGGAAAGCCATTCCAGTGCAGAAGGAGGAAGCGTAGAATTCCAGGCGGGACCTTGGAGGCACAAGAGCTCTTGGTGTGTTTGAGAAGTGCCCAGTGATCCGCTGAGCCTGGAAAGTGGAGGGTTGGGGCAGGAGGCAGACACGAAGATGGGACTTGAGGCTGTTAAGATGGGGACCAGATGATGAAGAATGTAACATAGCACCTACTGATTGATGTTCCTTAAAGCCTTCTAGATTTGAACTTTAGTTTCTAGGCAGAGATGAGCCATGAGGATTTTTTTTTTAAGTTTATTTATTTTGAGGGGCGAGGGAGAGAATGTGAGAAGGAAGAGGGGCAGAGAGAGACTCCCAGGCAGGCCCCTGAGCTGTCAGTGCAGACTCCAGTGCAGGGCTCAACGAGGGGCTCGATCCTGGAATCCAGAGTTGGACATCCAACTAACTGAGCCCTCCCAGGCACTCTGACAGGTGTTTTGAAATAGAGGGTAATGACCTGTGCTGTGTTAAGAAAGATAATCCAGTGGAGAGAGAAGTCAAAAGTGGTGTGAGCTTGCTGATCCTCACTTGGGTACCCGATGGGCAGAAATGGGGTTAGGAACCTNGAAGGAGGAAGCGTAGAATTCCAGGCGGGACCTTGGAGGCACAAGAGCTGTCGGTGTGTTTGAGAAGTGCCCAGTGATCCGCTGAGCCTGGAAAAGTGGAGGGTTGGGGCAGGAGGCGGACACGAAGATGGGACTTGAGGCTGTTAAGATGGGGACCAGATGATGAAGAATGTAACATAGCACCTACTGATTGATGTTCCTTAAAACCTTCTAGATTTGAACTTTAGTTTCTAGGCAGAGATGAGCCATGAGGATTTTTTTTTTAAGTTTATTTATTTTGAGGGGCGAGGGAGAGAATGTGAGAAGGAAGAGGGGCAGAGAGAGACTCCCAGGCAGGCCCCTGAGCTGTCAGTGCAGACTCCAGTGCAGGGCTCAACGAGGGGCTCGATCCTGGAATCCAGAGTTGGACATCCAACTAACTGAGCCCTCCCAGGCACTCTGACAGGTGTTTTGAAATAGAGGGTAATGACCTGTGCTGTGTTAAGAAAGATAATCCAGTGGAGAGAGAAGTCAAAAGTGGTGTGAGCTTGCTGATCCTCACTTGGGTACCCGATGGGCAGAAATGGGGTTAGGAACCTGGGAATATGCGCTGGGGTGTTGGGTCATCACCGAAAGGACTACACTGAACCTCACAGCCATTGCTGTTCCTTACATTGAGTGTGTTGCCCAAGCATGTCTAGACTCTTAAGAAGCTCCTACGTGGACATGAGGCTGGTGATGGCCTTCGATGACCTAAAGTCTTTCTGGAAGTGTATGACCTGTCAGTTATTGACAGTGACATTTCAGAAGAACATTTGGTCCCCTAATGATTTCTGCCCCCTCAGTCTTTGGGACTTACAGCGTTTTTATGAGTGGGTATTTTATATCTGGTCAAAATGTCTGCATGTTTAAGTATTAAGGTTCCTCACTTCCTTTCTCTTTGTAATGCTGTTTTTATAACAGACATCGCCTCAGGGAGGGCCCTGAGGGGAGGTTTCTGTATTTGCTCCTTATGATCCTCCCATGTCCATCCACAGCCACAGTTTTAAAAATTCAGTGGAAAAACTTAGTTTTCTATCGCTTTCATATATTGAAAGCCTGTGCAGAAGGCAGAAAAACACATTTTTTTTAAGCTTTTATTTTAATCCCAGTGTAGGTAGCATACAGTGTTATATTAGTCTCAGGTGTACAATAGAGTGATTCAACACTTTCATACACCACCCGGGGCTCATCACAGCAAGCGCCCGCCTTAATCCCCATCACCTAGTTCACCCATCCCCCCTCCCCACCTCCCCTCCGGTAACCATCAGTTCTATACAAAGTAAGACTCTGTTTCTTGATCTGTGCCTGTCCCTCTCTTGGTTTTTTTCCCCTTGCTTCTTTGTTTCTTAAATTCCATATATGAATGAAATCATATAGTATTTGTCTTTCTCTGACTTATTTTGCTTAACATTATTCTCTCTGGTTTAATCCATGTCTTTGCAAATGGCAAGATTTCATTCTCTTTATGGCTGAGTAATATTCTATTGTGTATATATACAGCATCTTCTTAATCCGTTCATCAGTCGGTGGGTACTCGGGCTGCTTTCATATCTTGGCTATCGTAAATGATGCTACAATAAACTAGGGATGTGTGTATCCCTTTGAACTGGTGTTTGTTTATTCCTTGGGTAGATACCCAGCGGTGTGATTGCTGGGTTGTAGGGCAGTTCTGTTTTTAACTTTTGGAGGAACCCCCCATACAGTTTTCTGCACGTCACCTCACCAGTTTGCATTCCCACCAACACTGCACGAGGGTTCCTTTTTCCCCACATCCTCGCCAACACCTGTTATTTCTTGTGTTGTTGATTTTAGCCATTCTGACTGGTGTGAGGCGGTATTTCATTGCAGTTTTGATTTGCATTTTCCTGATGGTGAAGGATGATGAGCATCTTTTCATGTGTCTGTTGGCCATCTGGATGTGTTCTTTGGAGAAATGCCTGTTCATGTCTTCTGCCCATTTTTTAATTGGACTTTTGGTTGTTTGGGTGTTGAGTTTTATAAGCTCTCTCTGTATTTTGGATACTACAGAAAAAAAAACATTCTTTACGGTAGTACAAAGGATAAGAAATGACAAATCAGTCTGCCTCAACTCCTCCCTTTGGGTCTGCGTCTAAGCAGAAATCATTCCCCAGATTTCCTTCGTATCCTCCAGAAATGCATCCTGTATATGTGCATTTTCATATACTTTATACATTTTTTTCTCTCTTCTCTTTCTTCTTATCACACAGACAGGAGCATGGATACCCTCAGTTTAGTGTCTTCTATGACTTGTTCTTTTTCACTTCGCTGTACACGTTGTACACATTCACTTCATGGTCCACATTCACTGTACACATTGTACACATTCACTTCACTGTACACTTTCACTTCACACATTCTGTATCAATCTATATGCGTCTGCCTCATTCTTTTAAACAGCCGCATAGTCCTCCAGTGTCTACGTGTACCATCATTTAACCAGCTCCTTATTCCCCCATTTAAGGGCGCGTGGGTTGTGTTTCTGATGTGTAATTTATAAGTCACAATGCAGATATGCAAAATGCTGTTTATTTCCCTATGACCAGCTGTGGTTCATGAGCCCCCATGTCTGCTGCCACAGGACAAGCTCTGGCTCTCATAGACTCAGATGCTCAGACACCGCATGTTTAACATGATCAGTTCAGGGCTTAGTTCAGTCAGGATTCTCCCCATTCTTTGCATTCTACTCTTCTCCAGGGGGGTGGAGGGGGGAGGGTTGGCTCCCAGAAGAGAGGTTCCTGTGCAGTCTTGCTGAGGGGAGCAGGGTGTCTGCTCTGCCTCATTGGCTGCCTTCCACCCTTTGCAGTAGGTGCTGCTAAAATCCCCACAAAGACTCCTCCGGGATGACCCCTTGGGTGGGCGCCTCCGCCATGATGCTTCCTTCCCACATCCTGCTCCGGTGGCATGCCGGCCGAGGCCTTCCCCACGAAGCTGGCAGGGCCCTTCTGTCTCAGGCTCCGACACGCATCTGGAGTTTCTGTTGTGCCCCACCGCAAAGCCGGAGCACTGTGGCCTAGGCTCCGGTTACCGCCTCTCATTTCCTCCCTCCTCTGCCTGCTAATCAAATGCTCAGTTTCCTTTGGTTTAAGAAGATCATTCCAAGGTCATAGCACCCTCTTCATATTCTACAGTATAAACTGTAAGTCTCCTCTCCATACCCCACTCCTTGGCTCTTGACCAAGCTCAGCTTTGCAGATTCTCCCCTCATGGTGATCTTTGGGTTTTCTCTGGTGCTGTACTCAGCAAGCTCGTTCCAGAAGTACTGTGTGGGGAAAAAGGGATTACTAAGAGGAACAAACCCCCCGGCTGGTTCCTGAAGACATTGTCTTTCCACGGTAGTTTCTGGTGACCTGCCAGCTCACCAGGGCACTGTGGACCCTTGAGCCCCTGGCTCTGTGTACTTAGTAAGCACGTGAAAACATAATTCCTGGGCGCCTGGGTGGCTCACTCGGTTGAGGGTCTGACTTTGGCTCAGGTCATGATCTCACAGTTTGTGAGTTCAAGCCCCACATCGGGCTTGCTGCTGTTAGCCTGGAGCCGCTTTGCATCCTCTGTCCCCGCTTGTGCTCTCTCTCTGCCCCTCCCCTACTCACACTCTCCAAAAGTAAACAAAACATTTAAAAAAGAAAAGAAAAGATAATTCCTAGGTATGATTCCTACTGCCTAGCATCTTTTTTGTTTTTTGTTTTTAATGTTTTATTTATTTCTAGGAGAGAGAGAGAGAGACAGCGTGAGCAGGGCAGGGCCAGAGAGAGAGGGAGTCACAGACTGAAACAGGCTCCAGGCTCTGAGCTGGCAGTCAGCACAGAGCCCGACGCGGGGCTCGAACCCACGAACCGCAAGATCATGACCTAAGCGAAAGTCGGACGCCCAACCGACTAAGCCACCCAGGCGCCCCCTGCCTAGCATCTTTTAAAATGTTTATAAAAACTTCTTAAAAGATGCATTTGGTCGTACCAACGGGTTTTGGAAAAAACCTTTCACTTGATAGTAATTGCAAATAACATTGCCCTCCCGTCTCCCCCCAGCTTAAGGCCCCAAGTGGAAATGCTTTGTTTCCTCAATGAGGGGAGAAAGGGAGGAAGAATGTGCATATTTGGGGGGTTGGTGTGGAGGCAAACCTCAGATGCAGCCCCCCCCCCCCCAATTTGTAACCAGGAATCTCTGATACTTAGCTTTGTATTTCTTCAGGCCTGTCTTAGGTGTGGAGACAGGCCAGGTAAGTGTGTCCCCAAAACATTGGCTTGGGTAAGGTTTGGTTTTGGCATAGGATAGCAGTGTAAAGTGCAAAGGTGGCATAAAGAAGTCCTTGAAATCATGTGGAGATTGTTCATTAGACGTAGTCGGAATCCGTAGGATCTCAGTCTGTCTCAAACGCATCTGGTGCAGGGACTTGCATCTACCGCTGATCCTATCCATCATCTCTAGTAGTAAATAATCTCCCATCTCACCAGCCTCCCTCCCATCTTCCCCACAGAAGAACTGATTTCTGCTTACCTGGCCCTTCAACTCAGGTATCTAGATGCAAAGAAATGGCACTTCTCTGGATGCTGTGAAACCCAGAGCCCCCTGGGTCAGGCAGGGCAAGGACACCTTCCTCCGGGGCAGGGGCAGCTGGCCTCATTGCCGACTCCCTGGAGGTCCAGCTTCCCCGGGGCGCACAGGCTCAGACTCCTGGGGTTCCTCGCAGGCCAGGCCCAGGGGCTGCTGGTCTTTTGGACGCGGCGGCCCCTGTGTGGTTCATGTTAGCACAGCTGAGAGAGGCTGGGCCCCTCACAGGGACTTGTCTGAGCTCCAAGGCAAAACAAAAGGGGAATAAACATGGAGAGTATAAGAAATACAAACAGCCTGGCTTCTGGAGGGCAGGCTCCTCTCTCGGCCCATCTCACTCTGTGCTGAGCAGAGAGGTGGAAAGCCATCCTGTAGCCATGAGCAGCTGACACACAGCCTTGCCTGGGTGGCTCTCCAGCTCTGACAGACATGCATGGTGCACCCTCGACCCCGTAATTCTTCCCTCCTCTTGAGCATGAAGGCCAAGTCGCAGCCCCCGTAGAGTCCCCCTTAACATTCTGAGAACCTGTTCCTTCTCTAGGTGTTTGATACCAGGAAGGACCCTCCCAAGGTATGAGACTTTTATTCTTACATAGAGGGAGGTGGCCGTGTCCTCAGTCTTTTAATAAAGTATAGCATTTCATCTAGGCAAACTTAAACACGCGTTAATGAGAGGGGGAGTTTCCTTCCTTTGACAATAGTGGTTTGAGCCACTCATTCACTTGTTATTTCTGGTTTTCAAGTTACTCAACACCTACCGTGTCACTGTGTCAGGTTCTAGAGATAGAAGACACGTAAGAGGTATCCCTGCCCTGTGAGAGCCTACAGCCTGGTAAATTAAGGCAGCCCGAACAAGTCAGTACTGTAAAAGGTGATTCTACTGTGACATTCTACGGGGTCCGGTGGAAGGACAAAAGAGAAGGACATCGATTTTTATGCAGTGAAGGTTTGGGTTGGAGTTCGGACCGGGGAAAGCATGACGGAGGAAATAGCGCTCCCACTGAGTCCTGAAGGGGCAAGAGATGGTTGGTCCAGGACATGGTGGTGGGGAAGGCAGCTTAGAGAGGAGCATGGGGAGTCATCTGGGCTGGTCTGCTGGGAACCTCCACGGAGCGCGGTGTGGGTGGTCCATGCGGCGCCATGGCCATGGCGGCAGATGCAGCAGAGGCTGTGTCGTGCAGGCTGGGTGGCAGAGCTGAGGAGCGTGGACTTAAAACAGAGATGGGGGGAGAGTGGAAGCGCCAGGCGGCTTCAGGGTGTGGTCCTTGGGAGGGAGACAGAGCCGTGGTTTTCACAGTGCGGTCCGCAGGCCACCGGCATCAGCACTGCCTGGGGACGTATTAGGAATGCAGATTCTCAGATCTGGCCCTGGGTCTCCTCAATCAGACTCTGCAGATGGGCCCTCCCATTTTAACAAGACTTCCTGGTGATTCTGATGCTGCTGAAGTTTGAGAGTCGCTGAGCTGGAGACTAGGAAGAACTAGGACAGTGTTGTAGGGAGAAAGATGATGAATTTGGGCTCGGATGTGTTGCGTTCGCCATGTCTTGTGGGAATGAGTAGCTGGAGTGTGGCCCCAAGACCCACAGCGTCGGCACCACCTGGCAGCTTGTTACAAATGCAGAATCAGAGGCCCACCTAGGCCTCCTGAATCAGAAGCTGTAGTTCGACAAGATCCCTGGTGATTTGTGTGCACGCCCCAGGTGAGAAGCAGACTCTGGTCGGGAGGTCAGTTGGGTATATGTGGTGACCACTCAGGAGAGGGGTCTGGGCAGGCAGTAGAAATATGGGTGTTGGGGCGCCTGGGTGGCTCAGTTGGTTAAGGGTCTGACTTCGGCTCAGGTCATGATCTTACAGTTCGTGGGTTCGTGAGTTTGAGCCCCGCATGGGGCTCTCTGCTGTCAGCATGGAGTCTGCTTTGGACCCTCTATCCCTGCCCCCACGCCTGCCCCTCCCAGCTTGCATGCACTCTCTGGCTCTCTCTCAAAAATAAAAATAAAGATAAAAAAAGAAGGAATGTGGGTGTTGGGAGGTGCAGGTGGTGGCTGTGAAGACACATCTCCAGGGCTTGTATGTAGGGTCGGGAAGGAGGAGACCAGACGTGGTGTCTGGGCTTGAGTCATCACACCGGCCAGGACTAATGTCTCAAAGCTGTACAACATCACACATAACGAGGCCCTAGCTGACAGCCAGCCGGTTGTAAGGAAAACATTATTTGCAGCCATTGTCTCCAGAAACAACAGTTTCCCCAGACAACCACAGTAGGTCATTGGAAGAACCAGAACCGGAACCTGGTGTCAGAGCCATTGCGGTCAAGTTCTTGTCATTGAGCCACCCTGTGGGGGGAGGGAGGCTTCACATTCACTTATGTTGTCAGGGCTTGAAAAGCAAACTAGCAGAGAAAACATTACCCATGATGCTCAGTAGATGTTCATAGAATCCACTCCACAAAGGTTTGTCCACAGCTATTGAAAGAGATGATAGAAAACAGAATGATAAAAACTGCTTTCAGGGGCGCCTGGGTGGCTCAGTCAGCTGAGCACCTGACTTTGGCTCAGGTCATGAGTTCAAGCCCCGCATCTGGCTCCGTGTTGACAACTCAAAGCCCGGAGCCTGCTTTGGATTCTGTATCTCCCTCTCTCTCTCTGCCCCTCCCCTGCTTGTGCTCTCTTTCTCTCCCTCAAAAAATGAATAAACATTAAAACAAGTTAAAAAAACAACAGCCCTGCTTTCAGATTCAAAAAGTGCATTCCTATTGGTAACCTCAATTTGCTCTTTATATCACTGTAAGTAGATAGGAGTTATTCATGGTCTAACTTTCTGTAATTAACATACCATTAAATCCATCATTGAAAGTGCGTAGTTCAGTGGTTTTTTAGTATATTCTCAGGGTTGTGCAACCACACCACTGCCTAATTACAGAACATTTCCATCACCCCACAAGGAAACCCCACACCCGTTAGCTGTCACTTTCTACTGTCCCCTCCCCCAAGCCCCCGGCAGCTGCTAATCTACTTTCTCTGTGGACATGTCTGTTCTGAGCGTTACATATCCATGGAATCATAGAATATGTGGTTGCTTGTGTTTGGCTTCTTTCACTTACAGTGTTTTTGAGATTCATATATGTTGTAGTATAACCTCAGCACTTCATTCCTTTTATGGCTGAACAGTAACCCATTCCTTGAATATGCTATGATTTGCTCATCCATTTACCACTCGGTGGACATTTGGGTTGTTTCTGTCACCTGACTGTTAGGAATAAAGCTGTTATGTGCACTCGTGTACAAGTTTTTGTGCAGACACATGTTTTCATTTCTCTTGGGTATATACCCAAGATTCGAATTGCTGGGTCATATGGCAACAATGCATTTAAGTTTTGGGGAAGTTCTAGATAACTTTCCAAAGTGCACCATTTTGCAGTCCCTCCGGGAATGTGTGAGGGTTCCAGTTTCTCTACATCTTCTCCAACACTTGTTGTTACCTGCCCTTTTAATGATAGCCTTCCTAGTGGGTGTGTTCCCATATTATAGGTAAGAAAATGGAGGGTGCATTTTTTTGCCAGAGTTTGTAGAGCTAGTGAGTGGTCAAGCTAGAACTTTTTTTTTTTTAAAGCAAGTACTTACATGATGCATGCTCTGTGCCAGGCATTATTTAAGTCTTTTGTTCTTATTGTTTATTCTTTGCAGCAACCTGTAGGGGAGGCATTATGATTCTCTTTGTTTATAAATGCACACAGGGCAGGACTGGGCCTAGAGTGGGACCCTTGGGCACAACATTTAAGGAGATAGCACTCTCATATTCCACCAGCGCCCACAGGGCCCTTAAAGCTTTCATCTTGTGTGCCTCACTGGGCTCATCCTGGTTCCAGCCCTGTGTGAGGAAACTGAAGCATCAAAAGATTGAGTAGCTTACCCAAAGTTGCATTGGTTCTTAAGTGGCAGTGCTGGGGTGCAGTCATTAACCACCTAGGCCTTCAACGTCCAAGCTGGGCCTTTTCCATTTCTTTCTCAAACCTGCTTCCAAAATTAGCCAGAGTTTTGACAAGCGAGGAATCCAAAGTAGAACCCTGCAGATGGGTTATGTGGAGACCAAACAGAACCAAGTGACCTCGACTTCCCAGGTACTTACCACGCATTCGCCCGGAAGGGTTAACTGACCACACAGTTTCCTTGGCCACATCTGTGCTTATTATCCCAACTCTGCATAAATCTGCCTAAGTTTGTGCAGGCCACCTTGCCAGTGGCCAGATGGACTCTGTCCTGGTGGGGAAGAGGCCATCCTGAACCATCGGTGATTAGCTCTGGCCGCTGGAAGGAAACCACATGCTCTCTCGGCCGAGTGGGGGTGAGTCTGCCCCGGGCCAGCGTCCCGAGTCAAGAATTCAGAAATTGCATCTCTCATAACCACACCCCGACCGGCTGCTCATTCTCGTTAGCCTGTGTATCAGAGTTCGCTGGTCGTTTGACTTTGAAAGTCCTCTTTCCAGTGATGCTGCTGTTTGTGCGGGTTTGGGATGGTTCTTTGGTTTAGGCTGAGGCTGCTGTAAGGTGATGTGAATACAAGGACGTCCATTGGCACATGCGTATGTTACCTCCTCGGGGTGACGGGCGGCTTCAGAAAGATGCTCACTCAAGTCATCATGTTCTCCCTCTGCGGCCTCTGTTCCCCAAGGTCAGATCAAGTCAGTCGCGAGGTGAGCATTGCAGCCTGGCCCAGGCTAGCAGCTTTCAGCTGTATCCCCACAACAGAGGTTTTTCAAGAAAATGTATGGCTGTCATCCCCCATCAAAAATGATCACTTTCGTGGTCGCCTTCTCACCCTTTTGTTTTTGGAATTTCAGTTCCTCGAAGCTATGGGTCTCTGGACCAGCAGCACTTGGGAGCTCATTGGAAATGCAGAGTCTCAGGCCTGGCCCCAGACCCACTGGTTCAGAACCGGCCTCTAACAAGGTCCCTAGCCGATTCCCGTGCACCTCCACGTTTCAGAAGCACTGCTCCACATGTCATTTCTCTATTACTCTCAGCTGGGGTCTCCACCCAGCACTGACTTTGAGGCTGGAATTTTTGGTCAGCTTTCCGATCTTAAAAAGAAAAGACGCGCACACATACAGGAATTCTTTCCCTCACCTTTACATGATGTCATTCATTTTACCTGGCCTGCGACAAGAAAGAAAATGGCAAATTACATCCAAGCGATACATATTTTTAAGACTAACTTCTTAATCGCGTCTCTCAAAGCAGCATGCTGGAATCCTGCTTCCCCCCCCAACCATCATTAACAGAGTCCCAAGTGTTGCCAAGACTAATCGAGAAATGCCGAAAGGCAAAATAAACACTGTAGCACAGTTTAATTCAAAACCATATCGGCCAAGAATGAAGGTGCAATTAGTGATAAAGATGTTAATAATTAGTTGTGGTCTGTTAAATTTTATATTCAGTGGTTACATAGAGTGAAGAAAGAATTTCCTCTTGAGGACAGAAATTAATGTTTCACTTTGATTGCTATTTTAATGTGCTTATTTTAATGGGGCCATCCTGTAGAAACCCTTGGGCACATTTCCAATTTTACAGAAATGTAGAATTAATTATTATGGAAGCATATAATTTGGGAGCTGGAATGACCTTCGTGGTCATTAGATCCAGCTCAGACATTTTGCAAGTAAGTAAGGGTTGGATGATTTCTTCACGTCCTTCGACAGAGTATTGGAGTCTTGCTCCCCAGCTCAGACCAGTGACAGTGAACCCCCTTCTCATATCCCTGCAGATGGGAGTGCCTCTCCTGTACTCAGAATCCCCAAATCACCCTGTGTTGTTGCTCACCTTGCATTATATCCTGGTTGCTTTCGGTTGTGAGGTTGGGGGCTTGGGAACCTTATCTGATTCACTTCTATATATTCTTGACCGTTTCTGGCTCTGTGGTTTGTAAACCTTAGGTGCACAATAAATTTACATGCAGTGTGATATGCTGGAGCTATTTTATCCCATTCACTAGAGCTGATTGGGTCTTCATAATGGCCGTGTGAAATCGGCCACAGCGGAAGTACTTATACCCTGGATGTAGACACATGACACGAATAAGGGCCTTTCCTCCCCTGGGAAGCCAGTTATTAAACACTTACCAGCACACAACTGTTTGCATGATTTTTCTAAGATCTCACAGGGCAACAGGTCTTGACGATCTAGAGATTACGTCAACATGACGATCTAGAGATTATATCAACAGGAACTGTTTACCCACCATTCAGCATGGGTTGCCTTCAGAATGATGGAGTAGCCAGTTATTCAACCTCTTCTGATTCCTTCAGGGATTAAGTTTGATCCAGTGCAAGTCAGGCCTCAGGACTGCACTGCAGTGCGGTTGCTTAGCTAAGCTCCACTTACCTGGAAAAGCTATTTGGGCACGAATGGTAATGGAAACCGGTCTGAAACATCAGGCACAGTTGAGTGAGAAAAAATCCACGGATTATTTTCAGAGAAAACAAATGAACAGGAAGTTGCTATGGCCGAAATCACAATTATACCCTTATGCTTCTCAAGAAACCCTCAGTGGCTCCCTACAGCCTGCCAACAGGCCCCAAGTCCCTGCCGTAAGTCACACGCTGACCACAGTGTACCATTCCCACCTCATTTTCAGCCACTCGTATCGCCCACCTTCATTCTACTTTCCGGCCTCTGTAAGAGCCCGTCTACAGAGAGAGCCAGCTTCCGCGAGGCTCCCTTCTTCCGAAACGCCCTCCCTCTTCCTCCCTGCTCCACCGTAGGCTCCATCCCCACCCAGTCCCCTCTATCATGGACCACAGCGTCTGGGTCAACACGAAACTTCCTGTGACTCTGCTCCTCTCCTCTTGTGTGTCGTTCTTTAGGAGCAGGACCCGCGGTCCCATCGGCCCTGGCAAGTACGGCTACGGCAAGGCCCCGTACATCTTACCGCTGCAGACGGACTCTGAACACTCGCCGCAGAGACTTCGGAGGCAGAGGCCCCCCACCCGGCATTCCAGGTCCCAGGGGGCATCTGGTCCAAGCCACGGCTATGGCCCGGCAGCCCACCGGGCGCCCCAGCACAGGCCTCTGTACCAGAGTGACAGTGGCCCCCGTTCGGGACTGCAGAGCTCTGAGGCCTCCATCTACCAGCTGCCTCTGACCCACGACCGAGGCTTTCCGGCAGCTTCGAGTCTCTTCCATGGCCCGGAAGCCAGCAGCAGCCACGGCATGGGGCCCCACGGGGCAGCTCAGAGCTTCTCGCAGCCTGCCCTGTCCACGGCCATCTCCTGCATCGGGGCCTATCGGCAGTACAAGCTGTGTAACACTAACGTGAGTACACACCGCCTCACACCGGGCCGGGAGACAGCTGCCGGTCCCCCCGCTCTGCTTGGCCACCGAACACGCAGAAGACAGCAAGGGCACAGGGTCTTTTAGGCCGTCCTGATGCCCCTCTTTATCTTCTCTCCCTTTTGCTCTCCATGTATTCTCCATGGATACTTCTCATTTTCACAACATTGTCACTGTTGTAACTTAGGAGTAACTTCTTAAATAGCTCACTGACAGTCATTGTTGCTACATATCAAACAACTTCCAGATTCTCAGTGACTTTGTAGCAGCGGTATTTACCTGTGTGCACAGGTCCGCGGGTCAAGTGCTGTTTGGCTGTTGGGCTAACTCAAGGCCAGTGGCGGTGGTGCCGAAGAAGTGGGAGTCGGGGGAGGTTTGACTCGCATCAGTACCATCCGGGAAGTCTCCTGCCGTTCCAGGTGTGAGCACTCTGGACTCTGTAGGAGGAGAAAGTCTGATAGTGAGTAACTTGCTGCAGATTGCATAGCTGATCTGTGGCAAAACAAATTATAAACGGAAACTCCATGAGAAGACGAAATGTGGTTTTTAAAAAAATATCAGTTGAAAGACTACATACTAAAGAGAAAGGGATAAGAGAATGTTTAAAGGTTAAATTTCCAAGCTGCTATATTTTTCATTAATAATTTAATCTGCCTTAATATTCTGTTACTGGGTAACAGGACAGCTGTTATATATTAGCTTCAATTCTCTCATTAAAAATATATTTCCTGCTATAGAGTCCATAGAAATGACTTAATTTGTGATTTTAATAATTCCTCTGAATGCCTGGATTGCTTTCTAGCTTTTCTTCCATGGACAGACTTCAGGAATTATTAATTTTTGTAAAGCAGTCGTTTTTCTAAAGCCATTACTAATCGGTCAACCATTAAGTCTTAATTAAGCACCGTCCCTTGTCTTATAACAGACCAGGTGCCATGGAAGATGAAAGAAAAGTCATACTATCTATCTCGCAGAGTTAGGAGGATCAAATGAGGTGATATTGAGAAAGGGCTTCATAAATCAAAGAGAAATATTTGTTTCCATGGTCAGACAAGGTCCCTGTTCTTGAATATCTTTACTTTCCTTTTAAAATGAAATGAGTTCATTTCTAAAGTAGAACACATTGTCCCGTTGACTTGTATGTTTCTTAATTTCGAAGATCACATAAACCAGAAAGAGACGGAACCAGAGAGAGGGCATTTGGCACGTATGGGGACCCGAGGTCTACTTCGTATTTCTTTCACTTCGCCTCCGCCTTTCAAGCACGCACGGTTTTGCTAGACCTTTCCTGCCGACAGCAGGGCTGCCTCTCTCCGTGTAGACGCTGTGTCTTCTGTGGGTGCTAGGATGACTTCCCTGCTAAGGACATTGAATTGCGAGGAATGTTAGACAACTCTTGTGAATTTATGATGCTGGCCATCATTTTGGTGGGTGGCCAAAGTAGCATCTCAAAGCCGGGACAGAGAGGTGAATGTCGACAAAGGATTATACGGCTTTAGTTCCCTTCTCTTGACTGCAACATGTCACACAGTGTCCTCCCCAGTGCCCCCCTGTCATCCCAGGACTCGTCCTACGTACCCTTATTGAGAGATGTCACTCCTTAGAGGGCTCATTACTGCCTAGCTTCATTTTTTAAATTAATAAAAATTATTTTTGAGAGAGAGAGACAGAGAGGCAGAGACAGAGAGACAGAGTGCCAGCAGGAGAAGAACAGAGAGAGGGAGACACAGAATCTGAAACAGGCTCCAGGCTCTGAGCTGTCAGCACACAGCCCGACGTGGGGCTCAAATCCACGAACCACGAGATCATGACCTGAGCCCAAGTTGAACACTTACCTGACGGAGTCACCCTGGCACCCTGTTTTTTAATTTTTTTTTAATCTTCGTTTAATCTTTATTTTTGAGAGAGAGAGAGGGAGAGCCTATCTTCTTTTTGTAAGCCCCTGGCTTCTTGGTACTTGGGCCATCTCCCAAACCCCATGAACACCTTAAAACTCCCTGTGTTAGGGGCCCCGAAGACCTTTTCTAGGTTTGGTGATTTGCTGGGAGGACTCACAGTTATGATTTATTACAGCAAAAGGATACAGAGCAAAATAAGCAAAGAGAAAGGCGCCCAGGGCCAAGTCTAGAGGAAACCGGGCACCGGCTTCTGTTAGTCCACACAGGACATGCTCAGTTCCCTCAGCAGTGACTTGTGACAGCACACGTGAACTGTTGTCTACCACGGGAGCTCATTAGAGACTCTGTGCCCGAGGTTTTTATTGGGAGCTGGTCACATAGGCACCCTCTGCCTGCCACATACCAAAATTCCAGACTCCCAGTGGGAAAGCTGGTGTTCGGCATAAATTAGATCACTTGTCCAAATAGTTTGGGCATGTAAGTCTCCCTTATCACTTCGGGGGTGACAGAAAGCCTTCTGAAATCCAAGCTCCCGGATGCCAGCCAAGGACCACTCTTGGAAGCAGGCCTTTCTGAAGAGAGCTGTCTCAGCCCTGCCGTGTTGAGTTAACTTGCACACTTACCACGTGGATCAGGTGCTCTGACACCTTTGCGTGGAGGACCTCACATCGACATTTCCATAGCCTCCCAAGTGGGCAATGTGAAGAGATAGCATGAATCTACAGATTGTGCAGGTCTTCCTACTCAAAGAAGAAAGAGGTACGGGGCAGTATTGTGAAAAATCATACTAGTCTATTAGGGAAAACAGGTCATAGCTTATGTCCTCCAAAGAATCAGAAAGGAATACATGCATTTAGAGATCTCTCCCGCTTCCTATCTGGGAGAAGAAAGAGAAGGGAAAGTGGGCCAGGGCGGGTCGGAAACATCCCCTGATTTCAGAACATCATCCCGTAAACTGAGTGCCTGGTATAGGCCACCCAACTTCTCAGTGGAATATCCCACTTCCTAAGACTAGCCCCATGGTAGAGGCCTCAGCTGTGAGGTGTATGGTAACGCATCTAAGGGGAGGTGCAACTTAGGGGAAATGGTTTTGCAGGCTTCCTGATCCCAGAGCCGTCTCCTCACTGATCACGATCCCCCCCTTCAATGTTCTTGTGGTCCAGTGATGGAGAAGGCACCCAGTGTAGCAGCGTGTAAGTCACTGCACTTGGGGCTGGAGCACTCAGTGAGGGGGAGGAACTTTGGGAGCACAGAAGAGGGGGCCCCTGGGTTGGAGAAGACTCCATCGAGGAGGAAACAGCTAAGCTAAGCTTCTAAGGATAGTCAAAGAAGAGAAAGGGGTGATCGGGAGTAAAAGAAACAGCTTTGTCAGAGACTGGGCGTCAGGGCTGTATCAGCGCGTCAGGTGCAGTAATGCTTTGGCCTGTAGTGAAGACCCTCTTTCCTTTCCCTCTCGCCTCCTCTTATCCACTTTAAATCATCAGTCTTTTTTTTTTTAATCTTTACTTATTTTTTATTTAAAAAACTTTATGTTTATTTATTTTTGAGAATGAGAGAGATAGACCATTCTCAGGGGAGGGGCAGAGAGAGAGGGAGACACAGAATCTGAATCAGGCTCCAGGCTCTGAGCTGTCAGCACAGAGCCCGACATGGGGCTCGGACCCACAAACCGTAAGATCATGACCTGAGCCGAAGTCGGACACTTAAGGGACTGAGCCACCCAGGCGCCCCAGAATAATCATTCTTAATGGGGAATTTGTTCTTTAATGTCTCAAAATACAGAGGTTTCACATGGGTCTTGCTTAACTTTCATACATGAGACAGATGCTCGAGAAGCTTTTAAAACACAGTGCAGAGTCAGAAAGCGATTCTAATCCACTGGTTTAATTCAATGTTAGGCTGCAGGGCGTCAGAGATAACGGGCTCGGGAGCGGCCTGTCTGTAAGTAAGCCTCGGTTTCCTTGGGCAAGGCGCCTAACTCCCTGGGACCATCTGTGAAGCAGGATCACAGTTAACACCAACTCCAGCGTGTTGATCACGTACATAAGGAGCTGACACGTTGTTAGGAAATAAAGCGTTCTGACCTGGATGAGGTCAGATGAATGGATGAACATGGCTTGCGTGCCTCTCGGGACCTGGGAGCGGAGCACAGTTTCCCCATATCGCTTTCCAAGTGCTTAGTCATGAAAGTGGATGAAATGGTCAGACTTGCCTCAGAGTCCCCTTTTGTCCTCTGGATTAGCTGGGGTTCAGAGTCCTTTTCCTTCCCCAACAATAAAACACAATTGCTGAGGGCCTCAACAGGGCAACTGAGATGTAGACTCAGTGTAATCACCCTTGAAACAGGTGTCAAGTAACGAGAAAGTAAAACTATAGATCAGTTGGTGCCAGTGAGTGCTTTTCCCCCTCAAAAGTGCATGTTTAATGTGAAGCCCTACCTCGTGATGTCATCTGGGAATTTTAAGCATTCTAGTGTGTCTTCAGGATTGTTTGACTCATATTAAGATTTCCTCTATGAAATAATGTAAGATCAATAATAAATGCAGTACTACTGATCTCGGAATGTAGGCTTTAAAGATAAAGAAGGGTTTTTATTTTTTTTCCTTGTTTACATTGTATATGAGAAAGGTAAGATGCAAGCCCCAGTGTAGATAGAGAATCTTACGGTCTTTTATTTTTTTACTTTTATTTTATTATTTTTTAGAGAGAGAGAGAATGTGAGCTGGGAGAGGGGCAGAGGGAGAGAGGAAGGGAGAGAATCTTAAGCACACTCCATGCTCAGCCAAAGAGCCCAACACGAGGCTTGATCCCACAACTCTGGGATCATGATCTGAGCTGAAATCAAGAGTTGAATGCTCAACACACTGAGCCACCCAGGTGCCCGGAGAATCTTACGGCTTTGTAAACCAGTCATCAATCGTAGACACGCCTGATCACTCACTATTGTGGGTTCTTCCTTGGCGTCCGTAAACACAGCGTAGCTGTCAACAGTGGGATCAGGTGTTTGGCTGTGGGTCAGGGACACTGGGATTGAAGCAAGTTCTGGTTCTCAGTGACTAAGAGTCCAGTGGGGGAGAGAGACTTGTAAGCCCTGCGCTTTCTCGGCTGTGGCTAAAAGTCATGAGTGCTCAAGGAATCCAGCAAATAGGTTTCTTCTCCGTGGAAGTTCATCAAAGGCCAAGACTTGGAAGCAAAAGACCTGGAGTCTTGACAAGGGTAAAACAGGGGAAGGAGAGAACCAATGGGCAGACCCTCTGGTGCCTGGGGGATGCAGTTAAAATGCTGCCCACTGGCTGTTGCTGGGGGGTTGTATTATGATTTGCTGAAGCAGTAACCACCAAGACACCTTATGCCCTTTGTCTGAGAGGCTTTCGATGTCTGTCTCCCCACCTTCTCTTCAGCGCTTTCTCCCCAGGGGACAATGACACTCCTGCTCCTCCGGTGAAGAGAGGCTGTAGTGAGTCAGCTGGTGCGGGGAGGTTTCGGGGTTATGATTTTAAAGGGCTTCGTTGCCAAAGGAGACGTGATCCTGACTTTAGACAGAGTGCACTTAACGTTACGGGGAAAAACCCAGGGGGCTGAAAGCAGCTTTTAGCAAACACGGATGTGATGAGTTCTGATATCCGTGACTCTCCGGGAAATTTCCCTGGAGTGGGACTGGCTTCAGACAGTGGATTTGTTTCTGTCTGGAAGTAAGTGAAAACGAAGGGAAGATGTTGGACAAATCTCAAATGTAGCGAAGCTCTTAGAACGCCTGTAGGCCGATTCTAATTCTACCCCGTGTCTAGTTTCCTGTTGAATGAAAGAGGAGCAGAGAAACAACCTCCTGACTGCACGTTTAGGGAGGAACTTAGCAAATGGGCCAGGTCAAGAATGCAGAACAATTCTGCAAGGTGTTAGTTCCATGTAACTGGGGGCTCAACCTAAGTTTCTCCTGTCATGAGTTTGTCACCAGCCTCCTTATCTAGGAGATAGAAGCTGGCGCTTTCTACATCATTCTCCTTTCCACCTTCTCCGACCACTCGGAATTTCCCATAGGGAGTCCTCTTCCTGGGGCACCTGGGTGGCTCAGTCGGTTGAGGGTCCATCTTCGTCTCAGGCCATGATCTACCAGTTCATGAGTTTGAGCCCCGTGTCGGGCCCTGTGATGACAGCTGGGAGCCTGGAGCCTGCTTTGGATTCTGTGTCTCCCTCTCTCTCTGACCGTTTCATGCTTGCACTCTGTCTCTCTCTCAAAAATAAATAAACATTTAAAAAAAATTTAAAAAAAGAAAGTCTTCCTCCTGACCTTTTCTTACTCAATCAGTGACCTTTCATACATACATATGAAATATGTATGTGAATATTAAATATATTTGTTCAATACTTACATATTTAATATAAATATTTAAGTATATGTTTCATATAAATATATTTGAAAGATATGAGTCACACATATATATTGAGTTGTTCACAGTTGTCACTTCTAATAATTATAGAAAGTAGTGCAGATAATAAGAAATACAACAGTGGCAGAGAGAGCTATTACCTAGTCCCTCTCCCTAGATGTAACTGTAGTCAATTACATTCCCCCTCCCACCCCCGCACCGTGCAGAGCCCAACATGGGGCTTGAACTCACGACTCTAAGATCTGACTGAGCCACCCGGGTGCCCCTCTGGTTTTTCTTTAAAATATCAAATGAGGTTGGCTTGTTTTGTTTTGTTTTTAGGTATTTTATTTATTTATTTTTAAGCAAATAAGAATTTTTAAGTAAATTCTTTGCCCAATGTGGGCCTTGAACTCACAGCCCCGAGGTCAAGATCTGAGCTGAGATGGAGTCAGATGCTTAGCCCACTGAGCCACCCAGGTACCCCACAGTCAATCATTTGAAGTTTTAGTTACTAGGGTCATTGTCTTTGTAACTCTAATAGTATACCTCTGCTTCTTGAAACATCAACTTCAAATTTTCTTCATCAACTCCTCACTCCAAAAAGAGAAATGACCCCCTTTCCTCCCACTCTGCTGATCCCTGTTACCCGCATTTTTATTTTCAGTTATATTTTTAATTACATGTATGTTCACAATTTTTATTTCTTGATTTATCAACGTTAGGTAGGATCAGTTAACTCCTTGTTTTGCATGATTAGAAATTTAGTGTCCAATGTGCTGAATTACATGTGTCAACTGATGTAGTTTTCTCTTCTTGGCCTGTGAAATCCCTAATCACGAGGGATTCTTCTCTGTATCCTGCACAATCCCAGCACCTGACACATCGTAGTGGGGGCACAGTGAATATCGGCCTTTGAAGGAATTTCACCCGCTGTCCTAGCAGATAGCAGAGGGGAAGGAAGCCACTTTGATCCCTAATGCAACAACTAGGGGGAGTAGAAGTTTTAAATGTTTAAAACAAAGTTTACATTTCGCTATAAACTTTCTGATTAGTTAGAAAATAGATGTTCTTGTTTTGATCTTTTTTTTTTTTAAGTTTATTGATTTATTTTGAGAGAAACAGAGAGCGAGCAGGGGAGGGGCAGAGAGAGGGAGAAAGAGAGAGAATCCCAAGCAGGCTCCGCGCCATCAGCACAGAGCCTGATACCGGGCTCAAACTCACAAACCATAAGATCCTGACCAGAGCTGAAACCAAGTCAGATGCTTAACCGACCGAGCCGCCCAGGTGCCCCCTGGTTTAGATCTTCTTACAGGCATAGAGATATATAAATCTAAGGAAGGAGAAATAATAAGCACTACTGGGATAAGTCTAGATTTCTATGAACATTTATCCAGAGTAATTAAAACATGTGGTTCTCCTGGGCAAATAGATGGGCTTAGTCATATTAACATCCTTTGGGTCTTTGACGTATGTTTTGAAGAAGAGGGAAACACCTTTTTCTAGAACATTATGAACTTGGATGGGGGAGAAAAGGTGTTTGAGAACTAAGAAAACCTCAGGATTTTTGTGTTTTTGTTGACGTCGTTGTTTTGTTTTAAATCTCAAACCCTGACCCAACTCTTTTGGACAAAGCAATTTACTGACTATCTAGAGAGCACTAGAAGTAGTAGCAGGTGGCAAGAGTTTTGCGAGGTTGAATTTGTTCCAAGTGACTTGTGAAAGCAGATATGAAACATATTTGAAAAATGTGCTGGATAATTTGTAAGAAATTTTGATCCATGGTCGTATTATTCCATTATTCTCCAGCTGGAAAACAAAGCTCCTTCTTCCAGCTGTGGAAAAGAAAGGGGAGTGTTTGCTCAGAACACCTACCTGTCAGGCTCTTGAAGCTTCTGGAACTGCTGGAGTCATATTTTTCCCTTTTAATGTTTCTTTATTTTTGAGAGAGAGAGAGAGAGGAGAGAGACAGAGATAGAGCTCAAATGGACGGGGGAGGGACAGAGAGAGAGAGGGAGACACAGAATCCGAAGCAGGCTCCAGGCTTTGAGCTGTCAGCAGAGAGCCCAGTGTGGGGCTCGAACCCACAAAATGTGAGATCATGACCTGAGCCGAAGTCAGACATTTAATCGACTAAGCCACCCAGGCGCCCCGTTGTTGGAGTTATCTTTGATGTCTACTTATATTCCAGTTCAGCTAACATTTACTGGGCATTATTATGAGCTAGAAATGTTCATGTATTACTAAATTAATCTTCACAAAAATCCCTGCGGGGTAGGAGTGGCTCAGGGCTTGTTACTGAAATGCAGCAATTTAAGTTTAGGGAAGCGAGTGCTTTGCCCAAGGTCACATGCCCAAGGTCACTTTCCCATGGCAGAGTAGGGACATTTTCCAGATTTCTTTTTTTTGATTTCTTCACTGGGATGATGTTAAATACATCGTATGTTGTTATGTTTGTACTGGTCTTTTGATTGAATCTGGAGCAGTGCAGAGGATAATAAAAAACATATGCATGTCTGACCCAGGAAGACATGTCCCTTGGTACCACCTTCATTGGGCATGATGCCCTTCAGTCCTTCAGTTGACTGAGGAGCTGAATGTAATTATCAGAAGGTAAGTATGTGGCCACCAAGAGTGGCCCCTGGAGCAGTGAAGTTAGGTGCAGATAGTTGTCATTTCGGATTACCCAGGGTCGCTAGAAACATAGCCCTAGTTTCCATAATACTCTTTGTAACTCATAGCAACCCGAGGCAATGGTCTAGATGGAACTTCGGACAGGCCTGAAGTGCTTTATAAGGATTCAGCTCATTACATGAAAGCACATCCTTTTCCTTTTTCCCATAAGAGACCAGTGGAAACATCTCTCCCTCTAGGGATGGAAGGAAGTCATTTGAAGGGAGGTTCTCTCCCAGAGGCATTTCATGGCAATGAGGCTCCGGTCTTTGCTAGCCCCATCCTGTGAGCCTGATCTCTATCTACCCGGCTTTTCCCTTGTCCCACTTTTCTGGCCTGAAGATGACAAAAATCTCTGCCCATGGAAAAGATTAGTGGCTGCAGGAAATCTGCCCAAAGCCAACTTGCTGTGTAAAATTGAGACAGTTACTGATAAGGTGAGGGTGACTCAGTCTGCGGCATCAGGAAACAACCCACTTAGAATGTAACAACTGTAAAATGATCTGTAACCGGCAAGTTTTCACTTCAGGGAGTCTGTCGGAATGAGAGGAGATCATATACCGATAGTAAGTAGTATGACAAGTACCAACAGATGTAACCCACAAAAGCTGTGAAGCAGAATTTCCCCAGCACTGCTTGGTTTTCATCCTCAGTCCACAACTGCCTGATCGTTAGAGCTGAGGCCCCTTCCCCAGGCCTTGGAGGCTGGATCTGACCTTGGGCTCAAAGACTTCTCAGGCAAGGAGTTAAGACTCTCCTGTCTGAGGACCCATCACAAGTTAACTTTGCTATCCACCCAGTCGTGAAGGCCATCATAGTATGGTGGTTAATGGCATGGCTTCTAGACCCAAAGTGTCATTCAAATACTGAATTCACCATTTATCAGCCCTGTGACTTTGGGCCACTCATTTAACTTTTGCCGCCTTGGCTTTCTCATCTATAAAATGGGTATAATAGTTGTTGTGAGGATTAAATGAGCTAGTATATGTAAAATATGTGGTGGAATGCTTGACACTTAATAAGTGCTCAGTAAAAGTTAGCTATTCTTTTTTTTTTTTTAATGTTTTATTTATTTATTTAGAGAGAGCGGGAGAGAGAGCGCACAAATGGGGAAGAGGCACAGAGAGAGAGAGAGAGAGAGGGAGAGAGAGAGAGAGAGAGAGAGAGAGTCCCAAGCAGGCTCCACACTGTCAGCAGAGCCTGACATGGGGTTCGAGCCCATGAACCAGGAGATCAGGGCCTGAGCTGAAATCAGGAGTCAGACATTCAACCGACTGAGCCACCCAAGTGCCCCAAAGTTAGCTATTCTTAACATCGTTGTCACCCCAGGCATCTGCCTTGATCACCTTTACCATAATTTCATCGCAGTAACCCACATCCACATCTGGACCCTGTGAGTCTTACATTTCTCTGGCCCGCCCCCTCTCCCACCCTTTAATTGGCAGGTCTGCCGGCATCATGTGAGCCCCTGCTGTGGGAACATCTAGGGCCATGCCAGGGCCCCTGGTCACCTAGTGCTGCATCCTCCCCTGCTAGCTACAGGCTGTATACCGTAGGCACCCTACTGGGCTTAGCTGCCTTCAGGCAACAGGAAGTGGATTTGTTGCCTCAGCCCCTGACCCCCCACTGTGGGTCTAATGCCACAGGAAGCTCTTTCTCCCCAGGAAGTAACTGGGCCATACTCAGATATAAAGCACTTGTTGGTGACCTGACACAGGGTATCCTGAATGATCCATCACAGGTGACTATTAGCTTCTTAGATGCATCTGGACATAGTAAGAGCTTTAGCGGGACATTAAAATCTACCATAAGATTGTAAATTATAAGCACATGCAAAGCTGGCAAAGGGCCAAAGTGTTTGGAAGGGCTCAGCGAGGATACATCTTTATTACATAAACATTACATATATATTGCTGAAAAATTAGTGCAATAAACCAAAAGTTTTCTTTGTGAAAAGAAAAAATCTATAACCCACCTTCCAGAGATAAGGATTTAATCTCTTTCTCTGCACACAGTCACACACACACACACAAACACACACACACACACAATCGCTTAGCACTTTTTTCACTTAATGGGCTGTGGACTGCTTTCCATGTCATGAAATACACATTTAGATCATCAAGTACTGATTCCACAAATGCATTGGTTCGTGGTGCACCTATTAGCATATTTTGCTGATGGAAGATGAGAAAGATGTTAAGCAGACTGGCTAAGATTTGGTGGTGTGTAGCTTCCCGTGCTGGCAGCTGCCTCCAGGTTGAGTGAGGGGGGGCTTCCGGCTGGAGCCTCATTGCAGAGCAGACTGGCTTTACGTAGGTGTGGTTATTTGACGAACAGGACATTGAGCTCACTTGTTCTGGTTTGTTTCCATTGTGAAAAAATGCAACCCAGTAGCTAATCTCTAGTTTCTTTCTCTCTCCCTTCCTTCCTTCCTTCCTTCCTTCCTTTTTTCTTTCTTTCTTCCTTTCCTCCTTTCCTCCTTTCTTTTCCTTCTTTCTCCTTCCTTCCTTCCTTCCTTCCTTCCTTTCTTTCTTTTTTCTTTCTTTCTTCCTTTCCTCCTTTCCTTCTTTCCTTTCTTTCTCCTTCCTTCCTTCCTTCCTTCCTTCCTTCCTTTCTTTCGAGTTTAGTCATTTCAAGAGACAGAGAGAGACAGAGTGCAAGCATGGGAGGGGCAGAGAGAGAGGGAGACACAGAATCTGAAGCAGGCTCCAGGCTCTGAGCTGTCAGCACAGAGCCCGACGCGGGGCTCGAATCCAAGAACCACGAGATCACGACCTGAGCTGAAGTCTGATCGATGCTTAACCGACTAAGCCCCCGAGGCGCCCTGAGGATCTCTAGTTTCTGATTGTGGCCAGAGGGGGTGGTCAGTGCTCTGGGCTCTGTCCCTCTGTCACTGTAGCCTCCGGAGAGCTGTGCTACTTCTCCAGGCCTCAGTGTCCTCCTTAGAATTAAAGGGATGGATATGACTGTCCCTGCTCTAATACTGTGATTGTGTATTAACTAACATGGAGTAAGATTGCGGCTCGGGTGTGGCTTTTCCTTGCCGCTGAGTTCCACTGAGCCAGAAACAGCGAGGCGGTTCTTCCTGGGCCCTTTTCTTACCCTCCCAACTGGGGCGAGGCCTGAGAATCTGTATTTTTAACAACCCACTTTGAGATTCTTTCTTGTTGCAAGGATGTCGACGTCTCCCAAGTCACCCAACGGATCTCATCCCCATGGAGCTCTAGTTCTGGCCGAAGGGTTGTCGAAAGTATCTGAACCCCAAGTCCTTCATGGTGACAGCTGGGGCCACCGGTCGCCTACCCGGCTCCGGGCTCTGGGGACCGCCAGCGCTTGACTTCCAGAGCCTGTGGAGACAGGCTTCCCTGGCCTGTCGGCTTCTCACTGATTGTCAGAGCTCAGCCCACCCCGTCTGTCCACCGGGCCCTTTCTTTCCCACCAGTTTCTATCACGTTCTGCTTCCCATGGCTTCTCGCTCCATATGGTTTGGCTCAGGCTGAAGCAGGGTTATGACCACCCCGGGTGTTTGTACCAGCAGCCTCTCCGGACTATCCTTTTCCAAGCAAGAGATGCTTTTATTCCTTCCCTCAGTTCTACCTGGTTTCATTCCTCCCTCTGTTCCCTCCTCTTCCAAAAGATCTGGTGTTTCTGATACGTACACTGGATTTCTTTAGGAATCCTTCAGGACTCGGAGCTGCCTTATTAGCAGTTTATTCCAGAAACTTTTCATACACAGGGCTTTTAATATTTAAGGGGCCAGATTCCTTTCTCTCTGATTACTAAAACACACACACACACCCCGCACACATTTAAATAAGAATGTACTTAGGTTTTAAAAAAGCTCGATCGTGCTTCATCCCTGACTTGAATTAGAGATTCTGATCTTATTATTATATTTCACATTTATTTATTTCATGTTGCAATTTGCGCAAACGTATCATCTGTAAATTGGAAAGAAACTAGAGGGAGCTGGATATTGTCTTTGATTAGTCTGGGATATCAGAATCACCTGAGAATTTGATAAAATATGGATTCCTGGATCTCATCCCAGACTTACTAACTAGCCATCCTTGGGGGAGGGACCTGGGACTTTGCATTTCCCAGGAGATCTCTGGGTGATTCTTTGGCATGCTAAAGGCTGGGAGCTCTGGCAGTAGATGATGGAGAACATTTAGACCAGAATTTAGGCATCATGGGAAGGACGCTGAGATGCAGCCTGGTGGGCACCAGACCACTTAGCCTTAAATCCAGCCTCTGCCTTCCTTGGCCAGGTGGTTCCTCTGTGCCTCTGTTTGCTCATCTGTGAAAAGTCTTCAACATTCTCCTTCTGGCCTCAGTGGTCACGGTGAGGATTAAATGCATTCATACATGTAACATGTTTAGAACCAGACCTGCACATGGTAGGGATTCTGTGCATGCTTGCCGTGAATATTATCCTGTGAGCGGGAATGGCATGAACAAAGGCGAGCAGATGGAAATGGATGGCCTTCTTGGAGTAGGTGAGCAGACCAGTTTGTCAGGAGCCGAAAGTTTCGGTTCGTGGTTTTCAAATTACGGTGCAAAAGCTTAACCTGGGGAGCTTGTTAAAATTTTAGTGTCCTTCCAAAGATTCTGATTTAGTAAACTTGGAATGAAGCCTTGAGATCTGCATTTTAAATTTTTAATGCAGGTGATCAGCACATTTTCAGAAACCCTGGACTTTGGTAGAGGAGGGCCGGCTTTTACAGTTGGAGAGGCCTCCTGGGGTGTGACTGGGGCCACGAAGAGACACGAACACTAACCACATGTTTAATATCTGCTTTGTTAGGTGTGTCCAGAAAGCAGTAGAAGTATCCGGGAGGTTCAGTGTGCATCCTACAACAACAAGCCATTCATGGGCCGGTTTTATGAGTGGGAACCGTTTGCAGAAGGTAAGTGTAGACACAGCCCCGTCCATAGGAATTGTTCCTGTCTGTTCCCCAACCCTGCTTCCTTCTGCTCAATGCTGGAAGAATCGGCGAGAGCCTCATCAGAGTGGCATAGGGAGCAAAGTGTGACCCCAGGACGCAGGGGAGCCCGCAGGTAGTTTAGCTCTGATGACCCTTGGACCATAGTCACGTGGATGAGGTAGTGATAGAAACAAGCAGCATCTGAGTGGGACCGAACAGCATTCGAAGAACTAGGGTGAGCAAGAGGTTCAGACCAACGTTGTGAGGATTGAACAGGGACGTTTCCCTTTCTCTTAGCCCTGCTCCAGGGTTCACGTGGTGGCTTCAGAGGACGTGTAGGGCTCTAGAGTAGCCAGTTGTTTGGCTTTTATGTGCAAGGAGGGCCTCACATGCCCTTTGAAGGATTTCCAAAGATAAAACGCCATAGGCAGGCATTGGCCTTGGTACCGAGGTTCTTGCCATTTCAAAATGGCAGAAGATCTGATTGGCAATCCTGCCCTGGATCCCAGGGTCACTTTTCTTAGTCGAAACCGAGGTGATGTCACATGCCTTTAGGACTGAGAAGTATTACTGTCTGGGATATTTCTTCCATCACAGAGAAAGCGGGCTCCTAAGAGGTGGTGGGCAAGCAAAACTTGTGAGGTTCAATGCTGAGTCAAGTTGGCCAAAAGGGGAGAGCCCCGCTGTCTTCGATGTCCACTGCCGGCCCAAGACAGTAGCCGGGGCCCTTGGCATTGGTCAAACCCCAGAGCGCAGAGCACTGCTGCCGGGTTCAGGAGCTGTGGAGAAATTGTCTTAAGAGATGGCCTTGATAGTTGTGCTGATTTCCTGACAAAATCAGTGCCGGGGGGAAGCCAGACTGCGGAAAGTCGTGCTTCAGTGGGGACTCTTGGAGAAGAGGAGGGGGTTACTGGGTATTGGTATCTGCTCTGAAATTGGATGCAAAATTCTTTTTGTCTTTGTTTACTTCTTCAGAGGAGAGTCTGTAGCTTCTCTCGGACGCTCAAGGAGGTGCAGTGACCTCAAAATTGTTAAGAACTAGCTCGACTAAAATACTGGGGTGGTCAGATCCAAACAGGAAGGAAGAACAGATGAAACATAACAGCCAGCTGGATGCAAATGTGAGGGGGGCTGAGAGACTGGAGGGTAAACTAGGGAAGGAGGCCTCAAGTGAGGTTTTGCTGCAGTGAATCAGAGCTTGGCTGTGACCCTTTGCATTCTGAAAAGTGTTGTGTTAAATGCAATTTGGTGTCCTGATTTGGATCCTGGGACAGAATAAGGGCAAGGGCATTGGTAGAAAACCTGGTGAAATATGCTTCACGTGCATAGTTAAGGGAATAGTATTGTATTGGCAGTAATAGTTTAAAAAAAGTCTTTTAATATTTACACTATAAATTTTGAGAGAGAGAGAGAGAGCAAGCAGGGGAGAGACAGAGATAGAGAGGAAGAGAGAGAGAATCCCAAGCAGGCTCCACACAGTCAGCACAGAGCCTGAAGTGTGGCTCGAACTCACGAATATGAGATCATGATCTGAGCTAAAACGAAGAGTCAGACGCTTAACCAACTGAGCCACCCAGGGCCCCCCCCCCCAATTTCTTAGTTTTTATAAATGTACCATGGTTTTTCGGGGTGTTAACATTAGGGGAAGCTGGGTGAAGAGCATACAGCAACTCTCCATATGATCTTTGCAACGATTCCGTAAACCTAAAATGATTTCAGAATAAAAACTTTATTAAAAAGGCATTGTGGCCCCAGTTAGCTAGGTCTTATACACATCCTGATGAGGATAAAATCTAAGACTTGCTTTATCTGGGTGAGGAAGAGGGTGTTGGGTTGAAAAGTATCAGAATGTGACCTTATTTGGAGCCAGGGTTACTGTGAGTGTAAAGGGTTGAGGTTCTATTGGGGTAGAGTGAGCTCTTAATCGAGATTATTAACTAGGGCTCTTGGTTGTAAGGGACAGAAACCCAGTATTTAAACCAGAAAGATATTTTGTTGCTTGTGTTATTCGGAAGTCAGAGTTTCAGAGACACGCATTCCAGCAATTGCCTTTTTCTGCCTTTCTCCATTTCTTAGCTTGTTAACTTCTCTGGTGTGTGAGCAGGCCGACAGGGCTTGGAGCTTGCGATCACAGGGGTAGAGACTCTCTCTCATCTAGTGTTATGGGGTAAATTGTGCCCCGCCGCTCAGGATGATATGCTGAAGCCCTGTCCCCAGTACCTGTTTTTCTTATTTGGAAATCGGGGCTTTGTAGATGTAATAAAGATGCAAGGGAGAGGTCATACCGGAGTAAAGTGAGTCCTTTTTCCAATATGATTGGTGGCCTTATAAAAAGAGAAGCCATGTGAGGCCACAGGCACAGACAGAGAGAAGACAACCATGTGATGACTGAGGCAGAGATTAAAACAAGTCAAGGAACCAAGAAACACCAAGGATTGCCAGAAACTACCAGAAACGAGGAAGAGGCATGGAAAGATTCCTCCCCAGAGACTCTGGTGGGAGCATGGCCCTGCCCACACCCAGATTTCTGGACTCCAGAACTGTGACGGAATGATGACTTGATGTGTTAAGCCACCCCGTTTGCCGTGATATGTTATAGCAGCCTAGGAAGCTAATGTACCTAGTGACTGTTTCAGTCTCATGAGTTTGGGGGCTGGAGGTCCTTGGCCTGCTCAGGTCCTGTGATCAGCTCTCGGTGGGAGGCCCACATCACCAGAGGCAGAGGCAGAGGCAGAGGCAGGGAAGTGGGGATTCGGACACAGAAAAACAAATTCATTAAATACCATTACATACTTCCTGACTATAAGCTGTAGGATTTAAAATGAACCACTTCGAATCGTGGTGTTTCACAAGGTAAAGGAAAGCGCAGAATGGCAGCAGATTAGAAAAATCAGCTCTCTTCTACAATGTGTTCCTCTATCTAGAAGATTCAACATTCTTTGAAGATATTTACGGACGCTAATATGTCTCAGGCGCCCATGGCCCCCAAAATCGTATTTACTTTGGCTTTGCTTAAATAATTATTTTTGTTGCTAAGACTGTTTTCTTGGTTTTGTCCTTCTTTCTCTTAAATGACTCCCAGGCTGACCTGCGGGAGGAAGATGCCGTTAATGCTTCTGCAGGGCGTTCAGACTTTCTGTCTGGGTTTTGCACTGGGCTCTTGGTTTTGTTTGGATGTCTGCTGCTATTCGCCTGTGCCCACTTAGGGAAACAGCTGCACTCACTCAGCCCGATGCCACATAGAATAGTAAAAGCAGAGTACACTCTGATAAACACATTAATTTCACCACAGGTCTCTTCTTAGGCCTTTAATCACGTTTCCTGGATATGGTGATCTATCCTTAGAAAATGCCTCCAGAAATTCACAGAGACCTAGATCTAAAATTGTAAAGATAATGGAGGCAGAGTTAGGGTGCCCATGTGTCCTTGTGTGCCCAGGACAGCAGTGATTTGTACCTGTCGCCCAGTCCCCTTTCTCTCTCAGAACCATTTTGGGCAATAAATGAGGCCGTCAGCCCAGCTTCTGTGGGACACATCAATAGGAAGACTCTTGCTTAGATGCTGACATTGGGGAATATGGCACTTGTTTTCATGCAGCACTAGACTAGAGTTTTGCTGGGCCACTGTGGGCCACCTAGCAGCAGGCATCAGTCTCAATCCACAAATCAGGGGACAGCTTTGTGTTTGGGTAGCTTAAGTGCAGAGGTGAGGCTGAGTTAGAAGTTGGAGGTTGCCAGCTGGTCACATCAATAGTGCCGCTCTATCTGTCAGAAGTGACTAGGTTATGTTTCAGTAACAAAGAAGTGCCAAGTCGTAATGACTTCGCCAACCAAAGCTTGCCTCTTGTTCACGCTCCATGTGTAAATGTAGTATGTGTTCTGTTGATCCGGGGACCCAGGCTGGTAGAGGCTTTTTGTCTTCTTATGCTCCCACTGAGGCAGGGAACGGGCATGAGTGAATCACACATGGATTCTTAAAGCTTCCATCAGAAGCTATCCCTGTTGTTTCTGCTCACATCTCATTGGCCACAGCAAGTTGCATGTCACACTCAACTTCAAGGGTAGCAGGGGGGTACTATGCCACTGTGTGCTCAAAGGAGGAGAAATGGAGTATCCGTGACCCGCCCTGAGGACTAGCACAGGCAGGAAGCTCCGAAAAAACTCCTAGATGCCTTTCTTGGACATCCAGGTGACTTGATTAGACTGCTTGCAAGACTAGTAGATTTTGCTCCAGGGAATATTAAAGGTGCTACGCAGTCTCTAACAGCCACAGGGCCTCAAGCCATTTAGATCAAGTTCTTCCCTTTGATTAAAGCTCCCAGGCCCAGAGCTGGAACACTGATGTCCAGGTGTGCTGCTGGTTCCTCCGCTGGTCCAGCAGTCTGGCCCTGGCACGGACGCCGCGTTCAGGTGTGGGGCAAGGGCTGCCAGATAAAAGCACCCACCTTGTTATCAAAACCGTGGGACGTGAGGTTGGAAGGCTTAGGACCGAGTGCTGCTGGGTCTGGGATTAGGATGTTCATGTTTGAACCAACCAGCTTCACTCATAGGTTCCTGGAACGCTCAACCTGCTGCCCACCCCTCCCGCACAGATAGTCCATAGTCATGAGCCTTTCCGAGCAGACAGGACAAGCTGTGGGGAAACGAGCGGAGTGTTCCAGAAATACCCTCACAAGTTCCGTTCTCAGGTTGTCTTATGTGTGCCTAGGAATACCTGGCAAGTCTAGGCCCTGTATACTTGGAGAGTGAGTATGTCACTGGGGACAGAGAGGAATCCCGAGGGCAACTGCTTTGTGAAAACAAAACCATGATTTGGGTTTGATTCACGTTGACTTTGAATAAATGGTAGCGAGATGCTGAGCAGTTGACATTTAAGGGAGATACCTTAGGGTGGTCAACCTATAGTTGAAGTCATTGGCCTTGATGTGACAGTCAAAGCTGCCACAATGGATACGACACCCTTCAAGAGAGTGTAGAATCATTACGGACAGAGACATCAAGGAGGCAGCTTTGCACTGTGTCCACATTAGAGAAGCAGGGGGAAGATGCTCGACCGTTAAGCAGGGCTGTGAAGAGAAGGTGTCAGGATGTCACAGTGTCATCTCTTGTATTAATGAAGTCTATTGTGTTTTATAAAGCTCTCTGGTTACATATACCACTGGGAGGATCAAATGAGATAGCAGAAATAGCTTGTCTTTATTGAGCACCTACTATATATGAGGCACAGTTATAAGTGCTAGCTCATTTAATGCTCACAATGACCTTGAGACATGACTGCTATCATCAGCCTCATTCTACAGAAGAAACAGAAGCATCGGATGGTTAAATAACCTGTCCCGGGTCACCCAGCTAGTAGGTGAGAGAGCCAGGTTCAAACCCCAGAGTCTGACTACAGAATCTCTACTGTCCATGTATATGGAAGCCAAGAGAAGGATTTGTACAGTTGTGAGTATTTAAGACCAGTCCTTGCATACTTGTTCACACTGGGAGAATTAACACAGTAATTAAAGTTTAGCTTTTCTTAAAAAGCGAGAGAAAGAGAGGGAGAGAGCAAGCACAGGTCAACTAAGCTGAATACTGCAAGAGGTCAAGGAGAGAATGAGAACTGGGAAAATAACACCCCACAATGGGCTGTTGGGAATACCACTGGGAATTTTTGTAAAGTGTCATGAAGAAGGCCTGTTGAGAGTGTTTGCTAGTTTAAGGGGAGAGAGAAAGGTTTGTTTAGAACAGCAGAGAGATGAGGACGTGTGCAGATGGAAAGGAGGAAGTGAATGGAGAGGGAGTCAGGGGTTACGAGAATGACATCCATGAAACTACTCTACCCTAAAAGAAAAATAGGCATTTTCTTTTCTTCCTGGACAACGTATATTATTGCTTCTCTACAAGGTAATATAATAAGAAAACTCCTCCACCATTTAATAAAAATTCATTTATTCAAGAGAAATGAAAGCAGTCATGTGTCCATAAAAAGATTTAAGAATGTTCACAGCGGCTGTTTTCATAATAGCCCCAGAGCTGGAAACAACCCAAATATCCATCAACAAGATACTGAATAAACAAACTGTAGTACATTCATACAATGGAGTATTACTCAGCGATAAAAAAAAGAACACCCTACTGATCTGTATAAAAACCTGGATGAATCTCGGAAACATTACGTTGATCAAAATAAGCCAGATGCAAGAGTACGTTCTGTCTGATCCCATGTACATGATGTTCTAGAACAGGAAAAATTAGGCTCTGGTGATAGAGATGAGAACAGTGTTTGCCTGTGGGAATGGGGAAGGGTCAGCTGGAAAGGGACATGATAGAACTTTCTAGAGTGATGGTAATGTTTTGTATGATGTTTTACATGGTTGTTACACAGGTGTGTATAGTTGTCAAAGCCCAGTGAACTGTACACTCATGGTTTGTGCATTTTATTATATAAAAATAAGACTTACAAAAGCCCATTATTCTCTTTCCCCTTTTCTGTTTCTGTCTGTCCAATTCTGAAGGTGACATTTAGAGGCAATATAAAATTTCACCATTGTAGAATTGTTCTAAGACTTGTTAGTTCCTCTCTCTCTCTCTCTCATTGTATTTTACTTACTCTTTCTTACTGACCATGAAGGAACAAGAGAATTTTAAGGAGAATGGACTACCATGCATAGTATCATTTTTAGAATCATCTAGAATTATAAGGCTTTGTTGGGCATAGAAATCCTCAGATAGGACTAGAAGCTAGACATCTGTATTAGTTAACATTCATTTTTTGCAACCAATAGACACTGATTTTGGCAAAGTCACAACGAAAGGGTTTTATTGGAAAGATATCTAGTAGGTCAGAGAGTCAACAGGAAGTGTGCAGAACCAGGCTTGCCAAAGGACAGAAATCGAGGAAGCTCTGGAGGTCCAGATGGGCAGAACTGATGGTCTTCCTTGGGTGCTACTGCTGCAATGGATAAGTTCCAACAGGCTTCTCCACCCAAGATTCAATGCTCTGGAAACAAGTAAGAGCTCAGTTGGCTTGGTATAGGCCACATGCTTACCCCTTGGCCTGAGGGGTGAGGTGTGGGTCCCCTGACTGACATTCCCACCAAGACTTTACACAGCAGAGGAGAATTAATTCCCGAAAAGGAAATACAGATGCCAAACCAAAAGAATGGAGAGTGGATCTTGAATGGCCCCAACCAATGTCCATAACAGAAACTCAAGTCACGCTGACCTCTTGGCTTATCAACTCTCATTTCATCTATAGCATACAGGGCTTCTTGATACCTTTGAGGGGTTATTGGAATTAGAATATAACATGTGGGTATCACTCTTTCATTCTTGTTGTGTTTACATTTCTGAAGATTGCTACAGATTGCCCTCTTTATATGTGTAATGACCTGTAACTGGTGAATCCTCTTTGTTCCTAGACATTCTGGTAGCGTAATTCAAGTTGACTGGGGAGCATTGACACAGGGCATGGGAGAGAGGCTGGGGTTCTGTGGTGCCCATTAGCACCCCACTGCACCCTGGGTCGGGGATGGTCTCAGGGAGAAGTGAAGGGGTTAGTTACGANCCCCAGTGGGATTATGTATGTGATGTGCCTCTGGGACATGGCTAGGTCTTGCCTCCACACCGCGTTTCTCTCTATCTGAAGAGTAAGGAGAATGTAGGAATGGAGCAAATAATAATCACACGAATCTCTGTTCGTCTTTTCACTGGGAAATGGAAGATTTTTGAAAAGGAAAGATTGTTTGAGATTGCCCCTGCTGTAGGGTATTCCGGAAAGTGGAAGTGATTCCCGTAAAAGCAGTTTCTTACCTGACACTTGAACCAATGTCATTTTAAGTAATTAGTCAAGAAAAGCCTCAGGATAGATTGCAACATCTAGTAAGCAGATTCAAGTTCATCTGAATATGAATAACTTTAAGGATTTGAAACATAATGTAGAGCTTAAACCCGTTGCAAAATATTAAATAATGAGACCCAACCCTATTATTTCTGCCTTCCAAGAAGCTCATCTTTCCACAAAGACTGCCCTCCATCCTCAAATATGGCTGGGCAGGGTGGGCAAAGCCTAGGGTCCCTGTCGTGTTCCTATTCTACAGATGCAGGAACTGAGTCTAAGGGCTGGAATAAAATAGAAGGATCAGGTTAAGCAAGAACTTACATAACCACAGCCTGCTGAGCTGAGAGCTGTCGTTTGCCTCTGGGGCTATAGAAGAATTTCTCGCTCCACGCCGTGTAACCTAGCCGGGAGAGATTCATTTCCTCTAAAAACAAACAAATGTGTTTTTGCATCAAGACTCCCCGCCTTGTCCAGGAAATCCCGGGACTCTGTCTTTATCCCTTCTGCCCTCTGAGCAGAGGTCTCTTCTTGTAAATCGGTAGGGACGTGTCCTGAAGGAGCAGCTGGGACATTTTGTGGCACCTTGCACGGACATGGAGAAATTAGTTCTGGGCAGACATCGAGAGGTTGTCAGAGTTAGAGGGTTGAGAGCTAGAAGGTATTCAGCGAATCTGCAGTTGATATTTAAATTGCAAATTCAGCCTGTCCTTTACATATTTATGGAAGAAAGCCTCCGCCACCGGCATGGCCCATCCCCCGCAGCTATCAAAGCAACCCTACCTGTCAGTCTCTATTTCTTCCAAGTCTCATGGATCAGTGGGACTTGTTTACAAAGGATTAAAGGAAAAACTTGTATATCATCTGTGGTTGGGTGGGAAGAAGGGAGGGGGCTGCATCGGCACTTACTCTTTTACCTAGACAGACTGCTCTACCTGCCTCCTCACAGCGCTTACTTACACTGCCTCAGCCTGTTCTTACAATGCCCCTGCTGTTTACCTAGGAATGACATTTATGGCCTGGCTACCTTTTGGAACCCCGTTGAATGAAATGTCCAGCCTTGCCCTTCAGATATTTGAAAGCAGCCATCTCGTCACCCGGGATCTTGTTTCACCAGCCTACTGAATACCTCCCTTTCCTTCCGCTCCTCCCCTGTGGACTGGGGCATGCTGTTTGCTTCTAGTGTGGCTGTCCTCTTTAGAATATAGTCCATGGGTCACACTAAGTGGTCTCCTAGCCTGTGCCAGCCCTGGCCGAGTGTAGCTGGCTTGTGTGGGACTCGGGACCGAGGGGCGTCATCCGGATTGATGAGTAACATTTTGCCCAGCCCCCGTGCTGCCTTTTTGCTATCTGCCCAGTGTTCGGGCTTTCACTCTTTCAGACTGTGGCTGCATAGGTGCCAATTCACCCTTTCGGTTCTTTGAGAGTTTGGCATGGGTCCCTATTCTTTACTGAACAGAAAAGAGATCCTTAAATGATTCACAGAGTTGACCAAGCATCGCATAGGTGTTGTTGCAAATGCCTGTATGTAGCTTCTGTAATCAGGGAAATGATGCAAATAAATATGATGAACTCACATCATTGTATGTTCTCCCTAAAATGTGTTAGCATTTAACAAGTGAAAACCAAGCAATAGGTAACTGATTATGATTTTCCAATGGAAGGCTTGGGGATAGCGAAATAGTGGGGGCAGGACTGGTTTCCAGACTGACCCTTTAAGTTAGGGATTCTTTCAGGAGTGCACTGTATCGAGGTGGAGGAATTAAACCAAGAATAATTTCCAGGGGCCCCTGGGTGGCTCAGTCAGTTAAGCATCCGACTTTGGCTCACGTCATGATCTCATGGTTTGTGGGTTCAAACTCTGCCTCGGGTTCTGTGCGGACAGCTAAGACCCTGGAGCCTGCCCTGATCAGATTCTGTGTCTCCCTCTCTCTCTGGTCCTCTCCCGCTTGTGCTCTGTCTCTCACTCTCTCAAAAATAAAAATAAACATTAAAAAAATTTTCTAAAAACGGAATTGTCTGATACCGATACATTAAGTAGGCTTCATTCTGCTTTTGGAATTGTATTTCCTTTCCGCATCTGAGGCTGTGTCTCCGCCAGCAAAACAAAATTGAAATAGAGGCAATTATTTGTATCTGAATTACCCTGCTTCCAAACCCAGCTCTCTCCAGCCTGAACTGTGGAAAGTACTTGTCATCACATCCTGAGTTCACATGTGTCATTATCACACTTTTGTACCGCAAACCCAAGCTGTACTAACACCTAACTATTTGAGGTCCTTTCAACCCAAATACTTAGCAACTGAGTATTTATTGGGAGATATTTTTTCCTTACGATTAGTAATTGTGATACACATTACCTGGAAATATAAGGCTTTTGTTCACTCACAACCATTTCCGTTCACGTGGGAGAAATTTCTGGATGTTTACTTTCCCCTGCCTTTTCTGTTCTGTGACTGTCCTCTTCTCCATTCTTGCCCCCGGTGGTGTCCTTTGGGCAGCCCGCTGAAGAAGACACACCTGTCTGGCCATTTTATGCTGGGTCTAAAATGGTGCGAGTTCTGTAGCTCCCCCAGGGCAAAGCGGAAGTGGTCATTACTACCTTATTGTCCTTCTGTTCAGCTCGCCCTTCCATGGGCGGTGCTTAGTTCTTTTTCTGGATTTTTTTCATTCTCATTTTGGGTTGTCAGATAGGCATACCATCACCACCACTACCCACCGACAACCCCTGTGAAGAAGCTATGTGTAACTTTGTTGACAAACTTGTATTTGGATATGTTTATTCTTTTTTTAAAAATGTTTTTAATATATATATATATTTTTTTTTTTTGAGAGAGAGAGAGACACACAGAGTGTGAGCAGGAGAGGGACAGAGAGAGACAGAGACACAGGACCCAAAGTAGGCTCTAGGCTCTGAGCTGCACAGAGCCCGATGCGGGACTCGAACCTACGAACTGTGAGGTCATGACCTGAGCTGAAGTCGGACGCTTAACCGACAGAGCCCCCCAGGTGCCCCGAGTTTGGATACGTTTAAATGGTTCAGAAGTAAAACAAGGAAAGCCCCCCTGTGAATTCTAGTTCTGAACTTAAAGATGGCTAAAAGCAGGTAGCAGTTTTGTAAATGGAAGTGATTAATAACTGATTAGCATCTTTGGAGCTGGTCAACGGAATTTATTTTTTTACTTTTTAAATTTTTTTATGGTTTATTTTTGAGACAGAGAGAGACAGAGCATGAGCAGGGGAGGGGCAGAGAGAGAGAGAGAGAGACAGGGAGACACAGAATCTGAAGCAGGCTTCAGGCTCTGAGCTGTCAACACAGAGCCCAACGCGGGGCTCGAACCCGCGAACCTCGAGATCATGACCTGAGGCGAAGTTGGCCGCCCAACCGACTGAGCCACCCAGATGCCCCTGGAATTTCTAACTCAAGATTGCTACTTAGCAATTAATAACAAGAAAAGCTTCGGAAAACAAAATTCTGCATTATACTCGGTTAATGTGTTTTTCTCTTAAGCCTTGCTCCAGAGATTTTTCACTGTGGAGGCAAAGGCAGCGGTGAGCAGTCCCTGGTTGGGGAGGGAAAGACGGAGCCGCAGCAGGACAGAGAGCTGGGTCTGGCAGGGATCAGAGATGCCAGCCTTGCCTTGAGGTTAGCGAAGCCAGAAATCAACAACAGATAGGGCAAGAGGCTGGCACGGCCATCCGAGGTTTCACATGGTTCCTGAATTAACTTTTGCTTTAAAACTTTATGGAGGGAGCCATGATTTATTGGACTGAGTCAAGTTTTGTCCAAGGGAGTGATTTGAAGTTTGGGTTAATCCCTGAAACAGCTTTCATCTAAAGTCATGCTCTAACTAATGATGTTTTGGTTTGTTTTGTTTTAACTGAGCTGCCCATTAAAAATAGGTCAGATTTAGGGGCGCGTGGGTGGCTCAGTCGGTCGAGTGTCCGACTTTGGCTCAGGTCATGATCTCAGGGTTCGTGAGTTCGAGCCTTGCATCGGGCTCTGTGCTGACAGCTCAGAGCCAGGAGCCTGCTTCGGATTCTTTGTCTCCCTCTCTCTGTCCCTCCCTTGCTGATATTGTCTCTATCTCTCTGTCTCAAAAATAAACATTACAAAAATAATAATAAAATGGAAATAGGTGAGATTTAAACAGGACAGTGGGGCTTTCGGTTTGGGGTTAAACTTGCAGTAACTGGGATGAGAGAGAGGTGTCTGCAGTGATCATTAGGCCTGCCTGTCCTAGGAAAGGGGAGAAACGGAGGGGAGGGCTCTTGCATTCCAGTTCGTATATGTTACCTCTTGATGCCCAAAATTAGAAAGGGGAAGCATCGCAGATGCATCCAGCCCGAATTCCACTTGTACTCAAGGTGATACAAGTGCTCATCATGTACTAGTTTTGTCACTTGTCTGCTGAGCATGTGGCTCTGGGCGGCTTTGCATGCTTCATAGATGACATCCATCGGTCGTGATGCCTTGTCCCACAGCACGGTTGCTGTGTTTGTTGAAGCCGGGCCTAGAGGTTGGATAAGGAGCTTTAGCAACCCGCTGTGACACCTCGGTGACAAATGTCACCTTTAAAAAGCCCTGCGGCATCTTCTTAGGATGCAGAGGAGTAGGACTCGCCCTATTGACATTTATAACGGTTATCACTCTCCTTCCATGGCCGTTCTCCAGGCTGGGAGTGGGGAGGGGCGTCTGGCGTTTCAGCTCCCACCCTGGCCCCCTGGACCGCTGGGGCCGCTGCCTTTGGAATCAGCTAGTGTAGTGTCCTGCCTCGTGGAGCCTGGCGAGGGCCGTGTCGGGGCTACCCAATGAAACTCTGCCTCGGGACTGGACGAGGGAGTTCAAGTTCACACAGAATGGTAAGGTGCACTTTTCCCCTTAAAAAGAATCGCTGCAGCACGTTGGCATTGATTTGGGCTGCGTTATACTCAGTTTTTGCTCTGTGTGAGAGAGAGCCTTGGGGTAGCAGGCAGAACAACACCGAATGCCCCAGCCCCAGCCTCCTTGGACCACGGTAAGAATGACCTCCCATGGTGAGGACCCAATGACACGATGTACACGTAAAGCACGTGTTGAAATGCCGCAAGGTCTGCTTCTGATAACTGAGCGCCTGTTTCATGCCTGACACCCTCTCGGTGGAGTCTGGGAAGGTGCGTAGTATGAGGCGTGTGGAGACGTCGGGAAAGGCATTCCAGGCAGAGGGAACAGCATGAGCAAAGGTGCAAGGGCAGAGAATACAGAATGTGTCCGGGGACCATCGGGAAGTATTTGGCTGGAGCCAAGAGTGGATAATGGGGAAGAAGTGCAGGATAAGGTTGGGCTAGAAGTTTGGGGCCAGATTATGGAGGCCCTCAAAGAGGAGGCTGAGGAAATTGGACTTCATTTTATAGGCAGTGAGGAGCTATTGGGGTTTTTAGGCAGAGGAGTAACTTGATCAGAGTTGAGCTTCAGGAAAATTAATCTGGCAGCAAAATGCTGGAACAAGAAGGGGTAGAAATAAATAATTTGAAAATTTGGCAGGAATGTTTTCAAATATGTTCTGAAATGTATACACTATCTATTTTGAAATGATAATGTCTTTCTTTTTCTTTTGTTGTTGTTTTTTTTTTTTTTTGCACATTAGCCATTTTTTTCATCTCTCTGGTTCATTTTTGCATTCGTTCCTTCCTTCCCTCTCTCTCTGTCTCTCTCATTCACTCATGCTTTCGCTTTCTCCCACCTGTATTTCATGGTTAGTGGTGTTTTGCGAGATGAAGGGGAGGGTGTCAAACCCGGCCTGAGGTTGAGAGTCCCAGGACAGTGCTTCGAGAAGGTCCAGGTGCCAAGGCTCTGTGCCCAGTGTGCCAGCCGTGACTGGGTCCCATTCTGAAGGCAGAGGAATCATCCAGCTTTGATCTTCACCAGCCCCAACCACACAAAGTATAGGCATTTTGAATGAGTAGGCAAATTCCTATACTTCATGTGACCAAGGGTTCTGTAATCACATTTTTTGGACTCATCACCAAAAGGCTCCGCAGAGTTCTATTAACTCTTGGGTTAGCAAGATCAGTGGAATTTCTATGGATTCTGTAGATAATGGCCCAGGCCCCCACCCGTGCAACCTTCACAAACGTCTGTAGATCCTAGGTGTTCATGGATTTCATTTGCAGGTGTGTGTCTCTTTGTGAGTCCCCCGAAGTTCCATGGCACTTTGTTTGACTGAGATGCAAATCTGAAAAGTTCCTTTTGCCGGAGACACGTGGGGAGAAGGGTCATTTGGCTTAGGTGTGCTCTACTTATCCATGCATTTGTAACAAATTTCATTAATCAGTCAGAAATTTTTTTGTTTCTGTGAAAAATGGCGACCCAGTGAGAGATGCACCTCAAGTGAAATGAAAGTGTGATTAATTCGTAGTATGTGGCATAAGGCCAAGAACAGGAAATTCATATGACTCTCCATGGAAATGTGATTCGCAAGAAAGCTCGGAACCTCTATAAACATTTTTGTGTTTGTGAATCTGGCAATTCGAGAAGGTTCCGGATGTATGCCTCAGGAATGTCAAGCGTCTGCTGTAAATCCAAATTCACAAAACAGATAAATTATTGAATGACTATTCAGATTGCTGAACGATTTTTCATTTTATTAAATACTCATTGTGCGTGTACCTTAGAAAAAGCCCTTTGGTGAATATAGTTAGTATTTGATTTACAGAAATTCAGTGCATACGACTATTTCTGGATACACGTATTGTTAAATGGAATCCCGTTTTCATAGTGCTAGGAAATTTTAAGTTAATCCTTTTTCCGCTGGAAAGATTCATTTGCACATATGAAAGGTATTTGTTCAGTAATTACCAATTTTTTTCTTTTCACAGCAGGGAATTTGCATTGGTGATTCTAATTTTCAAAGCTGTTTAATAAGAGAGGTTCTTCTTTGTCATGCTCAGTCATCACCATATTCACTATCTTTGGGCTTAGGCCCCTGTAGAATAGTCTTTAAAACCCTGACTTTGATATTTACCTGCTCTGGGACCACAGGTCTCAGATTCTCCATCAAGAAAATGAGGATAAGAGTAAAATTCCCTCGAAGGTCTTTGGAGAAGATTAAGTGAAATAATGCATGCAGATTGCACACAGTAGGTACTCACATGAATGTTAGTGATTCTATTATCACTATTATTTTCCCAGTCCCAAAGATGAGATCAGTTAACTCAAGCAGAGCAGTGTTTTATTTCCAAATGAGTGTTTTTTATTCAACTTCTGTTCCATAGCTGAACTATTGTACATTTCGCCAAATGAGGACACTTTTGGCATCTCAAACTACTGGTATCTAGCAGTATCAAGAGACCCTGCCTTATCTGGTGTTTGGATAAAGTGTTTTAAAGGTTCAGTGATTTATAATATCCCTATGCAACTGTAGCAAAGCCTAAGAAGGAAGTAAAAGGGGGAAAAAGGAAAAGGAGAAGAGAGGAAGATGTGTTACCTTCATGTAAATGCTAGGTTGATCCTGGTGTTCGTCGATGTCTTATCTCCAGCAATAACCCCTTGCTTGTGCAGGGGTGCCTTGGCTCGGACATACCAAATCTAGCTCTGCTCCTTGACTTTGAGGGTCCATATAGCCTACCACCCGCAACTAACCCACACTTGCTTTCCTGCCATTCCTACTCTGACCAGCGATCACCATGAACTTGCTCATGTGTTGACTGTGTCTAGGCTGTCCTTCACTTCCACCGACCCAAATTCCACCTAGTCTTCAGGGCCACCCAAAGCTTATCCGATCCATGTAGGCTCCCCTGACTGCCTTAGTCCTCGCTCATTTCTTCCAGAGTCAGCTTATGTTTCTTTTCCAGCCTGGGTCCCATAACGGAGTACCCTATTATGATTTTTTAATTTTTTAAAAAAATTTATTTATTTTGAAAGAGAGAGAGAGAGAGCGCACAAGTGGGGAAGGGGCAGAGAGAGAGGGAAAAAGAGAGAATCCCAAGCAGGCTCTGCACTGTTAGTGTGGAGCCCAATGTGGGGCTCGAACCCACCAACCGTGAGATCATGACCTGAGTCAGACACTCAAGAGTTAGACACTCAAACGACTGAGCCACCGGGGTGCCCCAGAGTACCCTATTATAATTATTGGAAATCACAGCATTAATTTCAAACACCCACATCAAATTCACTTGCCCTTATTTTCACTCACGTTACTTCTTTGGTCTTCCTAATGATGCTATGAGATCGGCAGGTCAGATATTTTCAGCCCTATTGTACATGGTTACTTGGCCAAGGCCATTGAGCCAGTGAGACATTGAACTCACCACATGTACTGGCCCTATTTCCCAAATATGTTTTTTCAACACTCTGTTGTTTCTTGTATGTTAATATCATCTCCTTAACTGGGCTGCAAAACTCTTGATGTCAGAGGAAATGTCTTTTACTGCAGAACCTCTCAATAGCGTCTGGCCCTGTATCCAGCTCGCCGATGACCTGTTGCTTAATAATAGTAATGTATAGCGAATGTTTCCTGCGTGTCAGGCATCGTGTGAGCAGTATCTCACTTAGTTATCAGGCTGTCTCCATAATATAAGTGTCGTTTTAGGGTTAGTTTCATTTTAGGTTCAGAGAGGTTTAGCATCTTGCTAAGATCACACAGAGCCAGTAAATAGCTTTGATTCATCACGAAGATTGCTGTTACCCTGGGAGAGTTCTTTGGGTATGTTTTATTTGGTTTTTAGTTCAGGCTTCCCTATAGCTTAAAATTTAGTGGCAGCATTGACAACGGGCTGAATCGCTGCATTGTTAGGGAAGGGGGCAGAGTTAAGGACCTGCTCTGTTGAACATACAGGACCCAGAGATGGTACATGGAGACTTTGGGTGAAAGAGATCCTGATTCCTGTCCTGTTTGGATCCTCTATTTAAAAAAAAAAAAAAAAAAAAAAGGGCAGCCTGTTGGGGCACTTGGGTGGCTCAGTTGGTTGAGCGTCTGACTCTTGATTTTGGCTTAGGTCATGGTCCCAAGGTCGTGAGATTGAGCCCTGCTTCAGGCTTTGTGCTGAGCATAGAGCTTGCTTAAGATTACCTCTCTCTCTCTCTCTCTCTCTCTCTCTCTTTCCCTCTCCCCATCTACCCCTCTCCCGTGCTCACAACAAGCTCTTTCTCTCTCTAGCTAAGAAAAAAAAAAAGCGGCCTATTGATACCTAACAGGATTTCACATGTTATTGAGATTGTATCATGTCAGTACCATCATGTTCTACTTGAACTAGGGGCACAGTAAGTGCTTCTCATGCCTTTTCTCTCAAGTGTGGTTAATCCCAGAATAGGTGGATGAGAGCTCTGAGTGCGTGGCCCCAAGTAACACAAAGAAAGGCTAGAAACATCTATACCTTCTCTTAAATGCACGTGGGTTTTCCATTAAACACAATATTATACACATGCTTGTCTTAATTGAAAAATACTTTTCTGTTGCTTTCCATTGAAGGGAAAAGTGAGATACTCTTGATTGCGTGTTTTAAACTTTATGTTGGTAAGAGACTGCTAATGATGTTTAATAATAGGCTCTGAGTTCCAACAGTTTCTCTCTCTCTCTTAGTGTTATGATGTTTTGAGGACACAAACTCAACCAGATAAGAGTCGGAATATGGTCTATGGGGCGGAACAGATGCCCAGAATGTTCCCAGAGTGGCTCTATGCTACATTTTCAGGCTGCAAGTGATAGAAATGTCAGTAAGCACTTTTTGCCGGGGCCAGGGTGCTTCTAAATCATGGTGGACCAAATGTGATTTTTAGTTCAGTAATGGAAAAAAACTGGCATTCTTTGTTCTGACCATTAATGTAAATAAACTGTCCCAAAGACACATTGTGTCTGGGATCCGTGCCCTTCATACAACTCAAACTTTTTTTTATTGGAGCAGTCAGCTCTGCCTAGCAGTAGTAATTTGAGAGATTTCAGCCATAAAGAAGTTTCCTAAATAAGCCAACTTGTGAATATCAAAACGATGAGACCAATTACTCCTCCATCTAAAAAGCAACAATCTATATTAAGTTTAAGAACAGGAGCCACGAACTGTTCTCCCCTCCCCCAATAGCTGGGATTCAGCGAGGTAACAGAGCGAGCTTTTGGGTGCACTTTTTATTGCAGTGTGTCTAGAACAGTCATCTAGGCAGCCACCGTCTGCATTCCATCCTTTCCTGGAAAGGGCACATTGTTCTTTGTGGAAACCACAGCGGTTCAGGCTCATCCACCTGCCCCCATCCAGGCCGCCATTCTCAATGATAACTATCCTCCTGGCATTTTCAGAGACCTGAGTGCCATCCTTACTGTGAGTGGGATGGCACAGAATGGCATGGGATGATATCATCCTACTTTATTAAAAACCACCTCATCAGGGGCGCCTGGGTGGCTCAGTTGCTTGAGCGTCTGACTCTTGATTTCAGCCTGGGTCATGATCCCAGGGTGGTGGGACTGAGCCCTGCATCACGCTCCATGCTGAACGTGGAGCCTGCTTAGGACTCTCTCTCTCCCTCTCTGCCCTTCTCAACCCCAATTGCTCTCTCTCTCTCTCTCTCTCTCTCTCTCTCTCAAATTAAAAAAATAATAAAAGCAATGCATTTAAAAAACCCGACTTCATCTGATATTTCACTGCTAAACATTTTGCACATTAACCAGCCTTTACGACATTATTAACAGAAAAAGCGAAGACCATTAAATGCACAAATTGTTGATGCCAAATTTCTCAACTGACTGGAGGGTCCCTTCATGGCTTCGCTTGTGTCTTTTGAATAGTTTAAAAAGTATTGTTTGGTCCTATGATTGATTTTTAACTCAACTGTCTCTTTTTGATCCAAACAAGAGAAGGTTATGTGTACATATCAGGGTTTCACCAAAGTTCTCCTCACAGAGCTTCATTTTCATTTACCTTCTAAGGTGTTTCTGAAACTGACCCTGAAGAAAGCATCAAGCAACTTAGTGCTTCACCTGTTGTGTCTTCCAATGGATTCTTCCAAATCCCAGATTCTCCATCAAATTGAAAAAAAAAAAAAAAATCCTAGTGACTCTTCTTCAAAAACTTGCATAGCTTTTTAAATAAATATCATGGCCAGAATTTTTTTCACGCCGCTTAAGCTCTGATTTTTTCCTTCCACACGCACACACAAAAGTCAGGGCTAAGCCCATTTGTATCTCTGCAGTGGTAATAAACTTGCATTTGACATAGACCTTGGATGCATTTTTAAAATGTGACATATAAACGTATCCTTTGCATTTAGATGGATTGTTACCCATTTGCTGGAAGTTGGGTTTGGGGTCCTCCGAATTGTTAGTGTCGTTGTTGTCTTGCTATTGTTATTTCTTGTCGATTTTATAGTGAGAAAATTTCAAACCTTGCATTGATTTCAGATCATTTTCATTCAAAAACTCCCAGTTTTTAACAAATGATTGCCATTTCTAGGGCTCTGTAGACTCTCCTTTGAGAAGTGTGGCATTTGAGTTAAAGTCACAGTCACAAGTAAATTAATACTAAAAATTGCGACTGCCTGGAAACTATACCAGTGTAAAGGAAATACTTAGGAAGCAAAGGAAAAGTGCCCTTTTGGATGGTTGCATACAGCTGTGTCAGATGCTTTTATTTACAGAAGGAAATGGAAGAAAACTCCTAGGTTAATATTTAATATTTAGAAAGTAATCATAGCATCCAAGAAAAACTGAAAATAATATGCTTATTATACCATAGTGTTTTTATATAAGCCTGCATGTCTAGAATTTTACCCCTTGCCCTATCTGTAATAAGCATTATAGGATAATATTAATATTCTTACATTCTTCTTTGATATGCATGAGAATATTTTTAAATTTAGATGTTTTATATCCAAAGCAGTTCCAGACGGTACCCGAAAAAACAATCAAACTTCATGTGGTGAAGAGAACTAGGAATATGTCCCTGGGAAAGAGATAGATATAGACTATAAAAACAGCTTTGAGCGAGGCAAACATAACTTGTGGAAAATCGTCTTACACGCTTTTGAAATGAGGATGAGCCTCCAGCCACATAGGGGATAAAGACCACTATGAGGTCAAATGCCAAGAGGGTGAACTTGCATATTTCAGATGCTTCATATTTTGCCTTTGATGTTCGGAGCTGCTGGCGTTGGGTGCAGCCCTTAGATTGATAAACTGTCTTAGAAGGTATTGAGTTCAAGAAGGAATTTTTAACCCTTCTGTGTTTCAAAACGAATGACTTCCATGGCCAAGGGCTGATGCACTCCCTCCAATCAACTTGGGAAAATGCTTTGAGAAGAAATGGACTTCCTTTCACATCTGGGCAGTTTTGTACCATATATGCAGCATGCCCTGTAAACACAGAGAGGTCGCCTACACAGTGCACGAGGTGATATTTCCTACCGCAGATAGCCTGGCCTTATGCCTAATGAGACAAATAAAATGTTTAGGGAAAAAAACGAATTTGCAGTCCTGCCTAACTGCTTGCTTGGTATTTACTAAATGCAGTGCTGGATTTTGGTCATCAAAAGGAAATCAGTCCGTAGTAAACGCCTCGCATGAAAGGAGATAAAGACAAATCGGAAACTTTTTTTTAATCTTGTTTTGATCCATTTTTGAAGAGGCGTCCTGATAGCAACAAGAGAATATCAGTTTGGAATTCATCCCTGTTTGATTTGGCAGAGGTGAATAACTGTTCTTTCTGAGGGTCCAAGAAGTAAACACAGCACCTGAATAGCACCTCGGAGATGATCTTATTAACCCCTCCATTGTACAGGTGGGGAATCTCAAGTCCGGAGGTGTCTAATGGCCAGCCAAGGTCAAAGGACAGGTGAGGGTGCGAGTCGAAGTAAATAGCTTCACTTCTCTAACCATCCCATCTCCTGTGGGTCAAGTCCAGCTAGAAGCCAAAGGGCAAGGCTTTGTGAGACACAAAGCAGGGCAAAGAAAGGCGGAGAATGGGAAGGCAAACAGAGAATGACTGGCATACCTATTATACCCTTAGTGGAAAGAGCCCTTAGGAATGGTGAGTCAGCTCATTCAGTAAATTTCAGTATCTAATTAATCACAACAACACCGGCATACTTTTGAAATAGTGCCTTGGCGCACGTGTGAAGTGTGTGATGGACACAGTCCGCTGACAGTTCATGTATTCAGGCTCCCCTCACCATAATACCAGGACCTTCTAGGGGACTGCCGACTTCTGCATGGGGGATTCCTGCATACAGGAATGAACACTTTCAGTGGGCAAATCCCCAACTGGCGTAGGTCTGTATTTATTAGAGCTGCTTTTTGAAAACAAATCAGCTGTCTTTTAGGGCAATAGCTAAATATTCCCAGAGTTTTTGCATTACAGTTTTGAGGGTGAGCCAAACAACGTGTGAGGCATCGCTTGTGTGTGCCTGGGATCCTCAAGGCTAAACCTAACTCGAGGGTCTCCTCAGCTCAATCACTGCCATTGCCGGTCTTCTGTGGACACAAGCCAGCAGTGCCTAACCTCCCATCTGCCGCCCTGGGGTTTCCCTGTTGACTCCGAGGAGGAGACTCCAAGGAGCCCTTCAGCACTCATGCATGTGCCATGGGCGATGTGGGAAGCAGGTGTACCTACCTAGACCCTCTCCTGACAGGATGGGAGTTTTCCTGAGACCGCAGTACATGCTGCTTCTGGGAACATGGTCCTACGTGATCCCAGGGTGAGTTGCCCTGGACAGCAAGCAGAAGTCAGCTTGGGAACCCACCGCATCTCATTCGCTCACTCTCCTTCCCTGCCTCACTCCCCATATCCCTTTATTCTGCATGAATTAGTAGTTCTGTTTCGGGAAACACAGACTAGGATAGATAGCAAGGCCATACCTTTGTGGTGTCCCTTCTGAGGTCCAATTTTCAAAGGAACAAATTAGACATCTGTTAAATGAGTAGCAAGGACATGAAGTGGGCCAATTAGTGGTCTGATTATTACAAGTAACTAGATTCCTCCTTGACTCAGAAAACGGATGAACAGTGATCTATATTAAGAACAAAGAACAGCAGAGTGCAGAGTTCTAAACTGCCTGACATTGCCTTAGCCCAGCGGCTTCTCAGTCCTTGTCAGGGGCTCCCCTTTTATCATGAGACATGTCTTTTGCTTCCTCCTGATGGGACGGATGACTGCAATTCACTCTCCTATTTTTCTGGCTGGAGGATCCCTCCTTCCCAAATAATCCAGAACGCTGGGGGAGTACCCACACACGCTGAGCACCTCCTCGCCCACCCACCCTACCTTTAGCCAGAGCAGATGTGCCTCAGACCACTCCCCCAAATATTTAGTGGTTCCTTCTTTCCAGCGAAGGAGTGGGGAGCAGGGCATTGGAAGTGTGCTCTGCAGCAAACTGCCACAGCCCCTCGTACTGGTGGTGCTGGCTGCGCGTGACGGTGTCCATGCATGTGGTCTTCAGGCTTCCCGGGGGCAGGTGCCCCTACAGCATGTCCTCTGTCCCCCGATGAGCGGCTTCCAAGCTGTCAATTGCCCAATGCCCTTCCTGCTTAAACCAGCTGGGGTGGGCTCTGTGTTCGCAATAGTGCAACAGAACACTTTTAAAGTCCCGGAATGATGCTGCCATCGGAGGTTTTATTCTAAGACCCAGGCTTTCATTTGTATGTCATTTAGATTGCCCCCTATTTGTCCCATAATGTCTCTTCGAGACTTCCATGCCTGTCAACTTCCTGGGCCGCTTTTAAAAATCGATCCTGTTTACAGCAACACCCGACACTTGCAAAAGCTCTTTGCTTCCAAGAACTGAATTCCAAGAAAGCTGAATGCGTGCTAATTAGATTTATTTCAGGCTTTGACTACGAAGAAGAGCAGAGATACATCATTCATTAGTGCTTCCTTTCAAGAATATTTATGTTCTATAAGTACCTATTTTCGTCATAACATACAGATCAGTTACCTTTGTATTTTGTTTATAACCCACAAAACACTTGACTGCATTAAAAAAAAAAAAGCTGTTGGCTGCAAGTAAGTAACCTTGTCATCACGTGTTAGAGGTGGTGGGAAGGTTTGTCTCCACTGCCAACTCCAATCAAGTCATTTTTAACATGTATAATCACATCTTAATTGATGTTTCTTGAAAACATGGTTTCCTTCCCCCCCCTTAACTTTTATTTATGAACACATGCATATAATTTAAAACTGAAATAGTCCTAAAAGGCTTCTAATGAAAAACAGTATCCCCCCCAGATCCTAGCCACTCCTCAGAGGCAGCTCTCTTCAGTTTCTTGAGCTATTTCTTTTGGCATTTAACTCCATACTTCTAGGCAATGCGAGTTATCCAGTTTGGATAGCCCTGCTTGACTTGTTATAAGGTAACTGGATTTAACAATCTTACACCAGCCACCCGCTAGCTTCCTTTCCCTTCCCTAACCTGCTCTATGTCGTTATAAGTGAACTTCTAAGGAGGCATTATTTACGTTACTATGACGATGGAAATACTGCTCACTACAGTTCTTTCATGTGTTACCGTATTACTTTCTAAATATTATATCTGTACTAGTCAGGATTCTCCAGAGAAATAACACGAATACGGTGTGTGTGTGTGTGTGTGTGTGTGTGTGTGTGTGTGTGTGTTCATTCTGAGGAATTGGCTTACATAGATATGGAGGCAGGGAAATCCCAAGATCTGATGTTGGCAAACTGGAGACCTAGGAAAGCCGATGGCGTAGTTCTGCTCTGAAAGCCAGCAGGCTCAAGACCCAAGAAAAACTGATATTCCCGTTTGGCTTCAAAGGCAGGAAAAAACTGGTGCCCCATCTCAAGGCGGTTAGACTGGAGCAGTTCCTTTTTACCCTTTTTGTTCTATTTAGGCCGTCGACTGATTGGATATGGCCCACCCATGGAAGGGAAGGGAAGGCAGTCGGTTCTATTCGGTGTACTGATTAGGTTGTTAATCTCATCCGGAAATGCCTTCACAGACGCACGCAGAATAACGTTTGACCAAATATTTGGGCACCCCATGGCCCAAATGACTTGACATGAAAAATTAACTATAGCAGTGTTTTTCTGCCATCTATCTAATTTTCCCAAGTACTGATTTACATTTTGGATTCTCTCAGAACTCTTACCCCCCTCAGTCCTCCACCCTCTTACTCCAGTAGGGACCGGTTGTGTGCTAGGCAGGGGGTATCGCTAGCATCATCTTTTATGATAGACCCCGTCTACCATGTCCCAGATCTTCTGCCTCTCTGGTCTGTTCTCTTGCTCGGCTGAAACACATCTTTAGCAACTTTCTAAGGAAGCATGGCAAGGGCAATATGTTTGGTTTCGGCCTATCTAAAAACAGTGTTCCTTCCACCCCATAGTTGGCTTATGATTAAACTAGTCTTAGAAATCAGGGGTGCCTGGGTGACTCAGTTGGTTAAGCGTCTGACTCCAGCTCAGGTCATGATCTCGCAGTTCGTGGGTTTGAGTCCCGTGTCGGGCTCTGTGCTGACAGCTCGAAGCCTGCAGCCTGCTTCAGAGTCTGTGTCTCCCTCTCTTTCTGACCCTCCCCTGCTCACACTGTGTCTCTCTGTCTCAGAAATAAATAAAACATTTTAAAAATTAAAAAAAAAAATAAAGAAATCAGCGTTGGAAGTCATTTGTCTTGAGAATTCTCAGGGTATTTCATCACTGTTTTCCAGCATTCTGCTTGAGAGAAGACCAGTGGTGCTGTGATTCCCCTTGCTTTGTGTATGATGTGAGGTTTGCCTCGAGAAGCTTTTAGGCTCTTCTCTTGATCTCTGGTGTTTCCCTACTTCACAACAGAACACCCTTGGTGGGGAGGGGCTTTGTATGACCTTTGTGTCTTACGCACGCACCTTGTGATGGATCTTTCAACCTAGAAACCCATTCCTGGGTAATTTCTTTTAAAACCTCTTCAATGCGTTTCTTCTCTTTCTTCTGTTCTTTATTTCTGGAACTCCCTTTTGGATAGTGTCTGTTTTCTCTCTCCTGTTTTCCACTGTTGTGGTTTTTTAGGTCTACTTCATGGCCATCTTTTAGATTCTCGGTTGAACTTTTTAATTTGTATGATCATGTGATTTCCAAGAGCTCTTTCCTGTTTTCTGATTATTTCTTTAACATAGTCTCCTGTTCTTGTTTCGTGGATGCAATATCTTAAGGCATTCACTCTCTGAGAAAATAATAGGATATTTTAATGTTTATTTATTTTTTAAACAGACAGGCAGAGAGAGAGAGAGAGACAGAGAGAGCATGAGGGAGGCGCAGAGAGAGAGACACACACAGAACCTGAAGCAGGCTCCAGGCTCTGAGCTGTCAGCACAGAGTCGGATGTGGGGCTCAAACTCACGAGCCACGAGATCATGACCTGGGCGGAAGTCACGTGCTTAACCGACTGAGCCACCCAAGCGCCCCAGTAATAGAATTTTTTAAAGTCCTTTTTATCTTCCCTGCATTTCCTCCACCTCTAAGTTATTTTTCTGTTCATTTTGACTGTTCCTTTCACATCACCGGCTCTCCTTAAATGTCTCTCCACCGGTAGTATTTGTATTTGACAGTGAGGCACTGAGATCCAGGTTGAAACTTCTACGCGCATGGTGGGGTGGTTGGCCGATGAGCCTTCCTTGGAGAGAACGGATTTGGAGCTGGCATTTGTTTTTGAAACCTTACATACAAATGCCAGCATACGGATACCTTTCCTCTGAGGCTCTTCATGTTCTCCAGACAAGAATCCTTCAGTCTTCTGCCTGGAGAGAGGGATGTGTGGCTGTGTTTTGGGAGCCCCTTGCCCCTCACCCCTGTTCTCCACCATGTCTCCCTGTGTCTGCAGCCTCTCTTCAATTTCTCCAGCGAGGAAGCATCTTGCCTGCTTGGAGAGGAGGGCAGGGGGTGCATGGTGGTCTGACCACATAAAGGATGCTCGTTAACTGTTTTCCTTCGTGAACCTCAGCCCCATCTTTCGTGACACTCTGCCTCCGGGGAGTGAGCTGTTGGGTCATTGGCCACTTGGTGCTGGCCCCAGCAGTGTCCTGAACAGCAGACACTGAGTTTGCAACGTGTCCTCTCTTACGGCTCTCTCCTCTGCTCCTGGCCAAGTTTGCCGAAACCGTTTCTTGCTGATGTCTCCTGTTGCCTTTATCCTTGTGGTCTGAATTATTGGTAATTGCTTTACTGACATTTGAGTAGGGTTTGGGGAGGGAGAGGAGGTAAAGGCAGATGGGCACTCTTCTGTGTTTGTTTGAAAGTAAAAATATAGGCTTTCAGGCCCCAGAAGTTCATGAGGAGCACACTCCCAGGGTCTGCCGGGGGCGGGGGGTTGTGGGGGGGGTGCCCCTTGGGGCATTCCGAGGCCACCATGAATCCTGGGCAGGGTCATTTGCAGCTCATTTGCTAAATATTTGCAATTCCTGTTTTAGATGTTTGTCCTTCTATCCTTTGCTTTCCTTCATATTTTTCCTGCCTTCTTTCCCCACCGTTCTCATTTAACCTCTGCTGCTGCTTAAAATTATATTTTTAGCAAGTCTTTAACACCTCTCGGAGCTCGATGCTTGCTTTCTGCCAGCCTACGCCTGCTCTGCCGTCATGGGCGTGTGCTTCTCTTCCCTTTTGTCTTCCTGCCTGTCCCAAATGCCCTTTTGCAAAGAATGCCTATGAGTCACTGTCTAGTTCAGACACCAGGCGCTAACTACTCAGTGACACAAACGGGCTCCTCCGAGAAGTCAGCTTTCCCGCAGAACGAACGCAGCGAATGCAGCACGTGGCCTAAGCAAGCACCTTCTGCCACGAGAATTTGACATTCTCACCCGATCACGCAGGCCGAGAGCTCAGGATCCACTTAGATGAGTCAGCAGATACCCGCGTTGACATTTTTCCTTCCAACAAAGCCTCCTGACCTAAATGGTCCCTGACCCTGACACAGGCCGCACGTCTCTCTGTAAGTGTCGAAGCTGACATGCCCGCCCCGGTAACTCTCTCTTCTTGCTCTGTAAAGTCTGTATCCACATCAGGGCTCTATGATTAGCCCATAATGTAAACGCCCGGCCCGAAACTTATGGCCTGAGTTTATCCAAGGCCCAAACAATTACCAAACATTCCTCCTAGATAGGATACAGATTTCCTTTCCTTGGCCAAGATTTTTGACTGAGCCATATTGCAGGATGTTTTACATTCTCTTGGTCTTGTAATAACACCGCGCCCAATCTAGTATTCGATGCGACGGTGGCCACTTGGAACGTTGTTATTTTTTTAGACATAGATTGTTCTCGGCTTGCGGCTGTCGTATCTGTAAAAGAAAATACAACCCTGTCTCCCTGTTCCAGAGTTTTGTGACACCTGGGAACTTGGATCAAGCTGAGGCCGGGACCAAGATCAGAGAGCCGTGCCTGCGTCAGGGAACCTTGAAAGAGCCTGCGAGTGCCCTGAAGGCTGGAAGGGATGCTCTAATTGTGGCGTTTAGATGAGCAGATTAGGCTGGACATCTGTGGTTTCAGTTAGGCAGGAAGGAAATCATCTGGAATCATCTCTTGCCGGGATTACTCAATGTCTTCCTTACCAGTGTCATGGGGCTCCTAGGAGTGTGATATTATCAGCTGTTTACAAATGGAAGAACAAGATGAGACCCAGGGAGGGGGAATGACCGCCCCGGGGTCACCGTTAAGTTTGGGGGCCAGGATTGAAACTCAGGCCTCCTGACTCCCAAGTCCCTGGTTCTTCCACTGCCTTCCAGCTGCTTCCTGAGCCCCTTTCCTGGTTCGTTCAAACAAAACAAGCCGGCTTCCTGCTCTTTGGGGAGAAAAGGGCTTAGTGGGGACTGACTCACTGAGGTTGGCTCCCCGCTTTGGTTCATTGTAGGAGATCATCCCCCAGCCCTCCGTTTCCTTTCCAGAGACACCGATCAGAGGCCTTCGGGCTCTGTGTAAACTCACTTCGTGACTGTGGGTGAATCATTTCCCTTTCTGTGTTTTAGTTTCCTCGTGGTAAGATAAGTCTATTGGAATTCAGTGGTTCTCAATGCTGGTAAAGAAACAGCTCTGTTGAGGTGTATTTTACGTAGAAAATTTACACGTTAAAGTCATACAGTTTGATGATTTTTCATACGTTTACAACTTGTGCAGCTATCAACACAGATCAGTTTTACAACATTTTCTTTTTAAAAAATTTTTTTTTAATGTTTTATTTATTTCTGAGAGAGAGGGAGAGAGAAACAGGGTGATCAGGGGAGGGTCAGAGAGAGAGGGAGATACAGAATCTGAAACAGGCTCCAGGCTCTGAGCTGTCAGCACAGAGCCCCATGAGGGGCTCAAACCCACGAACCATGAGATTATGACCTGAGCCAAAGTCGGACGCTTAACCGACTGAGCCACCCAGGTGCCCCTGGTTTTAGAACATTTTCACCTCTCCAGTCACATCCCTTCTGAGGTGTCAGTCCCCTTCCTCCCCCCACCCCACCCCCAGCCCTGCCCCAGCAACTAGTAAGCTATGTGCTTTCTGTCTTTAGACACTTACCTTTATCGGACATTTCACGTAAAGAGAACCGTAAATACGTGATCTCTTGCATCTGGCCTCTTTTACTTAATGTAAAGTCTTTGAGGTTCATTGGTGTTGCAGTAGATATCAGCAGTCTGTCCCTTTCAATTGTTCATGAGTATTCCATTGTATATTACATTTAACGTACCAGTTCACTAGGTCACGGGCACTGGGTCCAGTTGAAGAACCTAGCAGGCAGCGAACAGCACAGCTGAGAGCATTCATGTACAGGTGTTTGTGGGGAATGCACGTTTTCATTACTCTTGAGTGTATACCTAGATGTGGATTTGCTGGGTCATGTGGTAATACTGTGTTTCACTCTTTAGGAAACTGCCAACCTGTTTTCCAAAGGGATTTCCATGATATGTTTCCACCACCAATGTGGAAGAGTTGCCCTGGGGACCTTTTAAAAGATTCTCATTTCTAGGTCTTACTCCCCAGAGGTCTGGAGTGGGGCCCAGGAATTTGTGTTTTATAAGCTTCCTAAGTGATTCAGGTGCATCTGGTCAGTGGATGTGCGTTCAGACCCACTAAAATCAGGTAACCTCCAAAGCCTCCCTGAGGTCAGTTGTCTCTATTAGTTTGTGCCTCTAGGGCAAGATGCATATTCCTGCCAAGTCTCTCTCGGTGTTTGTCTTTGGATCAGGGAAGCAGTTATGCAGGACTGAGTTGAGGGAGTTGGCCAGACAGCATGCATAAATCTGTACCGCACCTGTCCTGCATTATCCTCGACACAGGCCAAGGCTTTGTGTCCATGGCTTCACAGACATAAAATTTTATCACAGCTTTTTATGTGTTATCACTCTGTAAAAGTGCCATAAAATCAAGGCTCCAATTTTCAGCGTGTCTGAAAGCGCCCTATTCCTTTAAGTCATCGGTGCTGCCATTTTGGTAACTTATTGCAAAGCCTTGACCCAACCTTGCCATTTATTAGCTGTGACTAGTTCCTTAATGGTCCCGAGCCTCTGTTTCCTTATCTGCAAAGTGGGATTAATAATCTCGACATCACGGGATCTCTTGTGAGGAATAAATGAGATAACATTTGAAATGGACCGAGGATGAGCCTTCGTTCTCTTTTCTCTCTCTTTGTCCCCTGTGCCCTCTTCCATCATTAGACATATTTTCATGTGCTTGCGGGCCATTTGTGTATCTTCCATTACTTTTAAAAATCTTATTTTATTGTAGCAAAAACGTATAACATGAGATCTACCCTCTTAAAATTTTTAGTGTGTTACAGTATTGTTCATTACAGAGACCGTGTGATTTTTCATCTTGCATAATTGAGACTTTACGCTCATGGATTAGCAACCCTGCATTTCTCCCTCTTCCAGGGCCCTGGAAAGCACCATTCTACTGTGTGATTCCGAGTCGGCTACTTTAGGTATCTCATATCAGCACAAGCATGCAGTATTTGTCCTTCTGGGACTGTTATCCCAGTTAGCATAGTGTCCGCAAGGCTCATCCAAGTTACCACACATTACAGAACTGCCTTCTTTTTCTAAGACTGAGAAATACTCCACTGTTTGTATATACTGTGTTTTCTTGATCCATTCATCCATCCGTGGGCATGTGGATTGTTTCTACATTTTGGCCGTTGGTGAATAGTGCTGCAAGAACATGGAAGTGCTAGTATCTCTTTGAGATCCTGATTTCTGTTCTTTTGGATCCAAACCCAGAAGTAGCATTGCTGGATCATATGCTAATTCTATTTTTAATTTTTGAGCAGTCTCCGTATTGTTTTCCCTAGCAGCGATGCCATTTTGCACTTCCTTCAGTAGGGTGCAAGGGTTCCAATGTCCCCATACTTTGCCTACGCTTGTTGTCTTTTTTTTTTTTTTTTAAAAACAGGTTCGAAGTGATACCTCATCGTGCTTTTGATTTGCATTTCCCTGAGGTTAGTGACGTAGAGCATCTTTTCATGTGCCTGCTATGTATATGTCTTCTTTGGAAAAAAATGTTTATTTGGATCTTGGGTTATTAGTTTTTTTGCTGTTCAGTTGTGGGAGTTCCTTATATATCTTGGCAATTAACCCCGTATCTAATGTTCACCGCTACTTTTGCCCATTGTGTAGGTTGCCTTTTCACTCTGGTAGTTTCTTTCCTATACAGAAGCTCTATTTCTGCTTTTGTTGCCTGTGCTTTTGATGTCATATCCATGAAATCATTGCCGAGACCAATGTCATGTAGACTTTTTTCCCCTATGTTTTCTTCCAGGGGTTTTATAGTCTCACTTCTTACACTTAAGTCTTTAATTCATTTTGAGCTGATTTTTTGTGTACGGTGTAAGATAAGGGTCCAGTTTCATTCTTTTGCATGTAAATATCCAGGTTTCCTAATACTGTGTATTGAAGAGACTGTTCTTCCCCCATTCTGTATTCTCGGCACTCTTGTGGAGGACCATATATATATCTGTGGTTTGGTTTTTGGACTCCTTTTTGTTGTTGTTGTTCTATTATTGTCTTTATTATTGTCTTTATTCCAGTGCATTACTATTCTAATTAGAAAAGTTTCGTAATATATTTTGAAATCAGAAAGGGTGATGCCTCCAGCTTTGTCCTTTGTCAAATTTATTTTGGCAATTTGGGGTCTCTTGTGGCTCCATGTAAATTTTAGTACTGTTCTTTTCCTATTTCTGTAAAAAATGTAAACATTTGGGATTTTGATAGGGATCTCATGGAATCTGGAGATTTCTTAGAGTAACGTGAACATCTAAACAATATTAAGTGCTCCAACCCAGAACACAGAATGTCTCTCCATTTGTTTGTGTCTTCTTTAATTTGTTTCATCAGTATTTTATAGTATCCAGCATATGCATCTTTCACCTTTTCAGTGACGTTTATCTCTAAGATTTTGGGATTTTTTTTGAGCTCTTGCAAACGGAATTGTCTTCCACTCTCCTTTTCAGATAGTTCATTGTTAGTGTATGTACATGCAACTGATTTTTATATGTTAATTTTGTATCCTACAGCTTTACTACATTTATTTAGTAGTTATAATGGTATTTTTGTGGAGCCTTTGTAAGATTATGTTATTTGCAAACAGGGACAGTTTTCCTTCCTTCTTGCCAATTTGTATGCCTTTAATTTCTTTTTCTTGCCCACTTGGCTCTGGCTTGGACTTTCAGTACTATTTTGTAGTAAGTGAGCATCCTTGCCTTATTCCTGACCTTAGAGAAATAGCTTTCAGTTTTCCATCACATATGATATTAGCTGTGGGTTTCCCACATGTAACCTTTCTTATGTTGAGGTAATTTCCTTCTGTTTGTAGTTTGTTGAGAGTTTTTATCAAGAAAGGGTGTTGACTTTTGTCAGATACCTTTTCTGCATTTCTCAAGATGATCATGTGCTTTTTTATCCTCCATTCTGCTAATGTAGTGAATCGCATTAACGGACTATTGTATATTGAACCATCTTTGTGTTACAAGGATAAATCCCACTTGGTCATGGTGTATGTTCCTTTAAATATTGCTAGTATTTTGTTAAGGATTTTTACATTCACATTCATCAGAGATATTGGCCTCTAATTTTCTATTCTTGTAGTATCTTTGTTTGGCTTTGGACATCAGGGTAATGCTGGCCTCATAAAAGGAGTTTGGAAGTGTTCTCTGCTTTTCAGTTTTTTGGAAGGATTTGAGAAGAGTTGGCATTAATTTTTCCTTAAATGTTTGGTAGCATTCACTGGTGAAGCCAGCCATCTGGTCCTGGACTTTTCTTAGTTGGGAGGTTTTTTTATTCTCCTTTAATCTCCTCCCAGTTAAAGGTCTGTTCAGACATTCTCTTTCTTCACGATTCAATCTTGATTTATGCGTTTCTAGGAATGTATCCATTTTTTCTAGGTTATGCATTTTGTTAGCATATAATTGTTCACAGGAATCTTGTGATTCTTTTTATTTCTGTGGTATCAGTTGTGATGTCTCCTCTTTCACTTCTGACATTATTTGAGTCTTCTCTTTTTTTCCATTACTTTTTAAGATGACGTGAAATTCACATAACATAAAATTAAGCCGTTTCCTCCACATTCTCACCACATTTTTGTTTTCCTTTTTAAAACAAATTATAGCCATCTTAATGTGTGTGAAGCAGTATATCATTGTTGTTTTGATTTACATTTCCTGAATGACTAATGATATTGAGATTCTTTTCATGTGCTTTTTGGCCATTTGTGTATCTTATCTTGGAGAAATATTTCTTCAAGTCTTTTGCCCATTAACTTTTTTTTTTTTAATTTGGGAGAGAGAGAGAGAAAGATAGAGAGCAGGGGAGAAGGGCAGAGGAAGAGAGAGAATGGCAAGCAGGCTCCACACTCAGTGCAGAGCCCAATTAAGGGCTCGATCCCATGACCCTGGGACCATCACCTGAGCCAAAATCAAGACTTGGATGCTCAACCAGCTGAGCCACCCAGGTGTCTCCCCCCCCCCCCCCCCGCTTTGCCCGTTTTTTTAATTGGATTTTTTTTGTCTTTTGTTGCTGAGTTGTAAGAGTTCATTACATATTTTGAATACTAGACCCTTACCGAGTGTATCATTTGCAAATACCTTCTCTACCCATTTTGTAGGTTGTCTTTCCACTAACTGGAGAGTATCCTTTGGTGCAGAGAAATTTATAATTTTAACGAAGTCCAGTTTATGGACTTTTTTTTCCTTTGTTGCTCATGATTTGGGTGTCATGTCTAAGAATCCATTGCCAAATCCAAGGACATAAAGATTGACCCCTGTGTTTTCTTTTAAGAATTTCATAGTTTTAGCTCTTAAACTTTAGGCTTTTGGTCCATTTTGAATAAATTTTTGTATATAGCATGAGATAGAGGTTCAGCTTTATTCTTTTGCATTTGGCTATGCAGTCATCCCAGGACCAGTTGTTGGGACTCTTCTCTTTGAATGGCTTCAGTACCGTTGTCCAAAATCAGTTGGCTGTATATATACACAGATTTATTTCTGGACTCTTAACTCTATTCCAATGATCTATATGTCTAGCCTTATGATAATACCATATTGTCTTCCTTACTATAGTTTTGTTGCAAGTTTTAAAATCAGGAAGTTTGAGTCTTCCAACTTTGTTATTTTTCAAGATCCTCTTCCATTACTAACTGGCCCTTCCAGTCTTTTGCAGTTACTCACTTAAAATCACATTCATTATTTTGCTACCCGACCAGGCTGTCAATTATGTGTACTGTAAAATCAACTACCCATGTCTGATGTCACTATTTTCTTTTCACCTGATGAGGCTTCATACATACTGTCTCCCAGAGAGATCAGGTGCCTTCCCAGGTAGGAAGAGTTGAAACCCAGGATAGAACGCATATCTCCTGATGTCAAGTCCAGTGACTCTGCCTTCTTTCTAGATGGCCGTGTTTTCTGTCTGTTGAGAAAAGCATGGGCATTGAGTTCAGACAAATGTAGGTTTGATGCCAACTGAGGCCCTTGCTAACTGCCCAAACTTGGGGATATTTCTTAAATCCTGTAAGCCTCAGATTCTTCATCTATGAAGTGGGGAGAGCAGGGCTGACTTTGTGAGATTAATACTCAGATCGGATGACACAAGGAATGCAGAGTACCCGACACAGGTGCTAGATATCTTTAAAAGCCTCCAACTTCCTCTCCAGTGATGCCTGCCATTGTGTGGACTTTTCGAATTCCCCCAGATTACTGCATTCCTTCCCAGATGGCCTTCACCCTGGGTACTGCCCAGTTTGGTGCCAGACGTCTCCATAGTCCATTCCTTCTGCACCAGCCTGGCACTCTCAGACTCTGCCCTGGCCTTCCGGGAGTCTCTGATCTGAGTCATCCTCTGTCCTGCTGAGCTGCTCGGCGGGGATGAGAAACACAAAGCAGAATGATCATGAAAAGAGTGGGGGTGGAGTTGGGTGACTTTTATGGAACGGTTTTTAAATGTTTTACCATGGTTTGAGGTTTTTAAACCTTAGGTCATATTGTAGTTTTTAATTTCAAATGTTCGGTTTCTTGATGGGGCAAGCTGAGCACTGTAGATGTTTTGATATTCTTCAAATATTAGTTCCATGCTATTTACAGGAAACGCTGTCCTGGGTGATGGGGGAGAAAAGGAGGGTCAGTGGGGACAGCAGCTCCTTCGTTGTTCTGTCCCTTCCACTTTGGGCCCCCAACTTGGATGCCACAATGAGCAAAAGGAAAACGATACGCTTAACAGCAACCACCTACCTGAGCATTTTGGCACTCAGCTCCTGTCCCTTAAGTGTACCTCTTAATGGTTGTCATGACTACCATAACCCCCCCCATCGGAAAACTTTCAATCATTTACAGATCCTCTTTGAAAAAAGTTCTGGCAATACTATTCTCTCTCTCTCCAGTTAGGTTTTCCTTATATTTTGGCATCTTGGCAGCTTCCTGGCTAGCCTGCCCCTTACTCTGGCACTGGAAGAGATTCTAACCTTTTAAAAAGCAAGTTTTGAAGAGCGCTGTAGCTGAGGGCCCAGGGTGGGGGCAGGGGATTCTGTAAGAGAAAATTGCTGAGCGTACATGTTCTCTTTACCCAGAAAGCCTTAATGTATGTTAACTCTCACATTCTCAGGGGATAAGAAATGGAATCTTCATATATGTACCTTTTAAATGATTTTTTAAATGTTTTTATTTATTTTTGAGAGAGAGACAGAGTATGAGTAGGGAGGGGCAGAGAGAAAGGGAGACACAGAATCTGAAACAGGCTCCAGGCTCTGAGCTGTCAGCAAAGAGCCCGACGCCGGGCTCAAACTCGTGAACCTTGAGATCGTGACCTGAGCCAAAGTCTGACATTTAACCGACTGAGCCACCCAGGCGCCCCTGTGTACCTTTTGATAATTTTTTAAAATCTCTTTGGAATATATTCTTACATTGGAGCAGCCTGGAACATACTGATAAATTCTCACCCCTAGTATAAATGAGGGCCAAGGTTCCCTATAAAGAAGAGTTTTACCTGTGTAGATGTGTTTCCCTCCAAATACCTAGCAAATAGAGCCTTTTCTTAAAAATTATTTTTATCTCCTCTGTCTTCAAGGATGTACCACTCATATGTGGTTTTCTCCCCTTCAGAAACTACCCAAGTTAACAGAAGAACAGAAATAGCAACTTAAAAAAATATATTTGTTTTATTTGAGAGAGACAGTGAGAGAGAGCAGGGAGGGGGCAGAGAGGGAGAGAGAGAATCCCAAGCAGGCTCCACGCCATCAGTACAGAGCCTGATATGGGGCTCAATCCTGCAACTGTCATGACCTGAGCTGAAATCAAGAATTGGATGCTTCAACAACAGAGGCACCCAAGTACCCCAGAAATAACACCTTTAATAGGAATCAGAGGAATATCTCTCCAGGATGAAGACCTTTTGTCTAGAAGAGGATTTCAGAGCTGCACAGGGATGGCTGGGAGTTTGGGATGGTTTACTAATGCTGATTGTTAGAAATTGGCCGAGTTGCTATTTCTGGGCTGCCAGAGGCTGTGTTCATACAAGTTTCTCATCACTTCTCCCAGTAAATCATTTAGTGCCTACTCCAGGCAGCGTTTGGCTTTTTATAGCCCTAACACTTGTCAATTCCCCAGAATTATCCAGAAAGACACTAGTATAAGAGTAAGAAGTAACAGTAAAAATCTAGAGAGTATGATGTGTTCTTTTTGATTGCGTTTTCTGCTCTCAGCTCTTTGTGTAATGTCTGGCTGTAGTGGGAATATATGAGAACTCCATTAAGTTCCAAAGTAAGAAATCATAAAGCCAGATAATAACGTAAATGGATTGTGCTGGCAAGTTCTGAGAAAGCGACAAAGTGCCTCGATAAACATCTTCCCAGAGAACCATCTCCCACCTTCTGAATCACAGCTGAGGGAATCTCTTTCTCTGAAAGTTGACCACGGTCCAAAACAGAATCTGTCTAATTGGATAACCCCTTTAAGGACATCAGTATTTCTAAAGGCGAAGAGAAAATCTGGACAGAGTTTGTTTTATTTAAAGTAAGCTAGTGCCTTTGCTTCTCTGCCCCTGAGGTGGTTTTCCCCTAAGTACCTAAAACTTTCCTTTCATTAAAGGTTGGGGGGTTTTGTTGTTATTGCNCGGTCCAAAACAGAATCTGTCTAATTGGATAACCCCTTTAAGGACATCAGTATTTCTAAAGGCGAAGAGAAAATCTGGACAGAGTTTGTTTTATTTAAAGTAAGCTAGTGCCTTTGCTTCTCTGCCCCTGAGGTGGTTTTCCCCTAAGTACCTAAAACTTTCATTAAAGGTTGGGGGGTTTTGTTGTTATTGTTGGTATGTTTTTAAACAGAAATGGGGACTGAAGGTAAAAAAGACAGTATCAGTTCTGATCCCATCACTCGGAAGTAACTAACTGTCGTTATTATTTGATTGTATAGACTATTTAATCAAATTTTTTTAACGAAAAGTGAGCTATCATTTGTAATGTTGCTTAGCCTGTACTGCTAGGCCGACAGAGAGCAACTAAGATTGTGATTTTTAGTTGTTTCAAATCTTCCATTTAATGATGGATCATCATGATTTACTAATTACCTACTAATAGCCATCTAGGTTATTTGTGGGATATTGCTATTTAAAACAGTGTTTCAATAAACGTCTTTGAGCAACTACTTTGATGTACTGAGGATGATAATTTTTTTCCATCTTTGCTGTTTTAAAAAAAAATGATGTGACTTAGGTTCTTTTTATGCACCTTTCCAAGTCTTCTGGCCATTTATATTCTACTTTTATAGATTGTTTGTTAATGTTTTTTGATAATTACAACTTCTCTTTAGATTTCTAGAAAATTTTTATTTACCCCCACTTATTCAGGTGGGAGGCGAAGCCAGGCTCTTTTTTGGACTCCTTTCCTGGCTCTGAACTCTGGACCGGAAGTTTCTAAACATGGCAGAACGCTGAAATCAGTGTCCTGGGGACTTTTACAAATTGCTGCAGCCTGGCCCCCACTCCCAGACACTGATTGGTTGCTGGGAGATGGGCCACTGCTTAGGGGCCTCAGTCATCATGCATGCTTCCATAAATATATGTTTTTTCCAGTTTGTCACATTTATATTTTTCTTGAGTTTACTCAGTGACTATCCATCTTTTAAAAAAATTTTTAAATGCTTTATTTATTTCTGAGAGAGAGACACACAGCATGAGCAGGGGAGGATCAGAGAGAGAGGGAGATACAGAACCTGCAGCAGGCCTCAGGCTCTAAGCTGTCAGCACAGAGCCCGACCCGGGGTTTGAACCCATGAACCATGAGATCATGACCTGAGCCGAAGTCAGTTGCTTAACTGACTGAGCCACCCAGGCGCCCCTATCCATCTTTTATTCTGCCTTTCTAAAAATTTCCTATCACATCATAAGCCATTTTCCAAATTGCTTCATTGTGTAATAGCCATCATTTGAGGCCTACACAATACCATTTTGAGTTTATTAACAATAACTTATTTAAAAAATATATGTAAAGATATATATTTATAAAATTTTTCACGCTTATATTTTATGAGATCTTTTTGAATTAGTGTACTTTATTAACATGACTCCATTATCATGCCTTTGTAATATGTGTTAATATCTAGAACAACTGATTGCCCTTTATGACTCTGCCTTTTCCAAGATTCTCCTTGCTGTTCTGGGCTGTCTTTTTTCCAGATTAACCTTAGAGTGATTCTTGTTCTTTCCTTTGAGAAGTAATATCTCTTTTTTTAAGTTTATTTATTTATTTATTTTGAGTGGGAGAAAGAGAGAGAAGGGAGGGGTTGAGAGAGAGACAGGGGAAGAGAGAGAATCCCAGGCAGGCTCCACACTGTCCGCATGGAGCCCAATGCGGGGCTCGATCTCACGAACTGTGCGATCATGACCTGAGCTGAAATCAGGAGCTGGATGCTTAACTGACTGAGCCACCCAGGTACCCCTAATATCTCCTTTATTAACACTTTTCTGGGGGGCTACTTGGAGATCTCTCCAGTAATTTGAGATTCAATTTACAACTCAGGGTTTCCAATTTGAATGCGTGCGTCAGTGTGGTTCGTTCTTCCTGGACCCGGCAAGCTAACTGTCCACACCTCTAGCCAGTAAAACTTGTCAAGACGAGAGGAAACACCACCCAGTGTCTACAGTAGATGACATTTTAGGAATATGGGGTGCCTTTTGATCCCTCCTTCAGCGGGGGCTCATTGGCATGTGACCTCTGCTGCCTGATGTCCTCACAGGTCTGCCACAGCAACTCCAGAATGCTCCGATTTTACCATCAGGCAAGAGCTAGGGGGTCTGTCTATGGGAGCAGCATTAGAACTGGTATATTTGGGGACATACTTCTGAAGACTGAGGTTCAACGTAGTAGGTTCAAACCCAGAAAGTCTTCCCACGTACCAGACGTGAGTTTTCAAGTATCATTGTTTGAGTCTCCTTTTCCCTGGCTGGGTTTTCAATCCTTGTTTGATGGAATCTCACAGGCCTGAGGACACACAGACACTTTCTACACCAGGTTGGAGAGAACACCAGAAGTGGTGGAAGGTGAGGGTAGGCAAGAACAGAGCTGAGACCCAAAGAGAGAAGCCGAACTCTGATGACCCCAAGAGGGACGGCCAGTGAGTCACCAGAACCAAAAGGTCCAGAAACAGGCACTGAAGCCAGAATGCAGCTGGAAAGTCAGGGAGGTGAGAAGAGCAGGGCCAGCAGTCCTACCCAAAGGGGGGGCTCTGGGCCGCTGCTTGGTGCACACCACCTGCCCAGGGCCCGCTAATGTCCAAGGCCCAAGTGGGAGGGCCTGGGGATGCCCAGGGGAATGTGCTAAGGCAACAGGTAATGAAGATTCAGGGCAGCCGTCTCCAAGCACACTCCCACCTGTGCTGAGCCCAGTGGGCACATCCCTTCTCTGAGCCAACCAATGTCTTCTTGGCTGGAGGACAGTGGCCCTGAATGATGCCAGCCACTTACCTTCATCTGATCAAGGTTGTACCCATTTTTCCCTTAATGGAACACCATGGTCCCCGATCTGCTATACCTTCTGGCTCCTGATTCAGCCCCCCTTACTCTACTACTCTGCATTGCACAGGGGGCTCTCAGGAGCCCACCCTTCCCTGGGAGGCCTCAGTTTGGTCCCTGGAGATGGCAGTCTGCATTTGAGGAATATGCAGGTCTGGGTCTGCTGGCCCCTGACATGAGGTCTGCGTATATTAGTTGTGTGCCTCTTTACAACTCTTGCTGTTCTGGGTCCTGAACCCCCTCACCTAGAAGGAGACTCTGATCTGCCAGTTCAGGGAGAAACAGCGGAATCTGTGTTGTGAAGGCCTCTCCACGTGATTCTGGCAGTCAGCGCATGTGGGTGTCACTGGCTCTGGGTGCCCATACCTCCCCTGTCAGCCAGGACAGTGGCTGAGCCTCTTGGCAAGGCTCACGTAGACTCAAGACTAGGGAGCTACAGGGCAGGAGGCCGGCAGGCAGCATGGGCCGTTTTTACAGATCTCTGGCAGACACTCCTGTCTGCTTTGGCTGAAGCGGGAACGGAGAGGCATATGATAAATGACCTCTAAAGTTGTCATGAATAATGTGATATGTGCTAGCTTCCAAATGTGGTACTCATATAAGCCACTTCTGTGGATAAAGCAGTATAGTTTAGATGAGTGACTGCTTTCTCATTTCTGTCTTTGTAGGAAGAACCAAGGTTGTGTGCCTGATAGGAACTGATATTGGGTCTTGACTGTGTCGCCCCTTCCAGAACCTTCCCTTTCAGCTTTTGCTGTTGGTACTCCTTCCCTGGAGTCTTGCATTTAGTGCCATTCATCTGGGTGACACTGTGTCATCACTGGGTGCTGGGCTGGTGTTGGGAGCCTCAGGGGGAAGATATTTTACTGGTGTTCTAGGTTGGTCCCAGCCTGACATTGTGACTCTGGTGTGCTTACTGCAGGGACGTTCACCTGGAGAACACCGCCAGGCAGACACGGAAGGCCCTCTAATGCTCACTGGCTGTTAATGCCTCTCAGCCCCTCTTCATTGCTCCTTATACTAGAAACTTCGGGCTGCTCCATTTTGGTTCCCAAGAACCCATTTGGTTGGGCCCAGGGCAGGCTCCTATGGACCCCTTTGCCTGGTTGGCTGTCGATGGGCCTTCAGGATCAGATAGTAAAGAGTGGAGAGGGGCGTGTCTCTGGGGAAGAGAACTTGGGACTGGAGAGCAGAGCTGGCCCCAGCTGCCTGTTCCAATTTTTCCATCTGTGGGTAGGATGCCTCCCATGGTGGCAGCTCATTCCAGAAACCACCCAGGAGAGGAACTTGCTCTAGAAGGCAGTCCAAAAGGACTGTCATACAAAGTCCAGGCCCTCTCATGATCCGTGACACATGAAAAAGCCTGCCCCATCTGGCGGTGAGCATCTGGGCCGCCCCTCCCAGGCGAGGCGTGAAGGGGAGAGAGCCTTGTCCTTCTTTAGAGGTTTGCACGGTGCTTTGACAATTGTTACTGCAGACCCTGCATCCTCCTGGCTGGAGTTCAAGGCGAACATCGCTGTTCTGCAGTTGGCCACAGAGAGAGCAGTGTTTCTTCCCCAGTGCTCTCTCTCCAGTGCAGTTATCATGTCTGGTGTTATACTGCATATTTAAAAATGTGTTTGGCAGGAGAGTTCTTAGCCTTATCACTGAAATTTCAGCTCAAATTCTCTTTCTTCCTTTTTTTTCGGTTTCTCGCTCAATTTGAGGATTATATCTGTATTTCCCCTTGGGAAAATGCAAGAACATTACCTAAGAACCCTTGAAATGGTTTTCCAAGCACTCAGGTGCTGCTAATTTGGAAGTAACCAGAATGCATATTTGCCCCATCTCAGATAATTAATCTCCCTAACAGACTTGTGGATTTATGCAAAAAGAGCGGTAGAATGTAAAAGATCATTAATCATCCTGGCATCATGATCTCATGTTGTTATGAAATAAATATGGTTACTAAATGGATCCAGATGCTATCAGATACATGTGTCCAGTGAAGACTGTTTTCTCTCCTTGGCTTGGGGAATAAACACACCAGGCTTATTCGTAACACCTTTCTTCCATCCATCACCCATGGTCCTGCACATATTTTTTGAATCCCCAACCGCTCGGCTGCCGGTGAAAGGTGGGTAAGTGTTTTCTGATAAGGATTCTGGGGAAAACCCTAAGGAGGCAGGAGACTTTTCCCCCCAGTGACCCAGAGCTGATGGATGATAGGGGAATGAAAATTACATGGCAGATCATCTACCGACCTGGAACCGTGAAATTTTTCTTTTTTAATCTTCTTTCCCCAAACATCAAAGAACGAATTCCAACCCCAGACATTACCCGTCCCCAGAGGATACACTTGCGTCTTTGAGGACCCCCTGCAGTCTGCCACATAAGGACAGAGTGATAGAGGGATGAAGACATATTCAATTACCATCCAATACCACGTTCTTGATGTGGGGGGAGCTGCCTTCCCGAGACCACCCCCAGGAGTTGGTTGCAGGACTGGAAAGCAGAGGAGCCCACTGTGAGAGAGGAGGGAGCTCACTGTGAGCAGAGGGAGGTCATTAACTGGGGTTTGAAGCCAGACACCTACAGGTTTCAACCTTTCAAAGCCCTTCTGTCTTTCTGACTCCATTTTCTTTTCTTGTGAGCTCTGAGTTGCTGGGAGAGTTGATGAGGTTGTTGCTATAAGCTGCCCAGCACCTAGGATGCCCTACAATGTGGTAGCTATTATTACCCTGTCTACGAGAGTCCCACCGATGCAGAATGAGGTTGTCCAGGAGAAGTATTTGAGGAAAAGCCATCTACCCTAATGGCAGAGGGATGCTTATACGTGCCGCTAGCCACAGGGCCTGCTCTGCTGAGAAAGGCCTCCCCTCGTGGCCAGTTCCACATCTTTCCTGGAGATCCCCCTCACTGTTATCCCCAGAGTCCTCTGAGTCCTGGAGTTAGTTGGACAGTTTGCCGTCACTGCCACGATGGCCAACGGGCATACCTTCCTGTTCACACCAGAGGAAGCACGACGTGGCCTACTTTGCCCCTCAAACAAGACTATAAGAGCTTGAGGGCTTACAGCTAAGGAGGAAGACGGCGGGAATGATATATTTATTGTTGCCTTCTCTCATGGCCAGCCCCTTGCTGGGTAATTCAAGTACTTTATCTCCTTTTTATCCTCATAACAACCCCGAGGAGCGTGATGATCAGCACATCTGGGGAAACTGAGGTCGCACTCAAGTTTCTCTTCCTTAAAAGCCTGCACCCATTCCCATATACCTTCCTGTTTCTCAGGTACTTTTACTAAGACACTGAGGTAAGCAAAGCAGCACACATGCAGAAGCGTTCACAGGAGAAATAGGGGTTTGGTTTGTTTTGTTTTGTTTTGGAAACAAACATGCTTGTGTTTTGCTGAGTATAGGTTTCCATTATCCCTGAATGGACAATATTTCTCAGTGGGGTGTTTGACAGAGTGGATCTCTGAAATCCTGCCTGAAAGGGAATTCTGTGGTCAAATACAGTTGGGAGCGCTCCGGGTTACTTTCCTATCTTGACCTTTCAAAGTGCAGATTAGCATATTAAAGGCTCTGAGGATGCCCTGCAGTTCAACAACAGAAAAGAATTATAACTGTTTAATCCAGTGTCTTCCAACCACATCGCAGATCTCTGTTTGGCCTGCAAAACACGTATTAACACCCTGTGGTACCTCTCCTTCACAGATCATCCTCTGGAGTTAAGAGTCTGAGGCACAAGCATAAATTTCTTAGGTTTCTAAGTTGGTGCTATTTTCAAGTCTGGAAGGATATTTAGGCTCCCTGCCAGAGTTTTCTCCCCAGGCTCTCTCCAGGCCTTGCTCTGTGGCCATCCCTCAGATCCTACTCTTAAGGAAGCCATGTTTCTTCCAGGCTTTGGGATAACCTTGCCTCCTTTGTTTCTTGAGGATTCTCTGGAGCTGTGGTCTGGGCAAGTTGCTCTCTTCTTGAGTGAGATGCATTTTCGGCCAGCTGGTCGTCAAGGCTGGTACCCAAGCCACCCTCCGGCCATCCTTATGGAGTGAAGTGGTATCTCGTTGTGGTTTTATTTTGCTTTTCCCTTCTAACTAATGATGTTGAATATCTTTTCGTATGCTTACTTAACATTTATAGGCCTTTTTGGGAAAAATAGCCATTCAAATACTTTGCCCATTTTAAAATTGTATTGTTCTTTTATTGTTAACTTGTAAGAATTCTTTGTATAGTCTAGATATCAGTTAGATGCTTTGCAGATATTTTCTCCTATGTTGTGGGTTGTCTTTCAGCTTGCTTTATGGTGTCTTCTGAAGCACAGAAGTTTTTTTACTTTTTTTTAATTTTCACGAAGTTTATACATTTTTTTTTCCTTTGCTACATGTGCATTTTGTGCCATATTTTAAAATCCACTGCCTCAGGGCGCCTGGGTGACTCCATCGGTTTAGCATCTGACTTCGGCTTGGGTTATGATCTCACGGCTCATAAGTTCAAGCCCTTGCGTCAGGCTCTGTGCTGACAGCTCAGAGCCTGGGGCCTGCTTTGGATTCTGTGTCTCCCTTTCTCTGCCCCTCCCCTGCTCATACTCTGTCTGTCTCTATCTCTGTCTCTCTCAAAAAAAAAAAAAAAAACATTAAAAATAAAATAAAATAAAATTCACTGCCTAATCCATGGTCATGAAAATTCATACCTCTGTTTGCCCCCAAGATTTGCTTGTTTTAATTTTTACGTGTAGCTCTTTGATCCATTTTGAGTTACTATTTGTAAACGGTGTGAGGAAGGGGTCAAACTTGATTCTTTTGCATGTGGATATCCAGTTGTCCCAGGACCATTTGTTGAAGAGACTATTATTCTTCCATTGAATGATTTTGGCACCTTTGTTGAAAATCAGTTGGTCATCGATACACGGGTTTATTTCACCTTTTTTCCCCTCTCCTTTCTTCTTAACAAAAAGATATGGATGGTATGCAGGCCCTGCTCCACTAACAATGCAGGCTACCCAGAACAGCCCCAATGCTGATCTCCTGTTTTGCTCTGTGTACACTCAGACCTCCAGCTATCGATGGCTCCCCACCTTCGTAGCTTGTCTTCACCCAGAAAACATTTACTATTCACATAACTCCTAAAATACAACTGTTATCAGCTCTGGGGGAGAACTGTAGCTGATAGACCATAGAAAGATATCAGCCCAATAACTCTAGCATCACTGCCATTTAGGGCAGTGGTTTCCAGATAGTGGTCCATGGAGCTCTGCCCCTTTTAATCCAAATAATTCTGCTCTTAAGTATTTATCTGTCTGCCTACCTTGCATGATTTTATTTTAAGGACCCAGCAGAGACTTTATGACTATCTTATACCACGCGTTTGGAAGAGACTCCTTAGAAACCAGTTATTACTGGGTTGAAAGGATGTGGGAACACTGTACGGCCGTCTCCACCACAGTGTGCCAACAACTGTCCCTCTTACATTATGTCAGCTCAGATTTAGGTCAGCATTAAGAAGCAGAGACCCGGGGCGCCTGGGTGGCTTAGTCAGTTAAGCGTCCGACTTTGGCTCAGGTCATGATCTCATGGCTCCTGGGGTCGAGCCCCGCGTCGGGCCCTGTGCTGACTGCCAGCTCAGAGCCTGGAGCCTGTTTCAGATTCTGTGTGTCTCTCTCTCTCTGACCCTCCCCTGCTCACGCTGTCTCTCTGTCTCTCTCAGAAATAAATGAAACATTGAAAATTAAAAAAAAGAAGCAGAGACTCAAAACAAAGTGGCTTAAATGAGATGGGAGCAGATTTCTTTCTTTCTTAAAAATCCAGAGGAAGATAATCCAATGCTGGCATGATGGCCCTGCTTCATAAAGTCTCCAAGATCCAGAACCTTCCACCTCATCGTTCTTCCATCCCTAGAATTTGGTCCTAATTTTTAGATTCCCAGGGGCAACTGGAGTCCCAGCCATCATATTTCAATTTCAGGCAATTTCAGGATTCTGAAGAAGAAACGAGAGTGATCGGCAAAGGGCATAGACCTGCCTTTTTTTAATGTGAATTTCCAGGAAGTGTTCGTATGACACTTCCGCTTATATTCCTTTGGCCAGAAAGGCGTCTTGTGGTCACACCTAACTGCAAGGAAGGCCCAGAAATGTAGTCTTGGGAGGGGGCAGCCATAAGCTCTTCTAAAAATTCTATTACTATGGAAGATCATGGGGTTTGGAAGACATCCAACATTCTCTGGCACACCCATGATTTGAATAACTCCTAGAATCTAGCCTCTTCCAAGAAATTGTTTGAACTGTTGAAAAAAGTGCTGTGGTCTTACCCTTCTTAGTCTAATCCAGGGATTTCCTGATTTGCTTTCTAACTGGCCACTTGGCCTTCCTTTCTATCTCCACACATCCGCCTCAAGACTTATAATGACGAACCTACCATCATGTATTGAAGTCATGTTTCTCTTTTATGCGTGTGTGTCCTATAATAAAATCTGTTTCCACCTCTACCCAGTCGCTCAAGCCAAACCCTTAGAAGTCAACAGTTAGGAGTCAAGGCCCGTCTTCCTCTCATTGCTCCTGTTCAATCCATCCATAAGTCCTGTCTTCTCCACCTCCCACATATATCCCGCGTCTGGCCTCTCCTACCTCTGTGCTTCCACCCTGGGGCATACAGCCACTGGTTCCTGTTGGGGCTGCTGCAGACACCCGCCCAAGGGGCTTTCTTGCTTTCACCTTCACCAGCTCCCCCCAACAGTCTGTCTGGCAGTTATTGTTTGTGATACTGCCCTGCCTCCGTGGCCTTCTTGTGAGCTTAGGAGAAGACCCAGAATTTTCTGTTTCATGACCTCTTTTCTGGGCAGAATTATTTCCCCCCAGATTCATATGTTGAAGGCCTAACCCCAGTAGCTTGGAATGTGACTGTATTTGGAGACAAGTAGGTAATTAAGAAGAGGCCTTTAGGGATGGGCCCTAATCCAGTCTGAGTGATGTCCTCATAAGAGATTGAGACACAGGGATGAGTATGCACAGAAAGGTAGCCAACTAAAGTGGCATCTACAGGGTAGTCATCTGCAAGTCAAGGAGAGAGGCCTCGGGCGAAGTCAACCCTGCCAGTACCTTCCACTTGGACTTCCAGGCTCCAGAACTGTGAGAAATTAATTTCTGTTTCTTAAGCCCCCTCCCCCCCATCCCCAGTCTGCAGTATTTGCTATGGCAGCCCCAGCATGCACATACAACTTCCTGTGCCACCCGTGATTGACGCCTCTGACCTCACACCGCCTTTGCCCTGTCTCACTCCACTCCAGCCACACTGGTGTCTTTCTGCATTCTCCTGGCAGAACTTTTGCACTTGCTGCTCACACTCCTTGGAATGATCTGACCTCCCGATCTGCATATGGTTCCCTCCTCATCATTCAGGTGTCACTTCAAAGTCCCCTCCTTTAAGCGGCCCTCACTGTCATACCCCACCACTCTATCGCATCACCCTGTTTATTTTCTTCAGAGCATTTGCAACTATCTGAAATTTACAAAGTAGGTTTACTTTGTTTGCCGGAATGGAAGCCCCATGAAAACAGGGACTGCCTCTACCTTGCTCACTGCCGTATCCCCAGCAGCTAGAACAATGCCTGGCACGTGATGGGGCTCCATAAATATTCTTTGGAATGAATAGGTAGATGTATGATCAAATTAGTTTTAATATATGGATAATTTAACAATTTTCTAAATATTGCTTAGAGGGGTGGAATAAGTCCTCCTTTTGCAGTAGTTTCTTAGGAGAATCATGGCATTTACAACTTTTCAATGTGTCACACTTACCCTTGCCCCCAGGCAGCTGACCTCTTGGCTGTAGTATATACTCTCCCCTCCACCTCAGCAGATTAGTACCAATCCAGCTCTCTGGGGCTTTGATGCCATTACTAGTTTCATTTTTCTACATGACTCTCATTTTAGCTGAATTTTCTCTACTAGAACAAGGACTCAGGTAGTGAGGAAAAAACATAGCACAGGCTTCTAACAAAAGCAAATAAAAGCTATCACTTAAATTAGGTCCAACGGGGATACCTGGGTGCCTTAGTTGGTTAAGTGTCTGACTTTGGCTCAAGTTCATGATCTCACGACTCGTGAGTTCGAGCCCTGCATTGGGCTCTGTGCTGACAGCTTAAAGCCTGGAGCCTGCTTCAGATTCTGTGTCTCTGTCTCTGTCTGCCCCTCCCCCATTCATTTTCTCGCTCTCTCTCTCTCTTTCTCTCTCTTTCTGTCTCTCTCAAATAATAAATAAACATTAAATTTTTAAAAAATTTTTAAATGTTTATTCATTTTTTGAGAGATGGAGACAGAGCATGAGTAAGGGACGGGCAGAGGGAGAGGGAGACACAGAATCTGAAGCAGGCTCCGGGCTCCGAGCTGTCAGCACAAAGCCCAACGTGGGGCCCGAACCCACAAACTGCAAGATCATGACCTGAGCCAAAGTCAGACGCTTAACCGACTGAGCCACCCAGGTGCTCTAACATTAAAACATTTTTAATTAACTCTAATGGAAGTGTTGAATTACTATATTATACACCTGAAGCTAGTGTAATGCTATATGTTAACTAATAGGAATTAAAAGTAAACATTAAAAAAACCCAAATTTGCTCTAAGTGTCCTAATACAGATGACTAGGCATATAGAGGGTTTTACTGGGGGATTCTTCTGTCTGCAGGGACTTTGAATACAAACGAAGTCCTATGTTTTTCCCAGTCTTTAGAGAATATTGGTCCTCAGAATGTTTCTGGGTGAGTTAGAAAGTCTCGTCTTAGTCATATGATCATAGCTCTGCTTAAAGGTTTGGTGACAGTCACGGATTATCGGAAAAGAGATTGAATGTGTCCCTATAAATTAGGAGCAGGGAGGCCTTATTTATTGTTTGTAAGTGTGTTTGTTTGTTTGTTTGTTTTGAACAGGTGAATTTAGTTGTAGATGTACGTGATTGGAAGTATAGTTGGGATATTAAAGAAGAGCGATTGACCAGAAGTTGGAGATGTGAGATCCAAAAGTGGGAGAGAGGCCAGAAATGGCAACAGGGATAAGTTACTGTGTTAGCAGAGTCAGGTGGTATGTGGCTTCATTCCTAGCCAAGAGCTTGTCTTGAAGCCAGATTCCCATACAGGCTGAATGTCAGACCTGAGAATTTTAGAAATGTACTGAAAGGATTCACCAATAACCTTTGTTATTTTTGTTCTGTACCATGAAGGATGATTTCTGCCTAGTATGGAAAACTGTTGGTTTGTCCCCAGAGAGTTTTATCCCTGTTTCCAGACCAGTCCCTGCTTGAAAATGGCCTATGAGTCTACAGAAAAGGAATGACATGAAATCAACACAAGGTTATCGTTTCCTTGTTTGAATTCTGTTAACACTGCTTTAATCACAAGATCCTGGAGGAGTCCTTCAGTCTTAAAAACTGTTTGATGACATTTGTGAACATGGCTCTAGCTAAAGGAATCCAACCTCTAGACAAGTAAGAGACACTGAAACATTGTGGGATCTATTCAAACGACTTTCATTTTGAAATTTCACACCTAAGTTTCATTTCACAGTTGGATATCCGGGTACTTTTCCAGCACCACATTTCTGTTCTTCGGGAAATTTAGGCCACTGCATCCTTGTGAAAAACGTTTAGAGCAGGAATCATGTGCTGCCCATCCATTACATTGTACACTTCCAAGATGGCACCATATTTTAGCTGATCACCATATTGCAGCCTTTGTAATTTCTGAATAAGTTTTCCAAGAAGGGATTGTATTGAAGACAATGATTAAATATTTACATGACTGGCTCTGATTGACTGACTGATGTTTAGTTACAGTAAAGCTTACAGGGCATCTTGCAACAAATCTTCACTTTGTTGTTTGAATGATTACTATTTGAAGATTCTTTTTGATAATAACCCCAGAATTTGTATTATGGCTTTTTAACAGGTTTTTAAGACTAAAGGACCAGATGCATAGGGAGGAGAGATATTTCAAGAGCCTGCTGATAATTTCTGGGCCAAATCATCTTTTTTCATGGTAGCAGGGCAAATAATAAATAGAATTAAGACCATGAGAAAGCCTTTGTTTAACGCACTGGCTAACAGAAATTACCTTTCTACTTAGCAATAATGGGATCCTGTGAAGCTGTTGAAGGAGAAACAAGAGGTGCCCGTTGATGCTCATGCCAAGTAACTTGTGCCAACGTCTCTGGTTTGCTGAGTCAGGCTTCTGCCAGGTGTGCACATGTAACCTACAAGGGTCATACACTTTGCCAGGCTAAGTGGTGGGACTGTGTCACAGTCATGCATACCCTCTGGTGAAACCAGCTTTCTTTGTGGACCATGTTCTTTTTCTCCAGTTGCCTTGATTTTGTAGTAAGGGTGCTGAAACTGAACAATACAGCAGGGTCAGAAAAAAAAGCGATGTCAGAATAGGAGAGAGGGAGGTTGGGTAGCTACTCTGGTAGCGCCCCTAAACAGAAGATACTTATCAGAACCCAGCATTGCAGAGTCTGGTTCTCCTCTGCAGAGGCGGACATTAGATGTTAGTGACTTGGATTACACGAACTCCAAATGATTAAGAGTAGTAAATGCAACTACCAGGTGACCCAAAGACTCATGGTAGCTCGTCCCCACGTCCTTCTCCGTAGAGGAATAATGTGTAGGGAAAGCCAGTTATGATTCTAGTTGAAGAGCAGTTATCCTAATGCGATGTAATGAACATGTGCTGTTTTGCTGGACGAGAATGACTTTTAAGTGTAAGTTGGCAACCGAACCCTACCACTCACAGTGTGCAACTTTGCGTAATCTTATTAAATTTGCAGAGCCTCGGTTTTCTTAAACGAAACAAACAAGCCAAAAAAAAAAAAAAACCCACAAAAACAAAAAAACAGAAGAGCTGGAAACCAAAAAACAAACTCTTTTTTTAATTAATTTTTTAAATGTTTATTTATTTTTGAGAGAGACAGAGCATGAGCAGGGAAGGGACAGAGAGAGAGGGAGACACAGAATCCAAAGCAGGACCCAGGCTCTGAGCTGTCAGCACAGAGCCTGACGCAGGGTTTGAACTCACGAATCGTGTGGTCATGACTTGAGCCGAAGTCGGACGCTTAACCGACTGAGCCACCCAGGTGCCTCAAAACAAACCCTTAACTATGGACTACAAACAAATGGTTACCAGAGGGGAGACATGTGGGCGATGGGTAAAATGGATGAAGGGGATTAAGAGTACACTTACCTTGATGAGCACTGAGTAAGGTGTAGAATTGTTGAGTCACTATATTGTACGCCTGCAACCAATATAACACTGTATGTCAACTATACTGGAATTAAAATAAAAACCTAGTAATATTAGAATAGAGTAGAATAGAATAGAATAGAATAGAATAGAATAGAATAGAATAGAATAGAATAGAATAACTTATCCAAAGCTCTGGACCTTTTTACTCTTATGTTATTATTACTTAAATTAGAAAATTTCAAATGGAGAAGTAAGTACAGAAAATAATACAACATGATGTACTCATCACTAATATTTAGTGCATGCTACCATTTTCCTGTACTTAATACAAATTTTTGAAGATACAGAAGTATCTCAAAGTTGCTGCATCATTTCTTCTTATTCCTTAATCACCTCAACAGAAACTACTGTACTGAAGGCAAGGAATATTTTTCTCTGCACGTTTTTGTGGCTTATGACTTGTGCACACCCCTAAACAATATATGTGCTATTTATTCAATGTGCCTTAAAAATATCATGTTGCATGTAACTTAAAGTTGAAATTCGCCTTTGTCGATACATTCAAACCTAATTCACTCCTACTCTATCATATTTGAGTGCATAAGCACTTCATGATCTGTTTATCTGTTCCCATAGGACATACGTGCTATCTTCATCTCTTCGCCTCAGTAGACGGTGCGTCCTTCTATGCATGAGTGAACTGAGCACATGCTAACCTTTGGTCAGTTATGTGTGCTGCATATAATTTCTTCTAAACCCCTTTTGCATGGGGCCAGATAGTAAATACTTTAGGCAGGGTGGCCGGGAGAATTTCTGGTGCAACTGCCTAACTGTCGTTATAGCCTGAGAGCAGCCATGGGCAGCACATAAGCAAATAAGCATGGCTGTATTCCAGTGAAACTGCATTCACACAAAACAGACAGAGGGCCAGATTATGGCCCTTGGGCTATAGCTGGCTGGTTCTCGTTCTGCATTGTTGTTTGTCTTTTTGTTTATGAAGGCTTTTGTCATAGTAAACCTTTATTTGACTGTAATCAGTTTTCTTCCGATCTTTTCCTATTTGGTTGTGCTTTTGTGCCCTGTTCAAGATGTTCTTCCCTCCTGCTTGTTTTAAATGCTTTGTTCTATTTATGCCTCTTTAAATGCAAGACAAGAGTGAGTGCATGAATAGGGAAGCCCAGTGGGTTACTGAGGTGATTGTTCCAGACTTTTGTGGAGTCTGTGGGTCAAACACGGTCTACCTTTTGAGGACGAGTGATACAGACATGTGACTCCAGGGACCTGGATGTCATTCAGCTCTTTAAATGCAGTACACCCCAGTCTAAGCCCATCGCAGGTAGGAATGGGGACCCATACTGCCTCTAGGCTTGGCCCCCAGTGGCTAAAGGGCTGAATAGAAGAAAACCTTCCAGCTGCCAAGCAGAGTGGGGCTCCCTGGGCCACACCGGGCCCCCAGTGAGCAGCAGGACCTGCCTGGAAGTCTTATGTTCCCTACCTCCCAGTGGAGTTCTCAGAAGACAATGTAATGGATGAAAGGGCCAAGATTGGAGGACTCTCAGATAAAACCTTTTTTCTGCCTGTTCTGAGAGAGTCCATGTTGGAAAAATATCCACAGTATGGTACGTTGTAGTTATCAGTGGGACCTAATAAACCATCGCCGATCCTGACATTTATATTTTCATGCACCACAAAATGAGCCCTGGGAACTGCCTTCCAAGTTCCCTCCGAAAGTGTTGGCAGAACGCAAAGTTTTTAAAAGATTGGGTGGGATGTAAATGTTTGGACAGATTAGATTGCCTGAGTGTTTGCTTTGTATAAGAATAGTCTGAATAAACTGCCGAGGGGTAGTTTTCAGAGCTGGGTAATGGAGCAGCTCTGGGTAGTGACTAGCTCTCCATTCTCTTCGCCGCTGAAATACATTTGTAACTCAGAGAATTAGGAGGAAGGAAAAAGGGTATTTGTTTTCCGGGAACCCATTTGTTTTCTGTGAACCGATTTCTGAGAACATTGGATGGAATTTGGGGGGAATATGGTAACATGTGCCCATTGGGAAATTTACTTTTCTTAAAAACTCCTTCAAATTTCCTTAAAATTTGGAAATTTTCTTTTCCAGAGGAGAGGTTGCCTATGAAATAGTTGAAGACTGGGGATGGTCTGGTTTCAAGTCCTGGATCTACCGCTTAGCACTGACATTTGACAAATTGCTCAACCTCTAGGAGCTTGATTTTCTTCCTCTGTACATGGGGAAACCACAGTGCCTATCTTCATAGGTTTATCATGGTATTAAATGTGATTAGGCCACCTAAAGTGCTTGATTACCCAAATGCCTGCTGTGTCCCAAAGTCCTTCTTGAAATTTCCAGGAAATACTTCTACATGAATTCCAGAGTAAAACCACCCTGCCTTACAGCATTTAAGGAAATAGAACATTGTTTCTTACTCAATATTTTTCTTTGCCCTGGTCAGAGTGAAGGGTTGGTGGTGGTGCTCTATTAGAAATCAGTTAGGATGGGGGTGCCTGAGTGGCTCAGTGAGTCAAGCATCTGACTTTGGCTCAGGTCATGATCTTGTAGTTCGTGAGTTCAAGCCGCACGTGTGGCTCTGTGCCTACAGCTCAAAGCCTAGAGCCTGCTTTGGATTCTGTGTCTCCCTGTCTCTCGGCCTTTCCCCCACTGGTGCTCTGTCTCTCTCAAAAATAAATAAAGGCTAAAAAAATTAAAAAAAAAAAAAAAAAGAAATCAGTTAGGATGGCCCTGAATATGAGTTTTGCTAGGCTATATGTGAACTTGTTTGCCAACAAATTGCAAACTTGATTGAACAAAGGTGAGCACGTTTTTTATTATAGGACTTCCCAGAGCTCTTACGGTACTAATGTGAACTATAGATTTTTAAGAAGATGATAGAGTAAGTAGGCTTACCAAAAGGGTCACAGAACCTTTTTTAAGTTTGGAGGGTTTTTTCACGGAGTTCTCTCAGCAGTGACATTCTTGAGAAAGTGCTTTGGGAAGTGCTGACTCGGGGTTTCGTGTTTGCCGAGCTCAGATTTTGCTGGGTCACCCCTTGATGAACTCCCAGTTTCCCGAAGTTGGCCTTTGAATGAATCGCCTTCCCACCTCAGGGTGAACTGCGTGAGGGTCAGTCTGCTGTCACTCATAATAACCACATCACAGACTCACGGGATAATTCTGTAATGCCTCACATTTGGTATAAGATTTGAGTTCATAAAACACTTTCCTATATTTGGAATGTACTAGAGACCGTCAGTGAACCCAGACGAAAACAGCCTCTAAATTATTTGCTGAATGTCTCTGTATTGCAACCATTCCCCTTCTCCGAGCTCTTTCCTGTTCCTCTTTCCGTAGGGGAACCCCATTCCAGCAGAGGGGAGGCTCCTTTGCATCTCAAATGAGACCTTCCCAAAGGTCCGCCTGATTTTACTAAGATTTAAAACAGGTCAGCTCCCATTTCTGGCCTTTTAACAGAATGCATTCCACCGTGACTTGGTAAAGAGACCACACATAAAAGAGAAGATCTGAAGAGCCTGGAAACCTGTTCCTGGAGTATGATTAAACATTTTGTTCCACCGCATACCTTACACCAGCTTTTCAGAAAGTATGAGGCTCACGGCTGGTGGTAGCTCACCCTTGACTTCGGGTGAAACCAGGAATCTTATTACATGACCCTGAATCACAGAGTCAGGAGGTTACGCTCTCCAGTTCTCTTTCAGCCCCACACTACGTCTTTTTTTTTTTTTTAAACTTCTAGAAAAATGCCTCAGTTGAGTAGTTTAACAATTTCCAAACCAGGCCAGCCTTCAGGAGTACCTAGCTAGAATTTAATGATGTTGCTGGTTTTCTCTTGTATTCATTTTTACCACAACCTCTTATTGATGGAAAGGTACATAGGCTTTCCACTTACCCTGGTAAGAGATTTCTTTGGAAAATAAATTTAAACATTTTTGAACATACAGAAGTTCACGCAATGGCAAAAATGGTGAAGATTGGAGCTGGTGTCGTAACGGCTGCCATGTCGCCTTCCAAACTTGTCCCCAAATACAGGATGTGTCATTTCACAGATGAGTAAACAGCCTTGGAGCCGCAAAGTCACTTTGACTCAGAGCTGGGACCAAGGTCTTCTGAATCTCCATGAATTCTCATTAAAACATATTTTGGCCCTTTGTACTAAAACGAAAGGTTAGTCTCTTACAACGGTGTTTCCTCTCCCCACAGCATTTTGTAATCATATTCCAAAAACAGATTAGAACTCAATAAGGTATTAAAGTATTAAAAGCAGCTATGACTGTAAAAGCACTGAAATAAACGTAATTGCATTCTTAAAATGCTTTAACATCCAGATGATAATTTCTAAGTGAAAATGTTTAACCAAAAACCAGCTGAAACAACTTAAGATCTGTTAAAACAACAAACGGGCGAAGGTGAGCAAAGTTGAAAAGAATCTTAAAATATTATAGTCAATTTAATATGGGCAAAAAAATTACTTTTGTAAAACCCTGAAAAGCAGCTAAAACAAATAAAAGCCAGAGTCAACAATTGCAAATGTTAATAACAATCAAAGCCCGTTAGAACAAAAGGGCAAATTTAGAACTGAGTAAAATGATAACATAGATTTCGTTTTGGGATTTTAATATGGATCAGATTAAGTTGAAATCAAGCTTGGACTTTATTAAAATGCACCTACTAATGGTTTTTGATAATGAACTTTAGGGCAAACAGTGTTGTGGAACTCTGCCCAGAAAGCATGGGTGACTTTTTAGGAACTTTGAGGGTCTGTGCCCCTAGTCTGCCTAATTTGAATCCACTGACTCATTTGCTGGCTTCCATGAGGTCAAGAGACTGGGAGGCTGAGATTTTAAGTGGGTTGACCAGACAGAGTCAGTGCCTGCTAGAGAGTACTGGGTCATCAGAACCATCCAGAAAAAAAGGATCAGGAAAAAGTGAGGAAATTTAGTCCAAGGAACAGACCAGAATAACTTACTAGTATTGATGAATCCTGGTGATTTTCTCTTAAAATTTCCTACCCTCCCTGTTTTGGGTAATATTGAGCAGAATTCTAGAAACACAAAGGCATTAGCTGTCTATCGATGCATAACAAATTATCCCCAAACTTAGTGGCTTGAAAACAACCATAACTATTTATTAGCTTACAAAATTTCTTTTTTTTAATTTAAATTTTAGTTAGTTAACATACGGTACAATATTGGTTTTAGGAGTAAAATTGAGTGTGATTCATCACTTACAATACCCAGTGCTCATCACAACAAGTGTCCTCTTTGGTACCTACCCATCACCCATCCAGCCCATCCCCCACCCACCTCCCTCCATCAACCCTTAGTTTGTTCTCTGTCATTAAGAATCTTTTATGGTTTGTTTCCCTATCCCTTCCATATGTTCATTTGTTTTGTTTCTTACATTCCACATGTGAGTGAAATCATATGGTTTTTGTCTCTCTCTGATTGACTTATTTTGCATAGCATGATACATTCCAGGTCCATACATGTCATTAAAAATGGCAAGATTTCATTCTTTTTGATGGCTGAGTACTATTCCACGTTCCACTGTGTACGCACACACACACAAACACGCACACACACACACACACACCACATCTTCTTTATCCATTCATCATCAATTGATGGACATTTGGGCTTTCTCCATAGTTTGGCTATTATTGATAATGCTGCTATAAATACTGGGGTGCATGACCCCTATGAATCTGTATTTTTTTATCCTTTGGGCAAATACCTAATAGTGCAATTGCAATTGCTGGATCGTAGGGTAGTTCTATTTTTAGTTTTGTGTGTGTGTGTGTGTTTGTTTAAGTTTATTTATTTTGAGAGACAGAAAGAGAAAGAGAGAGAGAGAATGAGCAGGGAAGGGGCAGAGAGAGAGGGAGAGAGAGTATCCCAAAGAGGCTGAACACTATCAGCACAGAGCCTAGTGTAGGACTTGATCTCACATCCATGAGATCATGACCTGAGCCGAAATCAAGAGGCAGATTCTTAACCCACAGAACCACCCAGGTGCCCTTATTTTTAGTTTTTTGAGGGACTTCCTTACTGTTCTCCCAAGCAGCTGCACCAATTATGTTCTCACCCAACAGTGCCAGAGGATTCCCTTTACTCCACATCCTCGCCAATACCTGTTGTATCCTATGCTGTTAATGTTAGACATTCTGACAGGCATGCGGTGGTATCACCTCGTGGTTTTGATTTGTATATCTTACAAAATTTCTGTGGCTCAGGATTCACCAGTGGCTTGACTGACTGGCTCTGGTCAGTGTCGTACATAAGGTGGCAGTCTGAAGTTGGCTGGAGCTGCGGTCATCTGAGGCTTGACTGGGGCTAGGGGACAAATGTCTGAAGTATCTCACTCGCAGGCTAGCAGTTTGGCGCTGGCTGTGGGCAGGAGGCCTCAGTCCCCCTTCCCGGGGCTGCTGAGTATTTTCCTCATATGGGTGCTGGCTGTCCTCAAAGCAGGCGATCAAAGAGGCAGCGTGGAAGGTACAGCCCCCCTAGTGACCTAGCTTGGGAAGTCATACACTGTTACCTTTGTCATTCTCCATTGGTTACACAGATGGGTCCCGATTCGGTTTGTGGGGAGACTGCACAAAGGTGTGAACAGGAGCAAGCTCTGGTTATTGGGGGCCATGTGGGAGACTGAGTACCCCAACAAAGAATTAAAGGTCACAAAGAGAGTAGAGGGAGCTTGTGTTTGCTCTCTCTAGCCCTGCAGTGGGGAGGAGGCCTATGAGATGGACAAATGGTAGTAGCTTAGGAAAGGAGAAGGAGTCCACTAAATCCCAGGGAGGCCAGTTGGAAAGAAGATGGGATCATTCAGAGAGCCAGCAAGGAGCTCAGGGGGAGCATAGCAGGAGGGGGGGCGCACAGGGGGCTCTTGGAAGGGGCCATTGTGTTCCCTCAGATCCCCTGAAAACTGCCTGCAGAACTTCAGGCTGCCTAGGAAGGTCGTCTTGTGCTTCAGACTTTAGGCTCTGGAAGGCCAGAGTGGATCCCTAGAGTTAAGTTGAATTCATGTCCCCAGGTGGCAAGAGAAAAGCTTGTTGGTAGGAAGAAAGATTAAGGACGAAGCAGCAAATATCAGGGACCCGTATGGCTCTTCCGTTCCCTCTGGTTTTGCACAAGATGAACAATAGTCTGATACCTAGGAAGCACCCGGCACCCCTTTTATCTTAAGGAATATATTTCTGATGGGAACATTAGAAAATGCAGGTAAGAAGGTCACGGTAATCTGTAAGCCCAGGACTCCAGGAATGCCGCTGAAAATGACGATTTCTGGTTTTCCCCATGACAGTATGTACCTCTCCATCTGTGTGTGTGTGGATGTTGGCTTTGTGGATGGATGTGTTTTCCCAAAATGGTATCTTCCCACTACAGTCTGCCTTTCTCACGTAGCACTCCTCTTCAGCACTGTCCCTGTCACGGAATGATTCTGCTACAAAAGTGTTTCTCAGCCTTGTTCTTTTTATTATTGCTTCCCTAAGGAGTCCTTTTCATACCAGCATGAAAAAGTAATACCATAGACACACCGAATATCTGTTTATATATTGTGGCTCTCTGGAAGGAGCAAAGAATTAATTGTAACATCTAAGAGTGTTTTGGTTTTGGTTTTGGTTTTGGTTTTTACCTCCAAAGATCAAGTGTTTGCTCCCTTTGACACTGCATGTGCTCTAGCAACCTTTTACATAGCTTTATGGTATTTCATTCTATGAGTGTATAATAATTTCCAGAATATTTCCCGCAATACTGAAAATGTGTTGCTTGTTACATACAACATTGCAACAAACTCCTCACTCATGTGCAGGCGCGGTGTTTCTGATGCGGAGGAATCAGGCTTTTATCCGTAGCCTCCAGTGCGGTCGCCTCCTTTCCTTTCGATTTCAACATGGAGTTTTCTCTTTATTCTTCAGTTCAGTAGTACCCGACTGCCTACCTGGTACTGGCGAGTCTGGCACTGGTCCTAGATATCTTTTATCTGTCCAGAGCCCGTGTCCAGTGGAAGGAAGGAGGGAAATGTGAGGATGCAAAGGAGGCAGGGAACTTGGATTCCCAGAGAGGTCCTCAGAAAGGTCTAAGGGGCTCAAATTGAGGATATATCATAGCCCCAGTCCTCCTTGGAGCTCAGGTCAGGGCGCAAGATCACATGATTCATGAGTGCTGCAAACCTCAATTTCCACATCTGTAAAATGGGCTAGGAGTAGTGACAGCATAGGGATTTTCTTTTAAACCTTCTGCAGTTGGGGCTGAGCTGCTGAAATGCCAAGCGCAAATCAGAGGAAAGCCAGAGAAAATGCTAAATTAGAGCCCGTTTGACTTCTGAGTGTGACATTAATTAAACAAAAAAATTCTCCAGAAACTTTGGATAGTTTGTCCGGGGGACACCGTGGGTTTATGATGACCTCAAAGCCAGAAATAAATAAAGATTTTCCCTGGGAATTCTTTTCCCTCTCACCCCTGAGTAATTCTAATGATATGCATGTAAAATACATTACGGCAAATCCTCTAGCAGTTTCCGCCTTGGTAATAAATGTTGCATTCTAGTAGAGCAAGAACATCTGCTTAATAATTTCATATAACTACTCCGCAAAGCTGCCAGGGGTAGAGGTTAGCCAGTTGGGTATATAGCATGAAGCAGAAGGCGTGGGAGAAGGAAAGACACAGTTTGAACCCAGATTCGGCCACTAATGTGACCTAGGGCAGGTGATTTAACTTCTCCAAGCCTCAGTTTCCTCATCCGCAAAGGGGCGATATTAAAGTGATGTTCATATACCATCGAAGGTGGTTGTGAGGATTCGGTGACAGTGCATGTCAGGGGTCTGATGTTAATACCTGCTCCACAGCCAGTATCTTGTCCAGCGCAAACACTCAAAACATCGGAGGTGATGATGATATTGGTTGCGACGTTGATGGTGGTGGTGGTGGAGATGGTGTTGATGGTATCAGGTGGTGGTGGTGATGATGCTGATGGTGATGATGTTGATGGCGGCGGCGGTGGTGGTAATAGTGACAATGATCATGGTGGTGGCGGTGGTATGATGGTGATGACGGAAAAGTAAAAACCTATATTGCTAATAGGAATCAAGAGTGCCTTTTGCTGTAGCTGAGATGCAGGGTCAGGGAAAGACTACAGCCACTTCTTTTTGGACAGCATGAAACTCATTCAGCAGTGGGAAGGCATAGCGAGAAGAGAGGGGGTGGGAGGCTGCCAGACCGAGAGCAGCGTTTTGCCTCTGACCTTCACCGGCTCTGTGGTGTTTAGTCCCCATGATCCTCTGTTGTCCCCCATCGATGGGCACTAGACCTTCCCCTCAGATGGCAGTGATGGTCAAAGGAGATAGTGTGTGTGAAAGCAGCTGGTGGTGGGCAGGCCCAGTAAACGTTAGTTGTGCTCATGAACGGGATACGCAGTTAACAACTTGAACACCCCTCTGGACCACTCTTTATTCCATGTCCTCCCTTAATTGTTTACGGTGGCCTCCCAGTCCCCCTGCGAAATGCACGCATTGCCATGCTTCCGGAGGGGCTCACAGAGTTCTGCCGCCCGCCTTTGTGTCCAGCAGCTCCTGCCAGTGCAAATCTTAGCCTTCCTCCACCAGGTTCTGATCACCTCTCTCAGGAAGCTCCCCCCGACTGACCCCGAACCACCTAGAGCTCACTTTCCTGGAACTTTCTGAATCACATGATGTATAAATCAGGTCACGAATGCTTTTATATGCTAAATATGTATATTTATTTTATACATGAATGTGTTTGTTTTATCTCCCTAATAAATTAGAGCTCTGTGAAGTCAAGAATTCTGTTATATTTATCTTTTGAATCTCCTCTGCTTTCTCTTACCCCAAATCCCAGCATCCCCTCCTGCCCCCTCGTAATCCTTTATGGTGTGGTGCTGAACATATGACGGGCGTTCAATAAATAAAGCCATATTTGGATTTCTTTTCTTATAAATCCTGCTTTTTGCCTTGCTGCTTTTTCTTCACCTCACTCCCCGTATCGTGTGCCTTAAAAGATACACAAATACAACCTTTTGTGTTTTTGTATTTAGTGACCTTGTTGTGAAAATAAATGTGTTACAGTGTGGGGCCTGGGACACCTGATATCATCTGAGCCTCAGGATATATTCATTAATTCAGTTGTGCCTATGAGAGAATGGCGATTTCTCAGTTTAAACACATGTACTGAGGGGCGCCTGGGTGGCTTAGTCGGTTAAGCGTCCGACTTTCGCTTAGGTCATGATCTCGCGGTTTGTGGGTTCGAGCCCCGCGTCGGGCTCTGTGCTGACTGCCAGCTCGGAGCCGGGAGCCTGTTTCAGTCTGTGTCTCCCTCTCTCTCTGACCCTCCCCTGCTCACGCTGTCTCTCTCTCTCTCCTAGAAATAAATAAAATGTTAAAAAAAAAAATTTAAACACATGTACTGTAGCGAATACAGTCTGTAGTTACTAAAATGAAGAAAGGGACAAAAAAGTAAAGCTACGCTCTTAATGCCTCGCTGATTGGCCGTGCGTCCTCTGATGCGATCTGACTCTGAAAACATGAAGAATTCGGGCTCCAGGGAGAGGCTTAGTACAGGGGTGCATTCGGCTGTCACATCCACCGTGACCCCAATGTTCCTTGCAGGCTGTGTAGTGCATTCTTGTGCTCTCCTTTGTTAATTTCTCTCCGTCCTATTTGTTTTTCTTTTTTTTTTAATGTTTATTTTATTTATTGTGAGACAGAGAGAGAGAGCGCAAAGGAGTGGCAGAGAAAGAGAGAGGGAGAGAGAGGATTCCAAGCAGGCTCTGTGCTGACAGCACAGACATGGGGCTCAAACTCACGAACCAGGAGACCATGACATGAGCTGAAATCAAGAGTCAGTTGCTTAACCGACTGAGCCACCCAGGCACCCCTCTTTTTTCCTTTGAATTCAGTCTTCAGTCATACAGGCTAGCCATCTGTGTGGACGATTTGAGCATTTCAGGTTGCCTTTTATTTCAGCCTGAGCAAACCCCCTTTATCTGATTCTCCTATAAGACCTCGTCTGCCGCATATCTTGGGGGGAAGAAGGGAAAAGGTTAATGTCAATTTATTTTGCCTGTGGCTTTGTTCTCCCCTACCTACCAATTGTTAGTTCCGGCCTAAAGCTTATCTTTCTCGTGTTTACTCATTTGTTCACTTATTCAGTTAGCCTGCCATTTAATAAATATTTATCGTTGGTCGACTGTGTGCCAAGTGCTATTCTGGGCTCCGGAGCTAGAACAGTGCATAAAAGTGAGAATGCCCTCCTCCCCAGGAGCCAGACTCTAGCAGGGGAGAGAGAACAGCATACCGCACAGGCTTGTTTCAATTGGAACTTTTTAAAAACTCTGAACCTTGGAAAAAGTCCACTTTCCACAGGCTTATTAAATATGCTGAACCAGACAGTTACCACTGCTGACCGGAGATCAGGGTTCAGCACACCCTGAGCTCTTGATGTTATGATTTATAAAATTAAAAAAGGACGGCCCTCTGCAGATGTTGCGTCTGATTTGTTCACTGTGGTCCCTAGAGGCAAGGCGGTGTCGTGGCGAAAAAGCGAGCTTTGGGGTTCCGGTCACTTCTGCTCACTGGGCCTCGGCTTCTTCATCTGTAAAAGGAGGGGGCTGGATAATATCTAGGGTCTGTGACTCTAGTCCTGCAAGATCAAGATCCTTTCCCTGAAGAGTGGTGTGTCTTTATTTTAGCTTAAGGCACAGCCAGGGCACCTGACAAATGAATACCAAGTGTCCGTTATGATGTGTTGCCATGAAAACGTTGTCTGCCCTTTGGACATAACTGCTGGTGCCGTGGCCCAAAGTTAAATTTAGATAAAAATCAGTCAGAAGCTAAAAATAGTCCTGGTTTTCCTGACAGGTTGGATTCATCATCCTGGGCGGAAAAATAAGGCTGCCTGGCGACAGGGAGTGGGCCAGGCTGAGTGTGAGTTCAGGCTTCGGCTAGAATCTTCCTGACTTGAAAGGCCAGAGCCGCATCCTGGGAAATCTGAGGCCGACTGTGGGAGGCTTGGGCCTGAGAAAAGTTCAAGTCAGAGAGAAAAGGGGCCAGGCCTCTGGGTGACCCACATGCCCGTAACTTCTAGAAGTTTCTTTTAGGGGCTCCTGTTCAGAATGAAACCCAGAAACTTCCTTTGCTGTCTCCTTAACAACTTGCCTTGAAGGGATTCTTCAGCCAAAGACATACTTTACTTGAGTGGAAAGGTGAAAGAGTTGATGTCATTTCCTGTGACAAGCCATGTTGGCAGGCAGTATGGCAGACCTGAGGTAGAACTCCAGCTCTGCTCAGATTACATTTGTGACCCTGCCTTTCTGAGCCTCAGGTTGTGACATTAAGGTAACACCACTTAGCTGACAAGGGCTGTGGCAGTGCTTTCATGAGATGATTTGTACAAAGTGCTGAGTTACATACTGAGGACACTTTAAATGCCCAGTCAGTATTCAGGATCATTGCTGGTATTATGCCCTCTTGGGCCACATGGGGAGTGAGTGGCTGCAGCCTCATCTAGGGGCACCCATGAGAAATACTCTTGGTGCATGGAGCCACTTCGTCTTGCTTTCAGCCGTGCCCCCCCCCCCTTACTAACTATATGACCTTTACTAAAACCCACTTGTCTGAGTCTTAGTTCTCACGTCTCACAAATGGGTATGACAACAATATTTTGTAAGGTTACTGTGAGAAGTTCATGAGCTCATGTAATTAAAACATTGAGCACACACCGTGGGCGTTCAGTAAACACAGGGCATGCTATGTTATTATGGTTGATAAAGTAAGGGCTAAAGTTAGACTGACGTGTTAAAGTCCGGGCCCAACCAGTTATTAGGTGGGAGGCCTTTAGAGGACTGCTTTACCATTCGGAACTTCAGTCTCTTCTTCTGTCAAATGGAAATGATCATAGCATCAGTCATCTAGAGGCACAATGAGGGTCAGATGACATAATGCCCGTAACTCAGTTTGCACTGTACCTGGCACACAGCAAAGCCCTTGCTGTTAGCTCTTTCCTTCCTGCCTTCTCTGTTCTTCTGGGACCCGGTTGGAGAGAGTGCTTCTTGCACTGTGTTCCTTCGGCTCTGAAATGCTGTTTTCTTTTTTTTTTTTTTAATCTTTATTTATTTTTGAGAGAGAGACAGAGTGTGAGTAGGGGAGGGGCAGAGAGAGAGGGAGACACAGAATCTGAAGCAGGCTCCAGGCTCTGAGCTATCAGCACAGAGCCCTATGCGGGCCTCGAACTCCCAAGCCGTGAGATCATGACCTGAGCCGAAATCGGATGCTCAACTGACTGAGCCACCCAGGCGCCCCCAAAAATACCATTTTCTAAACCACCTCTCTTTCTCTCACTTTCTGTCTGTGCCTCTGCTGCAGCCGTCACTTGGCCATGCTCCATTGGCTGCCAAGAGAGAGAGCGAGGCTAGTTCAGTGAGTAACTTAAAATAAAACAGACATCAGTTGACACAGCAGAGGTTGGAATGGACCAGTCCCTAACAAGCCCGCTTAGCGGCGGTCACTGCCGTCTGGCCCTGGCGAGGGGGGAGGAAGGCCGTGCTAATTTGCTCTCCCACCTGTGTGTCTTCTGGGGCGTAGTCAGAGACCTGAGCTCGACTCCTGACTGCACTCTGCCCGGTGGCCCCTGGCCGGCAAAGCTGTTTGTCTCCGCTCCCATCTCTCTGCTACAGTCATTTAGACGGCCTTGATTGGTTTTCCTGAGGTGGTGTTTGGGCATCTCCCCCAGCCACCTAGGTGTTTGGCCTGTGATGGTGACGGAGGGGTGGCTGCCCTTCGTCAGGCTGCTCCTGGCATTGGGGAAGCAGCTCTGAAATCCCCGACGGGGGCAGGCCAAGAAAATTTGGATGTGGACACACGCACACTCGGTTGCATCTGAAGACAGTCAGGTCTCCGGCGGCCAGATCACTGGGAAGAAATGTGGCTTTGCATCTGAACTCCGTATTTGGGGAAACTTGGAGTTATCAGTCGCGGCTGGCTCCGACTCAGAGTGGATTAGCTTTTATGAAATGATTGTCTCCAAACACACTTACTAAATGCAAAAACCTGCTGTGGCTCTGCAGGCACCATGGGGCGGGCTGACCCGCAGAGGCTCGCGTAGCTGGGCCGCCTCCGATGCGGTCTGGCTCTGGAGCGTGGCGGGGAGGGAGGAGGAGTCCCAGACTTGCGCGCTGAAAACCTGGGCTCTGGTCTTGGCCCACCACTAATCAGTTGCGGGACCTGGGGAGGGGCGTACAGCTTCACAGATAACACCTTGGAGCCCATCCATCCGCAGGGCTCTCAGTGGAGAGGCAGGAAGCATCCGTGCCATTTAGATTCACGAAGAGCTGATCCTAAATCATTGCTCATTTCCCTGCCCCTGTGTGACAGTGGGCTAATACCTGCCCCTTGACCTTCAGCCTCCCCATCTGTAAAACAGGGATTGTATGATTCTGTTTGTCAGGGTCTTACAAGAAGCAGACACCAAGACAGGATTAAATGTAAGGAATTTATTAGGGGAAACGGACAGGCTAAGAGAATGGTCAGACAGCAGTGCAGGTCTGTTCTTGATTCAAAGAGGAAAGGAGGGAAAGCTGGGTGGGGGCGGCAGGGAGTTCCTGGATTTCCAAGAAGTGTTCAACTAGGACGTATGGGGGAGCCCTGGAGTCAGAGTCCGTGGTCAGAGGCATCTGTGTCTCCTGGGAACAGATTTGTCTCTGTCCCCACCCCCTCCCCCCACCTCTGCCCCCACCCGGCTCAGCTATTGCCCCTGGGAAGCTCAGCAAAGTGCCAGTGCTTGCTTCAGTGATGGATTTCAGCGCCCAGCAGCTGGGGCCTTTAGTCTGCTAATGCCTCCTGGAGTGGGCGGTCTGCACATGACAGTCATTTTCACGGGTGCCACGAATGTCTACACTGCAGGTGGCCATGAGGATCCGAGCAAGATCAAATATGTAGAGGACGTCAGGTCTTATTTTAAGGATGATGTGTACGTGTGCATGGGTGCATGCATGGATGGAAACTCTAGACTGTGGATATAGCAGGAGGAACCCCAGGTCCGGAGGCCTGGACCCTGTTCAGGGTCAAGCCCTGAGCCTCCAAATGGCTCCCTAATTTAATCCTCCTCACCAGCCCAGGGAAGTTGGGCACCCAAGGTCACGCAGTTAGAATGCACTATGCCTGGGATTTGTAACCAAGTTCAAGTCTCGTGATGTTAACATTTTGCACAACCCAGTGGCCATCACGAGGTTAAGGTAGGGGATCGTTACCCCTGATGACAGCTGTCTGTTTTGTCTGTGCCGTGTCAGCAGTACCTGGAACTTGCCGGGTCCACAGGAGACTCCCGCTAAATGCTGCAGTGGTGAATCCATTGACTAAAACTGTTAGCTTGGGGTCCAGTCTAGCTCTCCCAGATTCCACTCGAGGGTCCCCTCCCACCTCACTGTTAGGTCACCCTAACAGTAGTGTTCCTCCGGCGGAGCCTGGGATGCCAGGGCGAGAAGGACATCGCCCCTCTTGGCTGGCTGCAAGGTCATGGTGGAGGGAGCCCTTGCGGGTCGTGCTTCCTGCCTGAAGAAGCAGGATGGGATGTGAGGTCATCCCGACCTCTTACAGGTCAGACCGGGAGCGTGGGCCCCCTTCCTCGGGGATCTCTAGGCTTACAGGGCGTCGGGAGGAGTGTGCGTAGGCTCAACTCTCAGGTATGGTTTCTGGGGGGTGGGTCCCAGCCAACCTGAAGTCCCGTTGCTTGAGACCTTTAATGTGTCATGGGCTTGGGAGATTGCCCACCAGGATTCCAAACAGCTGCCCGTATCAGCTTCCCATTTCTGAAGTGGGGGCCTCTCAGCTTGAGTTTCTCACCCTCCACATGCTCTCATTAGGCCGAGCCTTTGTCTTTTTCTTGGCCAGGAGCCTTGTCATTCTGGCATCTACAGTTCTGGGCAGGAAGAGTGTGGGTTTGAGTGGCTGGCAACTGGTACTATGCAGAAGGGCAGTGGTACCAGGGGACATTCCCATGGCATCGGTGTGGGTACTTCTAACTTTCCCAAGAATTAGCCAGACCCAGGGCGCTAGGTATTGCAGCTGGTCTGGAGGACACTTAGTAAGTCTTTGGTTCAATCTTTACTCAGTGCTGTTTCCGTCTCCATAGAGGTAGTGTTTGCATCAAACCCCCAATTTTTAAGGCAGTACCAAAGCAGACACAAGCCTTTCTTTCTCGTTAGGCTTAGTAGACGCTTGTTGAAAAAGCGTGGACTTTAGCTGGCAAGACACTACTACAGAACGTTGTGGCTTCTGCGTTCCTTCCCCTCCCACCCTCTGATCCTTTATCCTCAACTAACATTTCTCTGCTCTTTTATGCCAAATATGTAGAACTCAGGGATGAGTAAGACACAACCTCTGCCCTCAAGAAGCTCATAACCTCCCAGCCCGCTGTTGTCCTTGTGAATTCAGTGGATGAAAGCATTTAAAGAAAGACAGTTTTTTAAGATTTAGAATTCGCATTATGGAAGAATAGTACTATGGACAAACAAGGGGAATTCGCTCCTTGCAAATGGGGAAACACAGTTAAAGGATGTCGCCAGAATCCCGGTTTTAAAACCAACACATGGTCTCCCTAGAACCCTTCTTCCAAGAGATAATCAGCAACAGCCTTTCTGAATTAACAGGTCATAGAAGAGTTTGGGGATTAAGCATGAGAGCGTATGTGAAGCATTTGGCACATTTCCTGGGCGCTTACTAAGCACCCAGTAAAATTGGTAACTCTCATTTTTATTATTTTCATCATCATTCTTGTTATTTTCTCGCTCCCCAGCTCTGGGGGCAGCTGGTGCAAGGCTGGTACCCAGGAGAATCCCCGAGGGCTGGAGTTGGCATTGGCCACGTCTACGGCCGAATGCTGGCCCATGGGGGTAAAGAATTCTGACCCAGGCCAGGGAGAAGAAACACCATAGCTTCCTTCTCTCTCCAATTCTCTGAGATGAAGCCCTTGGCATCATCTGGATCTACAGCTAGATAGATCTGTGGCCCTTAGAGCTCTCAGAAATGCCGGCAGATATGGTAGATGGAAGACAGAAACTGTATATATTCTTCTTGAAAGCTGCACTGTCCATCTGGGGCAAAGTCTGACTATGTAATGGAGCCTGCTGCTTTTTGAAGCTGCACTTTGAGAAATAGAATGTGGCTAAGTGACAGACTGGAGCAGATGGGTCAGAGCTGCACTGGATTTCAGGAAGGCCCTCCTTCTTGAGCAGAATTAATGGAGCTCAGGTCCTGGGAGGGTGAGAGCACTCTTGGCACACAGCTGTCCTGTGACGGTTGCTATATTCATCTGTGAAACATGTTGGATCTGAGAAATGAGCCTTGGATCCTGGGTCATGTTAACATCAGAGTCATCTTTGATTAATTAAATGAGACAATACAGGAGAGGTGCTTGGCGCAGTGCCTGGCACAGAGCTCACATCCAGTTAATGCAAATAGTCACCAGCACCAGCATCTTCTTTTAATTGATGGTCCTTTGCTTAAATCAAGGGTGTTGGGTTTAGATATGGTGCTTCAATGAAACAGCACTTCCTACTCTGTTTAGGACTTGAATAAAGTATCTCCTTCCTCGTACCCCATGAGGATTTTTGTATAATCCTCATCCTTTAGCACCTAGACTCCCAGGATGGCAAATAGATTTCATCTGGTGCTGTGGAGTCTGGCTGGACTCCTCTTTGAGAAGAATTCTGGGACTTCAGGCTCAGAGGAAAAGGACAGGTTACAGTAATTGATTAGTGATGTCTGTCACTGGTGTGGGTAAGGGGTGGAAGGTATGTGTGCTGTGCTTTTGCTGTCTCTCACTGAACAAAGGAACTTGAAGGCCCAGCCTTGGTAAAAATGAACATGAGGCTCGTTTCTGAAGATGTTGCCATTCTGGCAAGCAGCTGAGACCTGCACAGCTGTTTATCTTCCCGGTCATGTTTCTGGTTTCTGGCTGTTTGTCTTTTAACAAGAGGTCAGTGATCGAGGGCTTCTCCACATCTGCAGGGAGTTTCCTGCAGAATTAGGATGTGTAAAATAAACCCACAAAATCAAAGCCCTAAGCAGATGCTGGGGATTGTTTCCCACTTGAGGTCACCCTTCTTCTAGAAGGGCATGGGGGTTGGGTTGAAGAGAACGGTGTGCAAAGCCGAACGAAGTAGCTGGGCTGTAACAAAGCATAATCAATAAAAAGAAAAAAAAAAGTCCTCAAACTGGGGTGACGTCACCTCAGTGGATGGCCTTTCCATCGTAATCCGTTAGGGCGGAGGAAGAAAGCCGTGGCTGCCATATTTCCAACACGTGTGAGGCATGCATACACTCCCCCACGAATGCACAAGCTTCTAGAACTTATGTAATCAGTTCAGTGATTTAGGGCAATTGCCTTTCAACTTTTGATATAAAAATAAAATTTCCAACCTGCGTGGTGAGAGCCTAAATGATACCTGGAAAAAAGTGGTATGATCAATGATTAATACATTAATGTATTAATACATCAGTGTAATAATGTAATGATCAATACATTAATACTTTTATTTTGTTAAATCTGAAGTTCAGTTTCTATTTGAACATAAGAGAAAATTCAAACTCCAGTCGCTGAAAAGTTAAAATTTCTGACGGGCAATATTTATAGCAATGACTTTTGTCCTTTTAACATTTAAGGAAAAAATTAAAGCAGTCATTTGGGTGTGATTGTTTTGCTTAAAGTTGAAGATCAATCTCAAGTACAGTTGGTGTTACCCCTGGTCATTAATGACCTTCCACATTTCACCGTGTCTCAGCTTGTTCCGAAGTACCACATATGCAAAGAAACAATAGCTCTCGTGGAATCAGACAGTTTTAAAAGGCATAAAAATATTACATTTCTGTAAGACATGATTTAAAACCCCAGCCTGTCATTCGTCATTTCTGTGCCTCAAAACATCTTTCTAATTCATAACTTATTTCCTCTTGTTTGGTACTTCAGATTCGGTCTCTGAAGCAGCAGATGCATTTTGAGCCCAATCTAATTTTTCTCTCGGAAGTAAGTGAAATTCTAGGAATGGCATACAGCCCTGTCAAAATGGGTGACACTTTCGTACTTTCATCAGGGGGAAATGCTGCCTATTGAAGTCAGCTGGAGGGGGCTTCGGTCAAAGCCTGTGTGCTGGGGAGACAGAGGGCACACTGTCTAGGGCGTTATTTGCAAGGGCTTCATTTGCCTGGGGGCCCAGCCCTTCCAGACCTAAGAGCGTGGGGGCCACACACGTGTCTGTGATGGCGGGGTGGCAGCCGAGGAGAGGAAGAAGGGCTGTGACCACCACCCTAGTCCCGGGCCAGTCAGAGGACATCTATGGATGTGGATGTGGCTTGATCGCACACTATAATGCTTCTCTAGCTGCATCCCTAAGAACCGCTTGGAAAAAAAAAAAAAAAAAGGGAAGTGGCTGTCCCCAGCCCAAGAGAGAACTGTCCCCAGCCTTGGTGGCTAGAGGTGGAATCAACAGTGGCCCCAGCAGGGAGGCCCCGGGGGGACCAGCAGCTACACTAGAGCCCAGTGAGACCCGAGGAGAGCTGGGCCGCATGGCCGTTGGTGGACCGGCAGCGAGGGAGCCAGGGTACCTGGGAGGAAGCCGGCCCTATTTGTTCAGCGTGTTGCCCCAGGAGAAAAGCCACAAATACTTGCCTTGTGAGCTAAACCCTACAAGAATCAACTAGTTAACACATAAAAAGTTGTCCTAGCCGGGAACTGGAGAAACTGGTCTGGCCTGATTAATAACTCAAAGGCTTCCGAGCCAGGGCCAGGGTGAGAGAGCCCTCTGACATTCTGCCCTGGCAGGCGCGCTCCACCTGCAAGTCTTTATTCAGCCCTGGGAAGGCCCCAGAAGCCTGGGCCCTCCGTGGTCCATTGAGGCGCCAGCCAGGCTGGAAGATAAGGCCCTGCTTGACACGGGGAGGCCTTTGGGTGCCACAGATAAGCCCTTGAGAGGGTTGACAAACCCCAGAGGCCTCCCTGGAAGAGGTGACGGTTACTCAAGGGATTCCTGAATGCGATGTCATGTAGGCAGAATGACTCATTTGAGTGTGGGCCGTGACTGACTTCTGTCTGACCTGGCCTCTCATTCACCGATTCACTGTGGTCAAGTCTCTGAGCCTTTCTTGACCTCCGCTCCCTCCCTGGATAAAGAAAGTGGTGGTACGGATAACCTCCTTGAAGAACTCTGAGGATGAAGACAACTATGTGTGTAAAACACCCAGGGGTCCTGGCCAAGGCTCTGCTCATATTTTCCTTGCTTGTGCTGTTGTTAAACTCCCTCAACCCCCACCCTCAAATCCTGACATCTTATTTCCCTAAGTATGGGGTTCAACGTATGGTTGTTAACCTTGAAGAGTCCAAAGTGTGAGCTTTGACTTCTAGAGTCTCCCTCATGAGCTGAGTGACCCAGAGCCAATCCTGCAGGGCTGGGGGGCCCGGCAACAGGTGACTCCTTAGGTGACGGCCCAGGCGCCCCCTGCTCTGAGCCTCCGGGGCCCTCGAAAGCAGTCTTCCTTACGTGTTGCCCTTCTGTTTGGAGCCGAGTCTGAACCGGCCTCAGAGATGAGGTTTGTACTCACGTGTGGAACCTAGGATCGGGCTGTGAGGTAATGCGGAGAGTATGTGAACTGTTATAAATGAATATGCGAGCTTCCTTCATCTCTGATTTCTCCTTTTTTGGTGTCTTTGGTGAGAGGCAGGGAGGTCAGGAGGCAGCTGACGGAGGACTTCCAAAGGCACGCGTGTGCAGCAAGGCAGGGCCGGGGTTTCGTTTTTTTTTTTTCTGTTTTGGGGGCAAGTTCTATTGTTTGGCTTTGGTTAATCTGTCACCGGAAACTGGGGTTATTGGAAGGCAAGGCGCCCACAAGCAGCCTCTTGAGGTGCCAAACACTTGGTGGGAGGTAAGAGAAAGGGGGAAATGGGACAAAATAGGGAAAACCCTCCAACTCAAGCCACCAGCGTGGGCCTGGCAAAGACCAAGGTCTCCAGTGCGGTGAGGCCAGAGCTGGGGCAGGCCTCTGGAAACCCAGGTCGTAGTTCTGGGCTCTCAGTAAAAGGCCATCTGTCCTAGGGGCCTCTGTCCTCTGTTCCTCTAGGGAGAAGCCACTGGAGCCCGGACGGCCAGCGCATGCAGGATGAGCGCTGAGTCCCTGGCAGGGCGGCCACACTGCATCTTCCTCCAGCTGCTGGCCCCTCTGCGTCTCACGCCTTCTCGGGCCATCCTGTCCGGCCCTTGCCCTGCATCTTCTGGTCAGCCTGGTCTCCAGCCCCAGGTGTCACTGCCTCTGGGTGCTGTGTGCTCCTCTGCACAGCACATTAGCGCTTTTAGTGTTTGATTTGATCTCCATTAAACGTTTTTGATGTTCTATGCTGTCTCTTTGCTTTGCTTTGCTTTGCTTTTTTTTCTTTTCCTTTCCTTTCTTTTCTTTCCTTTTCCTTCCTTCCTTCCTTCCTTCCTTCCTTCCTTCCTTCCTTCCTTCCTTCCTTCCTTCTTTCTTTTCTCCTCTGCCTACCCAAACTATTGCTTCTGTCTGGGCCTACCTTTGATGTATTTTTTTTAACTCAGAAAAACTCCCCTTCATCCTTCAAAACCAAGATTGAGTTTCATCCCTCTCGAGGAAATCTTCCCTGACCCTCTCGGGTATTTGGTTATTAGCCTCCAGTTACCTCTGTGCTTTGCACACGTGTCTTCTTAAACCGATGACAGTGCATTCTTTTATGTATGTTTGCATGCCTCGTTCCTATCTAGAGATGTAACCTCGCCGAAAATGAAAGCCACAGGTTATTTGTTAGAGTAAGCATAGGCCATAGTGTTTAGGGGATGGACTGACTGAATTAAAATAAAATGCTACCATCTGCCAGCTTTGTGACGGAGGCCAAGTTCTTAACCTCCTGTGCCTCAGTTTCCTAATTTATAAAAGGGGAGTAATTGAAGTGCCCACCTCTTAGGGCCGTTATGAGGATTAAATGATGAAGTGTGAAACACATTGCTCAATAGGTCTTAGTTATGGTTTTTTCTTTTTTCAAAAACTTTTTTAATGTTTTTATTTTTGAGAGACAGAGAGAGACAAAGCACAAGTTGGGGAAGGGCAGAGGGAGAGGGAGACACAGAATCCAAAGCAGGCTCTGGGCTCTGAGCTGTCAGCACAGAATCCGATGTGGGGCTCGAGCTCAACAGACTGTGAGATCATGACCTGAGCCGAAGGTGGACGCTTAACCAACTGAGCCAGCCAGATGCCCTGATAGGTCTTAACTATTATGCTGCTGATCTGAATTTTCAGGCTCCATTATCTTTGCAGCTTACCACAGGATCAGTAGATCTGTGCTGATTTGCTTTGCATTGTGGGTCTCTTACTGGGCTGTGTGCTTGCCGAGCAAGAGCCGTGGGGCCTGCCTGTGTCCTGTACACTTGGGCTCAGCACCTTGCCAGAGTGGGTCTCATGTCCCCATTTCCTAGATGAGGAACCTGAGGCTCAGAGAGATATAGTGACTTGTTGAAGGTCACTTTGAAGTCTAAGATGTGGTGGTGGTCCTGGAACTCTGAATGGGAGCTTGAACCAAAGAGGCTACAATATCATCCACTCTGTAGCTGAAAGTTTCTGGCCTCTCAAATCAAATCCTCAAGAGAGTGAGCTAGAGGAAGCAGGATGTGGGTCCGTTCCACAGCATTGGGAGCCTACCAGGGCGTCACCCTTTGGATGGCCCTTGGCCATGGCTGCCAGGCTTTCTTTTGTAGGGGAGGTGGTTGGTGTTTGGGCCCTACTGAGTCTCTATAGACTCTTCCATTAGCTCTCTGTGGGGGTCACTTGTAAGAACAGGATGGGAGGCCCTACCCTGGGCCCCTGGGTTCCTAAAGTGGGCGTACAGATAATGGCTTCACCCAGCTTTCCGTCTCTGCCACTTCCCTCCCTTCCAGTCCCCTCCCCTTCCATTTCCCCACGTCTCCTTTTTCTTCTCCTTCTCCTTTCTTTCTCTTTCCACTTACAGCCCTTTTAATGTTTCTTTTAGAATAATGACTGTAGTGCCTTAATTTTTTTCTAAAAGTAACGTGTGTCCAAAGTAAAGAATTCAAATAATTCAGATGAGAGCCAAGAAGAGAGTAAAAAAATTATGCCAAATCACACCACTGAGAGCTAATTCTTGTTAACAGCAGGTGAACATAATTCCAGACATTTCGGATGCATGTATTTTATACAGACACACACGTACGTGCGCGCACGCGTGCGCGCGCGCACACACACACACACACACACACAGGATGGATGAGTGGGTTGGTGGTTGGATGTCCAGATGGAGAAACTAACATATCAATTGATTGATTGACTAAAGTGCTTTTAGGAGTTTTTTGTTTTGTTTTTTTTGTAAAAATGGGTCAGTAGATGTTCTTTAATAACATCTACTGAATTCCATTTTCTTTCTGGAGTTTAAAAGTAACATAGCTGATGAGATTTTAAAGTGTGCACCGGGAAGCTGGCAGGGAGAGGCTGGTGGTGTTGTAGAGGCTGTTGTGGAGGTGAAAAGTATCCATGGTGTACATGTGAAGTGAATAAAGAAGCGGGTGCTGTCCCAGGCATGAGGGTACAGCCCTCCCCCCTACAGACCTTGTAGAGAACCTCGAGTCTGAGGACACCAGGGAATAGGAAAGAGGAGACCACAGAGGCGCAGTGTCGTCACATCAGTCTGTCCCTTCTTTGCCCTCCCATTGACCTGGTATCTGCATCTCTAGATTTCTCACCTACCTGCCCACGTCTGTCTCCCTGTGCCCTTGTGCTGGGCGCTCCCACAGGGGTAGACCCCGCAGGACTGCAGAGTGGCCCTCGGGCACAGCACGGTTGACGGAGCTTTGGCTGATTCCCACATACTTGTCTTTTGTTCTCAAAACAGGAGTGCTGTGTGGGGGGCAGAAGAGCCAAGCCTTGGCCATACGCAAAGCCCAACGCAGCCCAGGCCACCGATCCAGGACACCCGGCAGGGGTGCCCCTCCTCATGCCGAATTCCCTTCTGGTGCCTTTGGTGTCAGACGCTCTCAGAAGGTGTTTGAGGTCCCCGTTTGTTTGAGGGCTCTCCATCTCTTCTCTTAGTTTCCAGTTGTGCCTATGAAAAGGACTGAAGGGACGTAGCCAGAGACTTTGTGCCTACTGGTCTGATGTTATGATAACTGAGACAGAAAACGATTTCCTCTCCGGACAGAGCCCGCCCCTAAATGAACTGCCTTACCCGCCATATTAGTTCCCTAGGGTTGCTTAACAAATGGCCACAAATTTGGTGGCTTAAACATTAAGACAACCACAGTCTATTCTCTTGCCACATCATAGAACAGAAGCCTGAAATCAAGACGTCAGCAGGGTTGGTTCTGAAGGCTCGGGAAAGAATCAGCCCATGCCTCTCTCCCAGCTTCTGGTGGCTTTCCTTGGCTTGTGAACACATTACTCTCTGTCCCTGTCTTCATATAGTCTCTGTGTGTCTCTGTGACTCGAATCTCCGTCTGCCTCTCTCTTAAAAGGACACATATCATTGGAGTTAGGTTTACGCCTTTTTCCAGAAAAGATCACTTTCATAGTTTCCAGAGTTAGGGCTTCCATGTGTTTTTGGAGAAGGGGGCAGCATTCACCCCTCTGTGCCCACCTTATGGGAAGGGTTGACAGCTTCCCCAGAAACATGCAAGCTGCCTCCCAGGGCACACAGGCAGGGTATGAGCTGGGAGTCCGCTCAAAACAATCCTCTGTGCCCTTCCTGACACCTAGCTTATCTTTGGTTGTTTCTTGCCAAACATGATAATTTAGGAAAAAATAGTAAATTGAATGAAAGTTTCTGATGATTTTATAATCAGAAAAAAGCTCTGGAAATGCCAGCTTGTATCATGAGTGGTCAAGAGGATTTCCCATGCTTACATCCATAGGTCCGTTCCTATGCATGAGATGTACCCAACAAATTGAAGATTACCAGAATGTTCAGAGCTGTGGGAAGGGTCTTGAAGTTGGTGTGGTATCAACATCGATCTCTCAGGCCCAGTCGTCGAGAGTGGATGAGGTGGAGGATCCCCTTTCGGTGTGAAGGCAGGGAAGTGATTCTGAGTATGTATGCAGTTGTGAGGTAGAAATGTGAGAAGAGGATGCAGGTTACACACTAGGCGAAATATTCTGAGGAGAGAGCATGAGACTTAAAGTCCAAAAGAAAACTACTTTCTTCATCTTTATCATTGACTTTTTTGCAGTCTACACAGGATCTGAGACAAGCTATAATTATATATGTGATTTCTTGTTCTGGTAAGATACGCTTTTGTTCTGTTTTAGTACGTAGTTGTGGTGTGTGTGTGTGTGTGTGTGTGTGTGTGTAGGGTGAAGGGAGGGACTGATGTCAAATAAGGAGGAGTTGTACCCTAGGAACCTGCCAGTCAGAAGGGCATTTCAAGTGTCAGTCAGCAACTCCAGTCTTGAGTGACTGGAGGTGGGGGATGGGAAGCTGAAATACAGGAAGGAGCCATTGGCTGGGGTGGACAGCAGCCTATAGTAGGAGAAAGCGTTCAACTATTTGGCCCCTTTCTGCAGGCAGAAGAACCAGTGCTGCCTACTGGCAGAATTTTCTTTTTAACTTCAACAGTTTGGATTTGGTAGTAAATCACCCATAACAAGAAATCTGGAGGTAGCCAGTTTGTTGGCTTGTTAATTTAGTAGCTCAACAACGTCAGCCTGGCTTCTCTGAGTTTTTAGGGCCATTTCCCTGTGGGCAAAAGGGTTGCCACAGCCATGGACAGCAGGCTTGGCATACACATGTCCGTGTCAGGTGGAAGGGAAGAGATTCCCACATACTGTTCTCTTTTTGCCAGAGAAGAACATCTTTCTGAGACTTCTCCAAAGATTTTCCCTTACAGTGCATTGGCCCCATAGATATGTCAGACATCATTCAGGTTTCTACCAATTGCCCCAAGAATGTTTTTATCATAGAAGTATCTAATTCAGAATCACATGGTATCTTTATTTGTGAATGAATGCCTTTGGTCTTCTTTAATCCGGAACAGTTTCTCAGACTTTTCTCTTGACTTTCATGACCTTGACATAATTTGAAGCATGCAGGCCCTTCATGATGTAGAATGGCCCTCAGTTTGGGTCCATCTGATGTTTCCCTATGATACATTCAGGTTATGCTTCATTGGCAGGAAAATCACAGAAGGATTGGTGTGTTCTTATTGTATTCAAACAGGTGGCACATGATGTCCAGTTTTTCCCTTATTCAGTCAGATATTTACTGATATTAGTATGGACACATGGATTTCCCTTTTACTCAAGCAGGTTATGATGTGTTACTATCGTTCCTTATTTGGGGGCTCAAATTGTCCCGGTTTGCATATGTGTAGTCCTGTGAGCCTGGCTCCTATTCTTTTCTGATGTGTCTCCCTCATTCTAGAAGTGCTTCCTCAACTTTCTGGCATAAAACATATTATACATTTTATACAAGCTTATATTGTACATTTTTGAGTCCCAACCCTGGAATCAGTCATTTTTCCAAGGAAACCTTGTTCATTGTAGTGGAGAATGGTATTTAGAAGCCACAGTCTGGAAAATAGGTGTGCTTATTGCTCTTGGGATGTTGCTGCTCCCAGGCCCTCGCAGTCCACAGAGCTAGGTAATTTTACCACATATTTCCATCTATACTCACTTTTGTATAGGTCTGTAAATAATGAAAATTATGCGTTCACACTCAAACTCAAGTGGCAGTCCAACGAAACAAGGTTCATTTTATGCTCTTTCCATATTAGTACCTCTCTTCCTTGAAGATGAGAAATCTAGCTCCAATTATTCTTTATTTATTGACTTATTTGCTCAGTCACCCTGAGTGTAATCAGTTTCCCACTGCCACCATTACCCCTGCTCTGTGTGAATGTCCATTCGATGCCAGATCACCCTCCCATGTGAATGCCATCTTCCTTCCCCTCGGGCTCTGGCACCTTCCTCCAGACCCCCACCAGATGGGCATCTTGCTTGGCCCCCTGAATACACACTCATAAAGTCAAAGAGTTTGACTCTATCATGATGTCAATTTTTTATATGTCTGCATGTACTCATTCAAACCTTTCTCATACCTTCCCTGGTTCTTTAGGGTCCTATCAGTGACGCTTCCCTGAATGGGATCCTGCTGGTCCTCCTTGGGCCTGAGGCAGGCACAAGGGCTGGTTTCTTATCCGTGGTGATTATATATACCTGTGCTACTCAATATGGTAGCCAATAGTCACGTGTGGCTCTTTCAGCTTAAATTAATGAAAATTAAATAAAATTTAAAATTCAGTGACTCAGTTGTGCTAGCTATATTTTAAGGGTTCAGTAGCTACACGTGGCTGGTGGCTACCATATTTGGTAGTGTAGGTATGGAACATTTTCATTATCACAGTTCTGTTGGTCTGGCATATACTGTGTAAACCCACTCTTTTCCTCTCCTAATTTGACATTGATCCTTCCCTGATCGCCCCTCATCCTGACTTCAGCCAAAGTTTTCATTCAGATGATCAGCTGGGCCATCAAAACACTTGACAGTCCTTTACACTAACTAGGCTGCCTTCATACCCACATGGCAGTAACTTGATTTCACTAATCTCACCCCTTAGTACTGATCTACAACCCCCATCGGTCCATCCTCATTGCCCCAGACCATCTAGGATACCTGGTCTGCAAATGCAACAGAATATTAACACTGAGAATCTCATGGACATTCTTGGACTCATCATTGCAGTATTTATAAAATGAGAGTCCTGTGCTCACATCGGCAGCACATATACTAAAATCAGAACGATACAGAGAAGATTAGCATGGCCCCTGCACAAGGATGACACGCAAATTCGTGAAGCGTTCCATATTTTTNAACTTGACAATAAACTATTTGTAAAAAATAAATAAATAAATAAAAATAAAAATAATAAAATAAAATGAGAGGCCTCCAACACCTGCTTACCTGAGCTTTCGAAAAGCTTGCTTCTTCGGGCATTCCTGGGCATCTTGATTCCAGATTGTCTTTCCAGTTCCTCAATACCTAACCCTTGTCACAGGGCTTTCTTCTCTAGGCTGGCGCTTATGAAATCTTAGCAGGCAGCAGAACTACATTTTATGGTATAAAAATGCAGACATTCTGACTCAGTGGGCCTGGGGTGGACCTGAGAGACTGCATTTTAATGAGCTCCCGTAGGTGCTGATGTGGCTGGTCTGAGGACCACATCGACAAGTCCTGGATGTCTGAGATGCTACATCTCAGAATGTCGACGCCCTCCTCTCTTTTCCCTTTGCCTTCCCTCGGAACATCTGCTCACCAAATCTTGAGGCTTCTGTCTTTCAACAGAGATACTTTGAGAGTCTATGCTCCACTGAGAGCCCCACTCCAAAAAACAGCTTGGAGCTTAGCTCTTGCTTGAGAGCAGAGCTAGGTGGAACTATAGAAGATAAAGTTTCTCTATTTTGTAATTACACCTAATCCCAATGGCCTTTAAGTAAAATCTGCCCTTCTCACTATAATATTTTGCTCCCGATTTGGTCCCAAAGGATGAACAACTTTGCCACCAAGCCATTTCAAGGAATGTGCCATATATTCCAAAACTCCATTTTAACAAAGAGTCATGTGAACGTTTTGAGTGGCAACAGCATCTTTGCAGTGAGTGCCCATTGTCCAGAGGTAAGGCCTTCCACAGGGGGCAGCGCTCTAGTATGGATAGGTAGGGCTTCATGTTTTAGCCATGAAATTTACTTTCCTTTACAGTCAGATCTTGTACTGTAGTTTCTATATCTACCCATTCTGGATTTGAGACATAAATACTCTTTTTCTAGATCATCCTTTCTATCTGTGAGCTCAAGTCTATCCTGTCCCCCAGGGCTTTCTGGAACAGAACGGTAGGGAAACCGGGACATGAGAGTCAGGCTAACCTGGGTTCAGATCCCAGGTCGGTGCTTCTTAGCAGTAAGATCATAGACAAAATATTTTACCTCTCTGAAGTTTGGCATTCTAATTTAAAGTGAGGCGACTCTGACATATGGGGATTAAATTAGGTACAGGGTGTCCACAGGATAAACTGGATGTAGAGGTGCTCAGGCCAGCAAAGCACCCGAAAATGTGCCCCTTTCTTAACTGGTTCTCTCTTATGTATTCACCTCCACCCCTTGCTCAGTTCTCTCCCTCTTCATTCAAATGTGCACATGTCCGCTCCCTGGAAAACACTGGAGACTTGAACTTGCTCACTTCTCCACATGCCGTTCCGTCTCCCCACCTCCCTCTGTTGACAAACTCCTTGAAGACACGGCCACTAACTTCTGTCACCGCTTCCCTGCCCACCAAGCACCTGCAGCGACCCCAGCCCCGGAGCGCAGGCCATTGGCCTCGCAGTCCTGTATGTTCTCTGAGCTGCTCATCTCTGGGAGGGGGCATCTTCTCTTCACCCGACGGCACTCTCACAGGTGAAAGTGGGCCACAGCCAGCCCTGGTCAATAACTGCTGTGGAGAAAGGATTGCTCAGAGATGAGTCACACGGTCAGCTTTCCATTTTGTTGTGCTTTCACGTGCTTTTGGAGAAACAGGACGAGGCCGTGGCTGTGTCTGGAATAGGACGGGGGTCCTCACTCTTAGAGGCAGCAGGTGCTTCGTACTTGAGGGGAGGTTCGGTGCCCACCCGTCTAGGGGAGCTGCTAGGAAAGCAGCTGGTCTCAGACAGGAATTTAGGTGGGAGAGAAGGACGGGGAGGGTATGGTCCTGTTTTACCAGGAGCAGGGCTTACAGTCCATTAATTTTAACGTAATGCAAATCGGTTTATGGAAGTGCTGACATGCTGTTATTTAAAAAGCATGAGCAGCGTGATAATTAAATCTCTGTCGATATTTTATTCCAGCACATTTATAGTGTACCTTGCCCAGCTGGTATGATAGATTTCCAGTCTTATAATTATATAAACTGCAAAGTACCAAAAAGGGGGGAACAGAGTGAACCACGATGCCAAAAACAGGGTGAGGTGTATTAAGTTAAGCTTCATGATTTCAAGCTGAGCTTCATTTCGTCCCTGAGTTTGACCACATTCACTCACTAAAAATATCCTAGAGTCGTGCTTTCCAGTATATAACAGAGGGGAGTTTGGTGTCTGTTTAATGTTTCCTTCTGGCACCTTTGCTTTGAAGCGTGCGTTCTTGGTGGGGAGCCGAGCATCCTAGAATTCAGTCATTCATGGCCGAGCAGAGCAGTGGAACAGAAATGCACCCTTTGCTGGGAATCCGGAGCCCTGAGCTCTGCTTTGGGGCTGGCTGACTTTGGTCAAGTGACCTCCCCTCTGGGTTTCTGTGATATAAGGAGCCAAGGTGCTGTGACTTCTAATGTGAATGTTTTGCGACTCGAGTGTTTCTTTTGCTTTTTGTATCCCTTAAAATAAAAATTCCCCAGCATAGCCCTTTACACAACTCTAAAGCTGAATTTCTTCAGTTCCAAAGAAATTCAACCGGTGAGAATGACCCACAAGCTTGGGGTGTCCATGGAACATGAGGAGGGGGGCAGGGAGGAGAGAAGGGCAGATAAAAGGCCTTGGGGGCAGGGCAAGTGGACTAAAGAACAGAGATGGGGACAAGGGCGTGCCACCCCCAGATTTGGGGAGTCTCCCCTTTATTTTTATTTTTTAAATGTTTATTTGAGAGAAAGAGAGACAGAGCACGAGCAGAGGAGAGACAGAGAGAGAGAGGGACATAGAATCCGAAGCAGGCTCCAGGCTTGGAGCTGTCAGTACAGAGCCCAATGCGGGGCTCAAACTCGGGAACCGTGAGATCATGACCTGAGCCAAAGTCAGATGCTTCACCGACAGAGCCGCCCAGGCGCCCGGGGGAGTCTCCCCTTTATAAGTGCATAGTTGCAGGCAGAGCATGTGACTTCAGTGCCATCCTACCCGTTGTATTAAGCCTGTTGGTAATTCATCTAAGAAATACCACTGGGAGGATTGGTGATTTTACTGTCGTTGAGCTGATCTGATACGTGAGGCCACTCCCTGCGTGTAAGGAGCATCATCAGGCCAGTCTGTCAACAGGCTGCAGTTAGAACAGCTCTGCATGGAGTACTGGCTGGGGTACCAATGACCTCTGTTTAGGAAGTGCTTCCCAAGGCCAGCTGTGGTCCTGGGATCTCAGGTGAGTGGTTGGGGAACCGCTGGAGAGCAGTCAAAATCTGTGTGCACTCCGTAGGGAAAGGGCCCCGCATCACAATGAAAAGTCGCATGGTAAATCAATCACGGGATGTGAGCCCTTCCAAGAGGCTTTAGAGATCATCTACCCCAAGTCTGTCTTTTGTGGTGGAGAGGCCCAAACTCAGCCAGTGAGGGACGGAGCCGATCTGCCGCCTGGTAGTGAGCTAGCTGTCTGCATTTCCCACTGTAACACCCACAGTATA
>NW_027527920.1:3139465-3380936 GCF_008692635.1 Crocuta crocuta | reverse complement strand
TCCCCACCCGCCCCCCCCAAAATCCCTTCTTTAGGGAAAGTAGACCTAAGTAAGACAGAGATATACAATAGGCCCTTAAACTATATTGCTTTTGTTGATGGATTTTTACCCTCTAAATATCGTTTTTCCCCTTAGGTTAGGGATCTTCTGAAACTTCCAACCTTACTGCTTCTCTCAACCATCGCTCTGCAGTTCTACCTTGTGCAAAAACTAAACAACCCTTTTATAACCTCAGAATAATCCTTGAACGTTTCTCACACACGCTCTTGCCCTCATGATCCGTGCTGAGCCCGCAAGCTCTCGGCCACAGCTATTTCCAGGGTCTTACCAAGATTCTCACCAGAGACTGGAGAGGGCATTTTCCTGGTTCCTCTCCCGGGCTGGTGATGGCTTTCCCCGTGGCCAGACTGTACTCAAAACAACATGGAAGCCAGCTTCCTTTCTATGGCGTGTCTCCAATTCATCCATGCCTTTGCTTCTGTCTCTCTACCCCCTTCTAGCAGCCCTACCTAGTCAGGAGTCAGTTACCAAGTCATGGCGACTTGCTGACTCTGGTCTGCATTTGGGAAGCCTGCTACTTTCTGTCATTTGGCTTTTCCACCCACAGTTTGCCAGCGCCGGTTCTTTTTGAAACTTCTCGATACATTTGTGCTGCTCACCAATAAAAGCCCCTTCTGAAGAATCACGACAACCCTGTACTTCTCACACCTTCCCTCTTTAGCTTCCTGAGGGGGCCTATTAATTAAACAAAAGAAAAGGTGACCATGTCCACTTTTTTTTGGTGGGTTGGTGATTTGAACAGAGTTGATACCTTCCTGTCCTCTCTATTTTTCCTGTCCTTTCCCCACCAAGAACATGTCGAATATTCATGTGGAAAGACTGAATCTTCCAGGACCATCAAGCCTGGTGTTTCTGTTTCTCTTTCATGCAGTCCTCGGCTGGGTTAAGCTTGGATGATGGGTCCACAAGGTATACTTCTGGTGGAAGACACATGGTCTGGGTTCATCCGAGGCTTGATGTGGTTGCCAGCCATTCTTTCTGAAGAGCAGACCTGTTTCTCTCCCTTGGCAATGGCTTTGTATGGACCTAAATTACAGGTTGGTCCCATAACTGAGCAGCAGGCATTACTATTTCTGCTGGGGTGGTAAGGAACAGGATTGAAAAGCAGGAGCCTTTTAAAATCGGGTCAATTGGAACATACTTGAACTCTACTAAAGCTTCTAGAGTCACTGGGACTTAGAAAAGAGCTTGAGAGGATTTGCTAGTGGAGTGGAGTTCATTTCAGAGCGTGTATAGACATCCTCTGGGGTCTGCTAGGGATCCAGATATTACAAATAAAGTCTGTCCTCGGGAACCCACATACCAGAGCAAAGAGATGAATAATTGTAGCATGAGTATCATATGTGCCATGATGGAGGCTTAGGCACAGTGCGTTATAGGCTGCAATGAAAGGAAAATGAATTCCAACCAGAGTTTGGGTATACATGGAGTAGTGGAAAGCTTAACATTTAAGCTGTATCTTGATGGAATTTTCCATATGGATACGTTGGTGGAAGGGCATCATAGGAAGAAGGAATGGCGTGGGTGAAGGCCCAGAAGTCTGAGAGCCATGGGAAGTGCTCCTTAGTCTGTGTGGCTTGTCTAGAAGTTGAGTAGGTAGGAGAATTAGGGCAGGAGGCTATGAAAGTGGGCTGTGGCCCGCTTTCCAGGGACCTTTAGACCATAACTCACATTCATTCAACACCATCTCTGCTACCAGACTCTCGCTGAGCACTCTCTACTTGGTGCTTCATTTAATGGTCACAGCATCTCCGCCAGATCCTTCTGATATCAACAGACACGTGACATGGTGAAGCAGAAGCAAAGTTTCTCTATTTTCATCCAGGAATGTCACACCTGGAAGAGCAGTGGGCATGAAGGAAATAAGATCTTCATGTGACACAGCATCTTTGATTCGTTTAGATTCTAGCGACTTTTTTTTTGGTACTACATAGGCCATGGTGATAAAAATCAGGTGTCGGGTTGTTCAGTAGAAAGCACTTAAGCTGATCCCACAGTAATCCACGATGTGGGATCTAGTAAGTCATGCAGTTTGCATTCGCTTACTAGAGGCAAGTCAGAGTGGAGGAGAAAGATGGTTTTATTTAAAGTACTTCAGAGATGTTTTCTGTGCCTGTACAGGATTGTTTCTTAAATTTGAAGACCCCTCTGGGGCGCCTGGGGGTGCTCAGTTGGTTAAGTGTCAGACTTCGGCTCAGTCATGATTACGCAGTTTGTGAGTTCGAGCCCCATGTCGGGCTCCATGCTGGCAGCTCAGAGCCTGGAGCCTGCTTCGGATTCTGTGTCTCCCTCTCTCTCTGCCCCTCCCCCAGTCTCACTCTCTCTCTCTCTCAAAAATAATAAACATTAAAAAATGGTTCTTAAAATGTGAGGTCCCTGACCCAGAGGGAGTCATTAATGAGCTTCAGGGGATCCAGAACACTCTTTAAATTGTATACAAATGTTTTCTGTACTAACACATTAATATATCAGCTCTGTGGAGAAAGGCAATGCTTCTGTGCAATTTCAGAAATGATCTATTGGTCCCCAAAATAATAGGAGCCTCTGATTAATAGGTTATCTATGGAATATAATGTTCCAACTAGTTCTTCCAAAGCCTGGGTGATAAAATCTCAGCTTTTTGGTGCAGGAGGCATGGAGTTAAGAATCAGTCAGGCCTGGATTCCAGTCCTGTCTCTGCCATTTGCTTCTTACGTGACCTCAGCACATGCAAAATATGGGAGCAGACAATGAGATTCACACACATGTCATAAAGAGAGCATGCAAGAGTGCCAAACGATCGAGGAGGGAAAGCACAGAGGATGGAGCCCTGGAGGAGTATCTGTATCCGAGGGGCTGTTGAGGAGAGGGGGCTGACAAAGGGGACTGAGGAACGGACCGGGGAGGGAAACCAGGAGAGAGTTCAGGAGCTCAGAGTGGCTCCCGCTAACCCAGTTGGATAAGAGATAAGGACTCAGAAGGCACCTTTGATTTTTCATTTCGATCCCACATCCGACTCCTCCAGATTGTGCTCAGGAAGTAGTTGACGAACTAAAGAATCCTCTGTTGATTCAACATAAATCTACTGAATCCCAATTGTGTATCTGGCAAAGCCATCGGTGATACAGAGCTTGGTCCGTGATCTCACCTTTAGAAACTTCAGGCTCCAATGTGATTTCTACCGCTGCAGTTGCTAACAAGCATGGGGTGAGCCCGTCAGACAACGTGTACAGCCACTGTGTGGCCTTGAAAGGGCCACATGATCTCTCCAGGCCTCAGGCTTGGGAACTAGATTATCTGTAAAATTTTCCTAGTCTAAAATGAATCCTACAGCACTGCCCAGTCAAGATGGGGGAGCGGGTACTGGTCAACAAATGCCTTTCACATATAAAACTCTGGATGTGTTTCCAGCCCATCATCTTGTACGATGTCCTTCTATAAACTTCACACTCCTCCGGTTCTTCCTTGTGTTTCCTGTGCCCGTTGGGTGCCTATCCCATGCTTGGTGGATGGATAAATGCATGGCATCTAAGAATTGTTTTCCTCCCAGAGAATCCTGTTGTTTCGATACAAAAGTATTAAAGATGTTCCGTGGGGCGCCTGGGTGGCTTAGTTGGTTAAGCGGCCGACTTTCGCTTAGGTCATGATCTTGCGGTTCGTGGGTTCGAGTCCCGCGTCGGGCTCTGTGCTGACTGCCAGCTCAGAGCCTGGAGCCTGTTTCGGTCTGTGACTCCCTCTCTCTGACCCTCCCCTGCTCACGCTGTCTCTCTCTCTCCTAGAAATAAATAAAACATTAAAAAAAAAAAAAAAAAGATGTTCCGTAAAGCAAAAATAACATTTGCTAAATGCCGGCTGCGAGCAGAGCCCTGTGCTAGATTCTCTCAAGTATATGACCTTGTTTGCGGTGAGAGTCCTCTTTATGGAGATTTCAATGCACTGCAGACCAAGTCTTGCTTCAAATAAAGGTATTCCTGGAACAAAACCAGAAGCCACAAAAGACTGATATCACTTGCTTAATGCATCAGGTTGAATGTTAATCCTGGCTACCTCACACCCCGCTCACCAAGGAGCTCTTCTTTATTTGAAATTGGCCTCCACACCTGATGTCTTTCCAGGCAAGACGTGCTTTCCTCCAGCTAGTGTGAAATTTGCCTCTTTCCGCTATGTGCGTGGGTGTGCATACTCCAAATGGAAGCTCCAAATGAACGTCTGTCGGTTCGTCGCCCTCTCTGCCCAGAGATTTGTTTCTTGTTTTTGTGGCGAGTGCGGACCGATGGCCCCAAGCATCACTGGATTATGTCTCGTCCAGCGGAGCCCTGGAAGAGGGAAGGGTCACAACGTAGAGAAGACTGTCCTGCACTGTTGGCTCAGCCCCTACTCAGCTGGGATGTGCTTTGGGGCAGCCAAGCCCGGGCCTTGGGGAGCTGGGTCCACACGTGCCAGGGCCCAAGCAGAGTGCTGTTGCTTGACTGAGTTTCCATCCACAGAACCCAGGGTCAAGGCATGAAGAAGTGTTTTCTTCATGTGCCAGAAATGGAGTCTCTGCATAAGGCTTTCTGGGGAAAGTGTTCTAATTCAGGTTCTTCTTTTAGTTCTAATTAGTGCCCTCTTCCAATGAGGCTGGTGACGACTCCGCAGATAGTGGCTTCTGGGGCCCAGACACATTCCAGGAGCACCCAGACCAAAGCAGCCATGCAGTCACTCCCTGTTTGGTCCCCTGTTCCAGCTCTTTCCATCATACCTACAACAGTCCCAAGTGTGTGTTTGTGTGTGTGTGTGTGTTTGTGTAGGGACACAATAGGACTTTACTTGATGAAGATGGAGACTTATCAACCTCATTCCCTGTTGTGTTTCCAGAGCCCGGGAAAAAAATCCTTGGCACATAGTAGGTGCTTAATGACACTGTGTTGAGGGGCCCCTGGGAGGCTTATTCAGTTAAGCATCTGGCTCTTGATTTTGGCTCAGATCATGATCTCATGGTTCGTGAGATCAAGCCCTGCATCGGGCTCTGTGCTGATAGTGTGGAGCCTGCTTGGGATTGTCTCTCCTCCTCTCCCTTTCTGCTCCACCCCGGTGTGCTTGCTCTCTCGCTCTCTCTCTCTGTCTCTCTCTCTCTCAATCTCTCTCTCTCATAATAAATAAATAAACATGATAAAAAAGGAAATGTGTTGAATGGATGAACAAGAAAGTGGAGGGATGGAAACAAAGGAAAGAAGAGAGGGAGGGAAGAAGGGAGGAAGGGGGTTTCAGCAGGGAAAATACTCTTCCTGCATTAAGCAATCTGAGGTGGAGGAGACCCTGGTGGTCANAGGTATTAGCCTTGTGCCTCTGGGGCAAGAAGAAGTACCCAGGTCCGGACCCCCCGTGTAAGCTAGGTGCACGGGGCGTGGGAGTTGCTCCGTTTGTGTCCCGCGCATCTGGGCTGAGGATCACCACCCGGCATGCTCCTTGTTGCGTAGCAGGTGGAGACACACAAAGGACTGTCCCCTCCTCCTGCCTGCCTGCCTCCCACCCTAGCTGCTCACTGTCCACAGCCCCTCACGGTGGGGCTGCTGCGTGTGTGGCAGGCAGCGTGCTGTGGGACCTCTGTGCCTCGGTGGTGGGGGTGTCGCTGGCCCTGCCACGCTCGGCCGGGAGGCGTGCGTTCCCTTGGCTACAGCTGGGGGGTGGGGGGGGACTGACACACTCTTCGGTGTCTATTTCGGCGAGTCTGGCGGGGCCGCCCGCAGGCCCGCTTCTCGGAGAGGGCGTGAGCTGTACAGCCGAGAGCCGCGGGGGCCGCTGCCAGGTTTTGAGAAAGTATTTGAGGCATCGAGGCCATGCAGGGCCCCACGCCCTCGCTCCCTCTCCCCTCCTGGCTCTGGGGCCCGCAGTTTTAATAGGGGCGGGGGCTGGATCGACTCTCTGGGCAGAATCCAGCAACCGGAGTCCTTTCTGGCAGAGGACAGGGCGCGCACATCAGGATCACATTCCAGATGCAGGGACAGAGATTTGGGAAGGATAAAGCAAAGAGAGTGAGAAAATTAAATGTGGCGAGAAATGGATTTTCCCCTTCTGCCGTCTGAAAATAATTGAGTTATGTTATTTTGTAAAATAATCTGTTTTGAGGTTTTTCCTGTTCCCCCTCATACTACCAGTTGCCTTACTGATTTGAAGAGGCTAGGGGTGGGGGGGGTGGGGAAGGCATTCATTTTGGCTTCGTGCTATAATTCCTACCAAATACCTCAAACTTGGGCCAGAGTCTAAGAGGTGGCTCTGCTGTCTGTCAAGACTGGAAAAGAAAACCTTGAGGCCTCCCCGGAGGAAGGGGTGGCTGATTCCGCCCGCTCTTCCAGACAAGTGCCTCCCAGCGTGGCCTGTCCCCGCCCCCCGGGGCCTTCCCTTCTCTGGGCTTTGAGGGGCTTAGTCACATTTGGCCAGGGACCTCAGAGGTGCCTTGTCCGTTTCCCTCCCTCTCCCCCTCAGCTATTTCTTGAATTCTGCTCCTGGCCTCTCTTGGTGGCAGTTTAATGGAGAGTTCCCACGACAGGGCTGCCCTTACAGTGAGATCTCTCCGTTATCACTCCAGGGAATATTTAGTAACTGTTAATAACTGTGCTTTAGTGGTGGAGTGCGGTAAGATGGGACTTCGGGCCGCTGTCCAACAGAAATCCCATTGGATAGGTGTCCGTATGGAGGCAGCTTCACGGTGTGACAGACACAAACAAGCACGGGGCTTTCGGGATCTTCAGCTCTGGAGCCAGATGTCATAAACATATACCCCATCTGGGGGATGGCCTTGAGCAAAGACGGCACTTCCCTGGGCCTCACTTTCCCCATCCGTGAAATGGATGAGAAAACAGTAGTTCACCTCTCTGGCTGCTGTGCAGATTAAATCAGATGATAAACCAAATGTGCTTAGAGCAGTGCCAGCTGCCGCTCAGCTAGCATTGCATAGCGTCATCGGCATGGCCGTCATCATCTGTACTTACTCTCTGGAGGCTTTGTACAAGCTCCTTCGAGTCTCTAAACCGCACGTGTGAGGTGGGGATGATGCTAACAGGTTGTCAGGAAGATTCAGAGAGAATGTATGTGGGGACACTTGGACCAGGGCTTGACACCCTGAGGAAACCTGGTGAAAATGAGTTCCCTTGTCCTGCGTGACCTGGCCTGCCCTGTACAAACTGTCAGCTAGCGGGATGGAGGGACGCATTTTACCGTGTGGTGGCAAGCAGGGTCGCCGTTCTGCATTTTAATGTGGGCCAAGTTAACATGACCTTCAGTCTGAACAGCCAGCTCTTTTTCCCACCTCTAGGTCTGCCCTTTGCATCTTCTCTTCTGCCGCAAATCAGTCAGGCAGTTACAGGGCCCCGTAGGCGTCCGACATAACCGCTAGGTGGCCCAGAGCTCATGGGACATGTGTCAGACTTTCTCCTTGGATGTCAGACTCGACATGCCTCAAACTCTTTCCTGACCACCTAGCCCCCAACCCGCATCCTTCATGCCACCATTCTCCCAGTCACCCTGAATGAAGGCTTGTGGTCACCATGCTGGGTGACTTCACTTTGTCATCTCAGTGGTTTTCACACTAACCCTGAGAGATAGGAACTGTAAGCATCTCATTTTACAGATGCACAGACTGAGGCTTCGGGAGGTTAAGAACCTTGTTAAAGGCCACTCAGTAGTAAGTTAAGCTGGGACTGAAAGCCACGTATGTGAGAATCTGTCTTCTGCCCTTTCCTCTGTTATTTTGTGTCTGCTGGTTTCTTTGGGTTTAGGCTATTTCTGTATAACAAATCACTCTGAAATTGAGTGGCTTAAAATGACAGTGTGTTTATTATTATTACTATTATTTTACTACTACTGCTACTACTACTACTACTACTACTACTACTACTACTTTTCCTTTTCACTGTTCCAGGGGGTAAGTCCACACAACTGAGTGATCTTGCTTGGTCTCTTCTGTACTCACATTCCGATGGTGGCAGAGGTTGGAGTCATTTAAAGGTTTCTACACTCGTATATTTGGCACCTGATCTAGGAAGAATGATGGTGGATCCAGTGTCTTTCTCCCTGCATGACCCCTCCATGTGGCGAGCTTGGGCTTCCTCAAATTTCCGAGAGAGCAGCTGACTTTCCCCAGAGCAGGCTCTAAAAGACCCATTAGAAGCTACAAGGCTTCTTATGGTCCAGCTTTAGGAATCCCAGACCCTCACTGCCACCACATTTCATTGGTCTAGCAAGTTACTAAGGCCAGTCTAGATTTAGTGGGACCAGTTATTAGTCTCGATCTCTTGAAATGGGAAGTGGCATGTGAATACAATTGAGGAAATAATTGACGATCTCCATCTTCATCTCATCAATCATCGAGACCCATCTATGCTTTGTTTAAAAAAAAAATCCCTCTTAGCCATTCTGTTCGACTGACATCACCTTAATAGGGTCCAATTTTGTTGTGCTTCATTTTTTGGGTTCAGTACATGCATCTTCTAATTGAGTTCTGACTCTCTCCCCAGCTCCTAATCCCTTGTGTATTTTGCTAGCATACAAAACCTCATTAGATGCCTCTTTCATCCATTGGTTCATAGATTCATAGATCCAAGAGGGGCCTTATAAGTCACCCAATCTTACCCTCACCTTTTACAGAGGAGGAAACCAAGACCCCAAGAGGGCATATTCAAAATTATATGGTTAATTTTTTATGGAGTTTCAAGTCAATGAGTGTTTATAAGCTGTCTTCCTTAAGCAGGAAGAACATGGGGAGAGAAGACTCAATTCCTGTCCTTGAAGAGATTACTAGGAGTGATGGATTCTTTAGAGATCATTTCAATAGAAGTTTGCACATGGTCCCATGGGAGTACACAAGAGAGGCATGTAATATGATATGCAGTTATCAATTCTTAGAGATTTGAAATCTTCTCTGATTTCTCAGAGAATGTGACCTTTGAACTGAATCTTCAGTTCTACCGAAGTTATTGGGCAAAGAGGTGAAGGGACATTGGGACAGAGAGAATGGCATGAGAGACAAAGGTAAAGAGGCCAGAGCTAGGGTAGGGGTGTAAGGTAGCACATGCTATTTGATATTTCTAGGGCATGAAGAGCCCGGATGTCTTACTCAGGGGCCATGACTTGATTCTGTAGGTAATAGGGAACCGCTGAAGGGTAAGACTTACATATAGTCCTTTCACATAAGTCCATTTATCCGGGGAAGAGTTGAAAAGCTTATTGACTAACTTCCTTCTGTGCCTTCAGACTCTATCATGGCCATGACACTTTGGATGGATTTTAAAGGGCCACCCTTCTCCCTCCCACCCCATAAAAAAGACCAGTAGCCCAAAAATAAATGGACCAAAAAATACTTGAATAAATAGTTCTTAGAGATGCACATGCAAGTGACTTAGCTATATGAAAAGATACTAGGGAAAAAGCAATTTAAAAAAAAATCTTTTTAATAGTCATTTTTGAGAGAGAGAGAAAAAAACCAGAAGGGGCAGAGAGAGGGAGACAGAGGACCTGGAGTGGGCTCCATGCTGACAGCAGAGAGCCCGATGTGGGGCTCAAACTCACGAACTGTGAGACCATGACCTGAGATGAAGTTGGACGCTTAACTGACTGAGCCACACAGGCACCCCGGAAAAAGCACTTTTAAACTATATTAAGATTCTATTTGTCACATCTTAGAGCAGCAAAGATCAGAAAGGCTAAGATCACCTGAGATGGTGAAGGTATGAGCTTCCTGATACATTGCTAGTAGAAGTGTGATTTTGGTACCTTTTCCATGGAAAACAATGTAGCAATATCTATCAAAATTATAAATGTACATCAATAAAAATGACCTAGCAATTCTACTACTTCTCAGCCTATGGATATTCTTATATTTAGAGGAAGCAACAAATGCACATGATTATTTATTATAATATTGTTTATAATTGCAAAGGATTGGAAATAATCTAAACACTATGGAAAGAAAACTAGTCAAAAAATTACATTTCAACCGTACAAAGGAATGTTATGAAATCTTGATAAAAGGGAATGAGAATTTCTGTATATACTGATTTGGATGGATCACCAAAATAAAATATTGGATGAAAAGGAAAAAATGGAAAAAGAAAATGGAAAAACAAATATACATACATATTTGCTCAAGTATCTGTAAAATATCACTGGAAGGAAGCATAAGAAATTTATAATATTGTTCATAATGAGTAGCTGGGGTACAGAAGGAGGAGGAAAATATTTCATTGCTTAATCCTTTGTAACTTTTGAATTTTGAACCATATGAATCTTACTTTTAAAAAAATAAAAATGAGATAAGATCAAAGCAAGAAATTCAAACAAATAAACCATCAACGCCAACAGCTTCTTCAAATCAGGGGGTAGAAAAAATATTCCAAAGATTCCCTTCTTTTTACAGTCAGTTAATGAGAGAGGAAACCCAGCTGAATCTTCCTAAATTAAAAAAAGACGGGCAAATAAAAGCTGAAGCAAATGTGACAAAATATTAAAGTGAGTTAAGCTCCGTACATAAGTATTTCATAGTATCTTCTAATATGCTTGAGTAATTTTATATTTTATACTAAAAAAGCAAAATTGTCGTAAGTGATAATTTATATGGCATGACTTCAGTGTTCCTGTTAGAATTATTGAAGGCAGCTACTTCCATTTTCATCCATACTCAACACCTCATTCTGTTTCTTCATCTCCACCCTCCACCCATGGGGATCCACTTAATTTCTTCTCACCTATGTATGCTCATTACTTTCTTTCACAAAACTATAAACTCTGTCAAGGAGAGAGGTTGTGTCTAATTCAGAAGTCAACAAACTTTTTCTGTAAAGGGCCAGATAGTAAATATTGGAGGTCTTGTTTCTGTGGTAACTCCTCGGTTCTGCCACAGTAGCTCAGAAGCCCTGGGTAATGCATCAATGAATGGATGTGGCTGTGTTTCAATAAAACTTATTTACAAAAAGGAATGTTAAGCCCGATTTGGCCCAAAGGCCATCGCTTGCTATCACCTAATTCATAGCTTTCTATCATTGAATTCATTGTTACATTCCCTTTTGTGCTCTTCCCTTTCCCTGCCCTCCTCTGGGAAAAGGCTGATGTTCCTGGTGTGTGTGCGTTCATTTGTGTATGTGTATGTGTGCGTTTGTGGTCCCTAGGAAAGGGGGAGCTGACTAAGGAAGAGAGACACAGTGTGTTGCTAGATGAGTGAAGGATCCAGGCCTTTCTAGAGAGTGGGTGGCTCAGGCAGAGGAAAAGGTTAGGGAATAACTTTTTAAGAAAAGGTTAAATCATGACCCTCTTTCAAATATGAAATGAACATGTGTCAGAGACTTTATGTGACTCGTTAATCAGTGAAGGAATCAGCATGTTGTTACCCCTGTTTCAAAAGGAGCAAGCAGGCACACGTGAGGGCCATCAGGAGTGCTGAAAGGAATTTGCTGTCCATGTAAAACTGGCCTCCTGGGGGGCCAGAAGGGCTTATTATTTGCATTTCCACTGACAAAGCTTATTTCCATTACTATCAGTTTTCTACAATTTATAGAGTTGTAAAATAGCTCAGCTAAAAACAGTGAATTGGTTGGTGCAGACCTATAAAATTAGATGATCTAGAAAAAGTTATTCAACAATGCCTAATTATTTGCTGGAGAAGATACTAGAAATCTTTTTTTTTTTTTTCCTTTCCGAAGTTGTTCACAATGTGGCGTGATAGGACTAGAATTCAGTAAACTCCAGGTTACAGAACATCTCGAAATCTAGGCAGGAGGTTTGCAAACTCATCATTTAACAGCCTGTTGTGTTAAATGGTGGGTGGTAGGCAGCCATGGCAGATTCTTGAGCCCGTGGAAGAGCAAAGAGAAAGTGCGGAAGGAGAGAATTTCCCCAGCACTACTCGAGAAGGGGACTGACCCCTGGCCAGCGGAGGTGGGCTGGAGTGGATGCTTCCGGGACCGTGTCAGAAGAGGCAGTGCAGTGACATGAAGTCATACAGGGCTAGAGTTTGACACTTGCATCCAAGTCCCAACCATGCAACTCACCACTCGTGCATCGTTGGACAAGACCGGAATAGCTTGCTCACCTGTGGTCAGGGGATGTTATGACCTGCCTCAGAGCCCATTGTGTTAAATGAGAAAGCNATGAGGTCCCAATCATTTATTTTTGCTCTTGATTCCCTTGCTTTTGGGGATGTGTCAAGTAAGAAGTTGCTGCGGTGGAGGTCAAGGAGGCTGTTTCCTGAGAAAGCACACATCTTAATACCTAGCCTTTTGGCGGCCATGGCAATTTGTAATAAATGGTCGCTTCCCACCTTCCATGGGAGGCACTCACTGGACACTGACTGTGCCCATGTGCAGGTTACTTCAGCAGACTGAGCTCTGGGTTTCTTTATCTGTTCAAACGAAGGGAATGGTCTCTCCCTCACAGAGTTGCTAAGAGAATTGGCAGGTAGTCGTTTCCAGGAAATACTAGTTTCCCTTTGGGGGTTCAGGAAGGCCTCACAGAGGAGATGACCACGAAGTCAAGTCTTGATGGATGAGTAAATGTTGAAAACATCAGCACTTCCGGATTTCTTAAGGTTTCCCAGCACAGTCGTTAGAATTGATAGAAATTCAGTTTCATTTTATTTATTTTGATCACATCATATTGGACCATTTGTGTTTTCCTTTGAGCTATGTATTGCATTGAGTTTTTAAAGCCTGTCCTGGTAATGGGCATAGGAAGTGGGAAACAGAATGGAATTGTTTAAAGCTTATTTGGCAGTGGGTTATATAAGTGAGACATACATTGTGCATATGAGTTCATGGTAATTTCAAGCTCTTAAATTGTGGTTTGGGGGACAGCCCTAGTCACAGATATTTTGACCTGTTGCTTCCACCTAAACAATAAGATTTCTCAGGAATGCTATTATTTTGGCACTTAAATGGCATCTCTCAGATTTTCTCTTTCCCTCAAGACAATACAAAAATTGTTTATCAGACCATTGGAAATGATGCTCACTTTGCATGTAGTTTATGGAATTGTTTCTTTCTGTGTGTGTATATGTGCGCACAGGCGTGCAAGAGAGAGAGAGCCCACCAGCCATGCCCCACTTTGTGTAACAACTTCAGGAATTTGCATGAGGATTTCCAGAGAAAGCTCCAGCTCCTGGCTTTCTCAGCTTGCCTCCTGGTTGTCAGTCTTCCGCACCTCAAGTCACTGTTGCAGAGGTAACAGGAACAAGGCCGCAGAAATGCTGGTCCAGGCAGGACTCCAAAGTAGAAGCCTTAACTCCAGGGAGCCCTCTCCACTCCGTCAAGTTCTCTTCCTGTCTGGGACCCCTACCCTGTCATCCTGTAGCCATGGTAGTCCTACGTCTCCCCTGTAGTAAAAAGCCATTTTCTGACCTTGAAATGTCTTTCAGATCTTTTTCCCACCATGTGCTTCCCTCTCTCCCAGCGATAACCTCTCACAGCCAAGCTGCTGATACTCCATAGAAGGAGAGGAGAGTTGGGAGGGAGACAGGGAAGGAACCTGATAAAATGAAAGGTGGTCTCTTTTTGGTCTTCAGCTTCCTTTGGAACCCTTGATGTCATGGCATCCCGAAGTGGGTTCCGGTTGGGATAGAGATCTAGCTTGTAAATGCAACCAGCAAGTTGGCCAGGAGGCTCCCGGGGTGTAATTACCAGCAACTTGATTCTCTCTCTCACTGTCCTTTTCAAAGCAACTCAGTCGAAATTCTGTCACTGCCCTTGGTTGAAAACGCAGGGGGCCCCAAGACTTTTCTGATCGCTCTCAGTTAATAGAAATTCCTGGGGCCACTGGACATTGACCACATAGTCTCAATCCAGTTATTTAAAGTGGCCGGTCTATGTAATCAAAATTTCCAGTTACAAAAGCTTGGCCTTAATGCTATTACATTGTTGAACAGCTACCCTATGCTAGACCTTTTTTGTTGTTATCTATTAATCCTTGCTACAACCTCCCTTCAGAAAGAAGGAAATCGAGATATAATAGAATTCGTCCAAAAGTGTTCAGATAGTTTTAAGACAGCGATTGGAAACTATTTCTTCTAAATAGTTCCTAACTTCAGTTTTGATGGCCTCTTTAACCAAAGTGTTCTTTAAAAGGAATACAACTTTCAAGTGGACAGATTACAAAGTAATTCTTTCAGTATTAATTTTCTAGTGTTATTGTTTCCCTTTTTTGGTCAGAAACATAGCCCTGAATGTGTTCCAACTTTTAGAACATGGTGAGGTTTGTATGGCGGCCTAATACATAGACAGTTTTAGTAACTGTTCCGTGGATATTTGAAGACAAATGTGTTTGCTTTTTTGTTGTTGGGTACAGAGTTCTGTGGCTTTCTCTGAACTCGGACTTTCTTGGCTCCTAGATGGCTAAAGCAAAGGCTTTCAGGAGGTGCTTATGACCAAACCAGCAAAAGTTGGAAAACATTTGCATACCTACAAATCCACTCGTTTTTGTTATTTCGTTCCCAGCCAAGCAGGGAGTCTTTTCTAGATCCAGATTTGATAGAGAGAGGTCAAATGGAGGAGGGGCAGAGAGAGGAAAGAGAGAATCCCAAGCCGGCTCTGCACTGTCAGTGCAGAGCACAAAGTGGGGCTCAAACTCACGAACTCTAAGATCATGACCTGAGCTGAAATCAAGAGTTGGACGCTTAACTGACTGAGCCACCAAAGCCTCCCTCCCCCCAAATCATTATTTTTAAAATGCTGAAGCTGTTGGTTTGCAAACAAACAAACAAAGGTAATCCTTTCTTTGGTAAGTTACATGAACACCAGTCTGAGTTCAAGTACACAGTAGGTTGGAGGTTAGACCTGGAAGAATAGGCATGAGCCTGGCTTACGTTTCCTTTCTCTGAAGCAGTCGCACACGGGTGTGCTCCTCAGAGGTGATGCCAACACACGTTTCCGGCACTCCCTACTGCACTTTCTTCCCTGATGCCCTTGACCGTGGGGTGAGGGAAGTTCTCAAATAGGAGAAGCAGAGGGGACATAAGTAACCTCCTGTATGATACCCCGGGTTCGTTTTCTTCCATTCAAATGTGCCCTTGAATCAGCGCCTTCATTACTGCTCTCCTTCCCCATCCATTGGGCATTCCGTACGCGTCAGCTCATGTGTCTTCTGGGGAGACCAAGATGGATCTGAGGCAAGATGGGTATTTGTCACTTCTCCCACCTGAAGTGAGACATGAGCTAACTGCATTCTAAATATAAATAAAGGGGTGCGGGAAGGAAGGAGATGTGCTAAGAAACGTCCGTCTAAATTTCCACATCGAACAGTGGTGGTTCTCGGCAGGGGAAGGAGTCATGATCTACCAATTTGGCGGTCAGAAAATGCTGCCTTGACCTCATCAGAGCACTGGGCCTCCCTCTAGCTTCCTCAGAGGCTGCACTGGGGAATGAGTTGAGGCTGAGCAGTGGGCCTGACCCTCAAGCTTTGAATTCTAGGAAAGATGTTGCTCATAGGAACGAACTCAGCCTAATCGCTTGAAATGAAGGCAGCGGAGGAAAACGCCCAATCTCTGTTTATGAACGTACAAGACGATTTGCCAAACACGGCTATTACTCAAGCAGGAGACCGTTCACAGATGGTGCCTCGGGCTGGTGGGCAGTGCAGAGGCTCGGCCCGTGGGCCATGAATCACCGGCCGCAGAGAGGCTGCCGGGTACAGGCGAGCGTACCGGGCCGCGCCAGGGCTTATCCTAGGGGCTGGATGTCCAATCCCCTGTCTCGCTGGTTAATGAGAGAAATCCTCACAGCCACAGAGATCACCGAAAGCCCACGACAGGGGGCGGACGGGTAGTTTCTGCCAAACCCGCTTGTCCTCACACCCCCCTCTTCTCCTTTCCTAAGCTCAGAGCACTTCCAGCCTGTTGCAAATACATGCATTCAATCAGTGAATAAAAATGTCCTTGAGGGCTAGAGGCCAAGCACCTGAGGAATGCGTGTGTAGATTAAAGATTTTCTGTTTGTCCGGGGAGGTCACTGTCTAGACATGGAGATATGGCAGTGTGTGTGTGTGTGTGTGTGTGTGTGTGTGTGTGTGTGTGTGTGTATAAAAGGTAAGCAACCCAAGGCAGTAAGTAACTCTCTCCCTCTTCCCGAACTTCTCCTTACGCTTCAGGCCCCAGCCCAGCCTGTGCCTTCCTCTGAGCAGCCTTCTCTGCCCTTCCAGGCCTGGCAGCCTGGTCTCCAGGCTATGCGCACGCACAGCTGCTTTCCCCAACCCAGCACTCCCCGCACTGAGCTGTACTTTTTTGTGCGTGTGGACTTTTCCTGTCTGGGTCACTCCCAGCGAAATACATGGTCAACAGATTATATAAACTGTATTGGTGGTATTCTCTGAGATTGGAGTCAGAAGAGGGCGTTTTAAGCCAAGGAGAAAGGATTCCAGCCAGCTGGAGGGGTGAGCTCACACCTACTAAATCAGACACTCTGGGGGTGGGGCCTGGCAATCTGGATTTCAGTACACCCTCCAGGTGATTATGGTCCACGTCCAACTTCAAGAACTGCTCACCTAGCACCTTGCTGCTGTGAGAACATGTTATTCGCATTGGGGCCCAGCGAACAGATAGAATTTATTTATGTGCTAACTTTCAGTGGTTGCCAGTGGCTATTTGGAGATCTTTGGTGAAGGATTCTGAAGCTATGACTATGCCTGGGTGAAGAGGTGCCATCATTGATTAGTGATGTCTGCCGGGGGTTCAGGAGTCAGGAAGACGCACATCCTTGTATCTGCCCTCTCTGATCTGGAGCCATTCCTGGATTTGGGTAGGACATCATGAAGCTACTACTCAGGGCTGACGGTTTGGGTACAAGGGCTGTTCTGACCTTCATGCTCTGGTTTTCCAGGACCCAGCCTCCTTCCTTATGGCCCAGTTTGGGTGTCCTGCCCCTTGACGCTAGTGTCTCCATGATTGGGCCTTCGGTACCAGCCACTGGACCTCCCCCGTACTGACCAGCACTGCTCTTGGTCTTGATTGATGGCCTGCCCTGTCACTGCTGGACCAGACCCCGACCCCTCGTTCTGAGTTGGGACCCTTTTTTAGCTGTCCTCAAGTCTTCCCGTGGCTGGGTCAGACCAGTTCCGCTTCGCCCTGGGACATACATAATTCTGATGTGCTCTGAAAAAACCAGATCGTCCCCCCTTGCTCTCACCTGCAAACTCTTCCCTCAGCCTAGGCCAAGCTGGTGTGTACAAACTCTGAGTCCTCGCTGTCTCTGCCTGCGGATCCCCATATCCAAGGAAGGGATTCCAGGGCAAACAAAGGCACAGAGGTCAGCATGTAAAAAGTAGGATCGTGTTCCACGAGGCGATCAGCCTGGCTGGGTTAAGAACCCGTGCACACTGGGTTGAAACACTGGCAGACGAGTGGTAAGATCACATTGTTGAAGGTCTTAACCCCCAGCTCTGGAGCTTGGTTCTGGACTGGGGAAGCTGGTGATGCTCGCAAGAAGTGCTGCAGGAGCCCTGACCTCCTGGTACAGGGTGACGATCAGGGGAGGGGCCCGATGTGGCGCTGATGGAGGGAGTGCAAGGAGATGACATAGGAAAGCAATGGCGGAGACACTCTCCATGGGGGAGTCCCTTGAGGGGAATAGTGGACTTCATGCAGGGAGGAGAGGACAGAGAAGAGTCAAAGGTGGCCCTGCTTTGAAGCTATGTGACTGGAATGAGAGCAGCCCACACCCCACTTATGGGAGAAGTCTCTCGGGGAAGAGCAGAGGGGGGAGGAAGTTGAGAGTTTGAGTCTGAGGTGAAAACACAGTCCCCCAGTGGGGATGCTGAGGGGGTGGGTGCTGAGCAGGTAGGGTGCCAGGTGGGGGTGAACAGGAATGTGGGTGTGACTGGTGGAGAATGGAAAAGGAGCCTTGACTCGGAGGCATGGCCCTCCCAGAATTCCTTCCTCCTGGAGGAAGAAGAACGGGGGTGGGGCGATGGGGGGTGAGGGTGGGGAAGGAACAGCCCAAGAGCAAAGCATCTGGGGGACCACAGTGGCAGGGACAGCAGTGGACAGGGGAGCCCCAAGGGAGAGGTGGGAGGCTCCAGNACCCAGCGTCCTGGACCATTATATGTCAGCACAGCTATCTGGTACCGAAACTCACGGTGTGTCTTCAGGGAAGTCCCTTCGCAGACACGTTTGCAGGTGAGACTTGCTGGGCCTGAGAACTTTGTGAGGGGGGAGAAGTCATCCTTTATAATCCTTGTGATCTAACTCGGGATCGCCCCTCTGCCCCCTTTTCAACCGTGTAACCACACACAAAAACACGGTTACTCCTACCTCTTTATATGAGTGACTCTTCTGAAAGCCCACTATGAAAGCAGCAGAACATAACTTGTTCTACCGTTTGCACCCAATTCGTAGGCTCAGTTTTTCAAGTCTAGACACAGAGATGCCTGTGCCTGAATAAAGTCATCTGCCTTACACAGTTGTTCAGGTTGTGCACTGCACAGGTTACTCTAAGGGGGGCAGCATTTTACATTGTAGGTATCTTTATTGTTTTGATTTTTTTCATATTTTTATTATGCTGTGTTGACTCTAAAGATGAACGATTTGTATATTCATTATTAAAGGTTTCTGGCAGATGGCAGTAAAGTGGCTTTACTTTACAATATCAGTACGTTTTGACAATTTTATCTCAAGGGGAAGTAAAATGTGTTGAGGAAGGGACTCTTTTCCTACCATGGTGAAGGAGGCTTGGAAAGCTCCCACCAGATGAAGGAGGGGCCCGCACTTTGCCAAGCAGGAGGCCAGCCATCTTCCCTCCCCTCACGGACCAGTAGCGTGGGCCCCGGCCAGTCCGTTTCAGTCTGATGAGCTCTTATCAAATACCTATTGTGTGGGAGCACCTCTGATGGGGCTGTAATGATGCAAAACACAGGGTTCCATGATCCCCAGGGACTCAAATCTAAGTGGCACAAAATAGGACAGCACCACACAGTAGTCATGTGCAGGTAGTGCTGACGGCCTGGGCTCAGTCCTTCGAGATCTGCTGTTTGTAACAGAACAGGCTTTGCTATTAGCCATAATTGATCGATCCATTATTTTAATGAGCCTTTTATCAGTGGGAGTCCCGGCTTAATTAACCCAAGTGTTTCTTCCAGGCAGAAGAAGACAATTTGTTTTATACCAGTTTGGGGGCATTAAAAGCTGTGTACGGCTTCTCTGGGTCGGCGGCTGTGGAGAGAGAGACATAGACAGAGAGAGACAGGGAGACAGAGGACTTTTCTCACTTTCCCGTTCTCAGGGGACTTTTTAGCGGAAGGCCTGCGTGTTCGTCTCTGCACGTGTAAGTTCCCTTCCGGGAAGAGGGAGGGGGATGAGGCTCAGGCTTCTCTGGCCACTGGTTTCTTAGAGTCCGGTGTTCTCGGATCCGGCTCGCCCTTGAGCAGCCTTCCGCTCAGAAGAGGAGGGCAGGACTAGCCTCGCTTTTCTTCCTTGCCGGACTTCTACTCTGTCGAGTTGGTAGCTTCTGAGAGGCTACCAAAGGGCCCGGCTTCTTGTCTGGGCCCCTCTTTCCTCTGACCCTCGTAAATAGCATGGGCCTAAGAGAAGCTCCTAACGCCCTCACGGTCCAGAGAAAGAGAGGGGAGCCCAGAGTCCTGCTCAGGCTCACTGTGCCTTTAACACCAGCAAGCGGTAATGTATGAGCGGAATCGTACCTCGGTTTACCTTAAAGCGAGCAACGGCCAAATGGCGATGCAGCTCCAACGGAAGAAGAGAGGAAAGTGGTGCTGAAGGAGCTAATGAAGAACCAGAAACGACAGAGAAGAAGTCGGGTGTGTGTGTGTGTGTGTGTGTGTGTGTGTGTGTGTGTCCAGGACGCACGTGTCTTTCCCGGGGCCGCTCACTGAGTGGGTGCCTGGCCCAGGTGGCACGAATTGTCGGTGTCCTGAGAAGCTCGAACCTTGCAGACGCCGGAAACAAGAGAGTGGCAAACACCGCCTGCTCCTCGCAGCCCAAATGTTTGTGGGTTTACTTATTTTTACAATCAAAGACGAAGCAGGCAGTTCTTGAATAGTTTGCCCAGCCGAATGAAAGAGCTCTTGCTGTGGACAGCTAAGATCGTAGTTCAAAGGAATGCCAGCCCAGCCCGAGGGGGACAGGAACCCTTGACCTCCAGGTCAACGACATCCGCATTCGGAGAAGGGTTTCGGGGCGCCCGAAGGATGGATGGATCCAGCTACAGAAGGATTCAGGGGACCTGCCCAGCCACTGGGGAGAGGACCGAGCATGGTCAGGGGGGACACTGCAAATACCATAGGGATCAAGTCTACGGGGGCCTCGGAAGTACGGAAAACAGGCAGATGTTTTAAATAAGATAAAATAGCACTGCAGACAAACAGGAAATGGAAATGGCGATCTGACCTAGATTTATAGGTAAGTAAAACCAGCATTATGTGCTTTTAATGCAGGCATCTAACTTTCCAGCAGATGGAGATGTTACCATGTGAAAGAGAAGTTGGGACAGGTGAGGCCAGCCCCTTCTGCCTGGTTTCCCTTCTAACGAGTGAGACCCAAGACGGACTCTGATCTTGACGTCCGTTAACACTACATCAAGAAAATGTAGGCGTTACCTCGGTTCCTAATTCAGGGGGTAAGCTTTTTAAGTAATGAAAGTCTTGGCCAGTTGTTTCCTTCTGGATCTGGGACGATTTGGCAAAAATCATGTTTTCTAAGCTTTTTGTTTGGAAACCAGAGGCAGAAAAGGGTTCCGTTGGCCTTTTAATCAACATTCATTTGCATTACAGTACTTGCTACTTTAGAAGTCAAGGTTTCAGGGTTTTTTGTTTTTGTTTTTGTTGTCTTTTTCTTTTTCTTTTTCTTTTTTTTTTTTTTTTTTTTTTTTTTTTTTTTTTTTTTTTTTTTTTTTCCTGGTCCCTAGAGATTCCCTGGCGGCCTTGGGCACAGGGTCAAGTTGTTTTCACAGCTTGCTTGCATTTTGTTCGAGGCTTCTGAGGACTCGGGCTGGATGCTTTTATCTGGATTTGAAGCACTGAATAGCTGCAAGCTAGCTGCTAGGCATAACTCATTAACATTTAAAATAAAACCTGTCTGAGTGGCTATAGAATGCGATCTTTCTGACAGACCGTGTTGTCTGGGTGACCTCAGGTATTCGGAGAAGCATTTTCAGATCTGCGGAGGATGCTGTGGTTGGGGATTGCCTCCACACCAAGGAAGTGGTACCCATGAATTAGGGCTTATGTAGGGGTTAGCCATAAATAGATTACATGGCTTTCGGTGTAAAGGGCATAATGTTTTATCTTCCCAAAGTCTTTTTCCTAAGGAATTTTTTTTTTTAAAGAACTCAAAATTCATTCAAAGGCATCTTCAGAAAAACTGTAATATGTTCTACCCTTCGTTTAGATATTAGCCTTCGAATAATTTGCGGAGGAGGATGAATGGGTTGGTGGGGACGCATTATGTTTCCTGGCATCTACCTTATCTTCCCCAAAGCATCGGACCAGCCATACAGAGATACCGCTTTGACTCCGAATTTGCTTTATGTGCTACCGTTGAAAAAAAAAGAAAAAAGAAAATTAAAAAAAAACCATTTGTTGTTGTTGTTGTTAATTAGAAGTATACACAGCACAGGCTTAAAAGTAAATATTATGGTCTGGTCGAGAAGTTTCAGGCATGTGTGGCTCCGAATCCTGTGCTGTAGAGATTCTCTTCCCAGCCCAGAACCCCTTTTCCACATTCCACTAAGTTCAAGCAAAGGTTACCCTGCCTTGGCCAGGGGGACCCCTTGCCGCCTGCCAGCTAGGGACGTCTGGATCTTTTTTTGATCTTCCCTTTATTTTTCCTCAACCCAGAGCTTTTTAGTCTCTCCTGGGAGAGGCAGAGGCATTTGTTATTTTGGCCATCAACAGTTAACTGCTTTTGTGGTTTACACACATACACAGAAGACAAATCAAAACTGTACTCGGGATATCACACGTTCTCGGGAAAACCCGAGACTTTAACAAGAACTTACTTTACCTTGTTGCACATAAATCATCCCTTGAATTTGTCCAGAAAGAGGCAATCAATTTGTGTTTTTAACACTCTGGAAGGCTTCTTACGTTTCTGCCAAATAGCTGCTCCCTTTGCCCCCCTTAGCCTTTCCGTGATTCATTAATTTGCTCACCAAACCCATATGGAGTACCCACTGTGTGTCAGGCACTTTATAGTAGGGGGGATATGGGTGGAGTGATGAAAACTTATCCCCAGTAATGGGGAACACAGCCACCCTCAGGCACGCTTTAAAATGGTTTGGGGTCACTAATGTCATCTTTGTTTGCAAAGAACGGCTGATTTTTCCATCTACCAGGATGCGCACCCTTCCAGAAGTTTTCTGTTGTTCAGCTGTTCCAATAAGCCCAGCTTCACACAAAGAGGGTCAGAACAGAAACCAGCAAGTCAATCTCTGTGGGGCAGAGTCATCTATTAAGAGATCATCTCAGTTCCTGGAATTTGGTCACCAATTTATAGTTTCATTAGAGTGTTCGTTTTGGTGTAGAAACGTTGGGGTTTGGAGCTGACGGCCAAGAAAGAATTCTTGAGATGTTTTGGGTGCAAAATGGTGGTTTTATAAAAGCACAGGGACAGGACCCCATGGGCAAAAAGAGCTGTACTAGGGTTGTGCAGAGCATTTGATTATATACTTTGGAGCTTGGGGAGGTAAAGACAAGGGGAAGTTTCCAAAAGGACTTTCGTATGTTAAAGACTCACAGGGTCCTGGAGGCCTAGCTGTTGTCAAGCTAAGGTTGTTTTTTTCCTGTAGCAAAGCATTAACATTAAAACAGTTGGGAGACCCTAGAGGAATGCTATACTCTGCGGGAACCTCAAGTCTTTGTCACTGGGCTGCAGGTTATAAGGAAATTTAATTTTATCTACAATTCTGTTGACTTTGTTCCCCACATCCATTTGATTTTTTGGAATATCGTGTATGCGACTGGGCAGACTTTGGGAGATTTGTATGAATTCTGGCGTACTGCCTCCATGTTTTTAAAATGGTGGTTGGGGAACTGGGTGGCTGTCAGTTAAGTATCTGACTTGGGCTCAGGTCATGATGTTAGGGTTCATGAATAGGTGTATACTCAGAAGTGGAGTTGCTGGGTTATATGGTAATTTTATTTTAATTTTTTGGGGAACCCCCATCCTGTTTACCATAGTGACTACAGTATTTTACATTCCCCCCAACAGTGCACAGGGTTCATTTCTTCCATTTTCACCAACATTTGCTCTTTTCTTTCTTTCCTTTTTTCTTTTTCCTTTCTTTCTTTCTTTCGTTCGTTCGTTCTTTCTTTCTTTCTTTCTCTCTTTTTCTTTCTTTCTTTCTCTCTTTCATTCTCTCCCTCCCTCCTTTCTTTTTCTTTCTTTCTTTCTTTCTTTCTTTCTTTCTTTCTTTCTTTCTTTCTCTTTCTTTCTCTTTCTTTCTCTCATTCTCTCTCTCTCCCTCCCTCCTTTTTTCTTTCTTTCTCTTTTTCTTTTCTTCCTCCCTTCCTTCCTAACTTCTGACTTCCTTCCCTTCCACTTTCCTTCCTCTCTCCTTCTCCCCCTCTCCCTTCCTCCTTCCCTCTCTTTTTCTTTCTTTCTTTCCTTTCTTTCTTTTCCTTCCTTCTCTCCCCCTCTCTCTCTCTCTCTTTCTTTCTTTATAGTAGTCATCACAATGGGTGTAAGATGTTGGTTTTATTTTTAATAATAAAACAGAATGAACAATGTAGCCTAAGCAATCCCTGCATTTTCAGATAAAAGGATACAAATCAGGAAACGCTAATAACATTTGCTGCTATACACCTAGTATCAAAAACCACAATGGATGGGCCCAGTGGAATCTAGGCCAAAGGTTTAAGAGGGCTTATATCACATTTCCTCTCTGTTTATGTTATCTACTTTGATTTTCATGAGACCATCTGGTTTTTTGTGAACTCTTTGTATGGCTTTATCTAGACAAGGAAAGCAGGGTTGGGGAATGGAGGAGACATAGAAATGTAGGTAGAACCGCTGGCAAATTTCCAGATTGCATAGACAACCTGGAAAATTTGACTTGCCTTTACTGGGGTCTACAAGGTTAAATCCAGTGTGACCTGTTGTGTTTCCCTGTGTGTACTCGGTCACATAACCTCCCCCTGACCTCCAGTACTCTGAACCCATGGGAAAAGACCTTGACTGTCCTTGGTCCAAACTTGTGCTTGCCCATTTGCCCTGAGGAGTAGTTTACTCTTGGATTATCCAGGAATTTTTCTTGGAGGCTGATCAGAGTAGAATGGAACAGAGGTAGGTAATAACTTGGATCACTCCGTCGAAAAGATCGCATCCTTTCATTTAAAATATATTGGGCGTTTAAGGAGAATTCTCTCATTTTCTAGTCTCTCCCTCAATTTTGTAGGTAATTATGGATGGCTCAGTCTATCCCAAGGAAGCCAGAGCATCAGGCTATAGCTGCATGGTCAAGGTAAAGTAGGGGGCGGAGGAGAAGAGCCGATATCGCAAAGGTTCACTGGCTATCGCTGTAGTTGGGGTGCATTCTTTCTAGGTTTCCAGGTCTGTCCTCACAAATTTTTCATTGAGACTGAGTATGCTTGCTGGTGAGAACGTTCGCTGAGGGCACAGTTCACTCACCAGGACCCACGTGTGTCAGTGGCTGATGGCTGAACTGCAAGAGAGTATGGCCCTTCGGAGCACAGCAGACGCTCAGAAGAAGGAAGATTAAAACCATTTCTCCGCATGCATCCGGTAATGAAATGCAACTTCCAGGCAGCTGCTTGCCAGGACCATAGGGAAGACAATGGGGTAATGAAGACCCCAAGTGGCAAACCCCAAGGGTTGACTACGGAGAAGCTCAAGTCTGAAAAGCCACCAGAAAGCCTGGAACCTTCCTCCTGGATCATCCTCCAGGCATATGTTAGTTAGCCTGGCCGTGCTTCTATGACAGTTATCGAAGAACATTAACAGAATAGGCAGCTCCAAAGGGCTTTGGGGACGGCCAGACAGCAATGAGTGACGTACAAGCAAAGGAATACTTTTAATAAAGACTTGAAACTGCTGAGGACCACTGCCGAGCCTCTATTTCCACCTCCAGGCATCGTCACATTAGAGAAAAGTAGCTGTTTCTATGTCCGCAATTCTTAGAAAGCTTCTACCACTTCCCTGGGCATCCAGTTTCAGGGGAGAAGAAAGGACGGAACATTGATTAAGTGCCTGCGCTTTTATAAGCATTCTCTCATGTGATTATCAGGCAGGTCTGCAAGGCACTGGAACAGCTGCTTTAAAAGATAAGAAAAGCAAGGTTCTGAGACTCAGGTTGTCCACTGGCCCAAGCTTAGTGTGTGACAGGACTCAGACTCAGACCCAGTTAAGGACTGCAAAAAAGCCTGCTCTTTCCTTTACCTCGATGGCTTTCGGAAGATCCGCGAATGCTGGGCGGTTTGTCTGAAGGTCTAACCAGCATCTTTTCTGCTGCATTCCTCTGAACACAGCTGCATTTTGAAGTCCTAATGGACCCGAAAGGCCTTGGCTATGGAGCTGTCATGCTGGCAGCAGCGAGTTCTGCAGAACGGCTTTGGGTTTCAGTGCGATGGAGAGGAAGAAGGCTACACCTCATTTAACGCAGTGGCCACCATCCAAATTGTCCCACAGTCAAGAAGTGGGCTGCTTTGCATGCTGCTTCTGTCCACGTCCTTTGTTTCCCCTTTTCGTCTTTGCCCGTCCTCCCCCACTCCCAAATATCACAAAACACTGTTTCAGCCTGAGGTTTCAATTAGGTTCTGGCATGATGAGCTCATGCCACACTTTGTGTGGCCACACCAAGCACATCCTTCCCGCCGCTTCCTTTGAGACGGAGCCGGGGCTGCTGAATTCCCTTTTCATGCTTCCACAAGGGAACCTCCGCTTCTCATTTGTCCAAATCCTTGTTTGTCTTCGGAAAGTGAAATGCTTGCATTTGATTGTGATTGGGATGGATTGACGTCTTTTAAAGTCCTGGGAATGAAAGCCAAGCTTACTCCGGGGATTATCCCCAGCATTCAGCGGACTTGAATGTGGAGGGCTGCATTCGTTTGGTAAATAGTGGTGAAGGGACCCGCCCTGCCTTTTTCTCCGAGTGGTTGTGCATATTTGGACAGGACGTGTTCTGCCTGCAGAAAGGGCCTGGAAAAAAAGGTCTCTTAGCAAATAACAGGGACCTGAAAGGGACAAATGAAGCTGGCTGGTGAGTCCCTTCAGGGTGACCGTTTTCATCTTAAAAATGATCACTTTTCACACTTGCCAATGGGCCACCATGCAGAAGTGAATTCCCCAAGCCACCATGGAGGAGAGCCTTGGTTCTGGGTCTTGTAGAATCTCCAGGAAAAGGCAGGAGTGTAGCTGGTTGAAGCAGCCACTTGCTGGGGTCCTTTGTGTCTGTCCCCGTGTTTGTGCATGTGCAAATGGCCCCTTCTCTGTCTGGCTTGCTGTTTATTTTATTTGGAAAGCTCCTGGCTGTCTGGGGTTGTGCCTGTTCGGCCCCTTCTGTGCAGAAGCATGCAAATGAGCTTGTTAATTCCACTGAGCAATTGATGAAGCTGTGTTGTAATGTGCTCAGTTCTGCCCTAGGCACCGCAGGTAGGCGTGAAGGAAGCCTTAGTGGGGTCTCTATGACCTCGAGCAGCTCCTGGTACCTTTCCAAGCCTCCTACCCTTTTCTATAGAGTTAGAAGGTCAGACTGGCTGGTTTCCAGAAAGACTCTTCCTGCTCTGAGGTTCTCTGATTGAAGTCACCAGAGACAGAAAGACATCGAGCCAGCTAAAAAATAAGACTCATTGTGACTAAGAACACAAAAGAGTTATGTAGAAAATATGGCCTTTGGTTGTATCTGGAATAAGGTGGCTAGCAAATAAAAAGAAGGCTCAGTTAAATTGGAATTTCACACTTTCTGAAAATTTTTTTAGTATAAGTATATCCCATGCAATATATGTTATATATCTGAACATTTTTTCTGGGCATCCTGCATTTTCTCTAGCAGCCCAATCCAAAGAGATTGTGAGGACTGTGAACTTAAAGAAGAGCCACCTGTGCTGGCCGTCTTACTCTCTGCTGTCCAACCACACTGACCTTCTTACCATTCCACCTCCTGCCACAGGGCCTTTGCATAGGCTGGTACCGCTGCTTCAGACGGCTTCTTTCCCATCCCCTCCCTCATAAACTAACTCTTCCTTTAGATTCCAGTTCAGAAGTCACTTCCTTAGTAAAGCCTTTCCTGATGCCCCAGACAGAGTCCATTTCTCTGTCCACATTCCTTGGTGGGCTCTGCCTCCCACAGCACTTGCCACAGTTTTTATATGTGTGCATTTCACAAATGTATGCTAAAGGTGAGGCTTGTGTAGGCATACTGGAATATCAAGGACATTCTGGGTAGGCAAGCAAAAGAAACAGAGCCACAGATGTGAAGGTGCCCATGATGTGTTTCCAGAACAGTAAAAATAACAGTGGAGTAGTTAGCAATCCAATTGTAGAGACCAGTGTCCTTGAAGCCCATCTCAGGTAAATGGTCTGAGGACAGCGAAGAATTCAGGATGGCTGTTGTAAGAATGGTAACGCGATGAAAGTCACTCTTTGGTGGGTGTTATTAAACCCTGAGAGGGAGAGCTGAGCCCAAGAGCTCTCCAGAGGGCGGGGAAGGAGCAGGCTGTGAGCCTGGGAAGGAAGATGCTATGAGAGTGCATCAGGAAATACCCGCTGGGCTCTCCCTACCTCCCAGGCGCAAAGCATCTGCTAATGAACAAGGGCAGTTCACAAAGACTTGAGGTGGGAAATGCTCTGCTCCCTGGCTTCTGTCAAAAGTTGAGAAGAGATAAACTGGGGCCCCTTGCAGTTTCACCTCCCCCCCACACCGAGAATTTTGAGAATTTGTCACACTAAAAACTTCTTTCCCTGAAGCCATCAAAACTTTCATCCTGCTGAAACCTCTTTGCAATGTTTGACCATGTCTGCACTTAAATGTTTAGAAGACAGAGTTTTTGTTAGGACCACTGCGTGGTTCTCTGCACGGGCATGGGGACGTTTCTACATCTGCCCACACATTTGTGCAGCACATTTTTCCACCTTGTGGACCATCCCATGTTGTGTTCCAGTCACTCTTTTTTTTTTTTTTAATGTTTATTTTTGAGAAAGGGAGGGGCAGAGAGAAAGGGGAAGAGCAGATCTGAAGCAGGCTCGCCACTAACAGCAGAGAGCCCAACGCGGGGCTCAAACTCATGGGGCTCGAACTCCCAAACCATGAGATTATGACCTGAGCCAAAGTTGGACATTCAGCTGACTGAGTCACCCAGGTGCCCCTGTTCTTCCCACTCTTGACTGCTTAGGCCTGGTGCCAACAGACTAGGAGATACATGTGTATACAGACACGCACACATTCATGAACTTGTACACACATACACAAACATACACATAATACATATATAACGCAGCCACATGTATACATTATATACACACATCGACTTAACATACATGTACACATGCGTATACACACATGCACACATGTGCACACGTACATATACATCCATGCATATTTTGCTAAGATGATAATAGCAGGAGATGAGAAGTCAAGCCACCCTCCTCAGGGTATCACTTGACAGGTGGTGTCGTTTCCTCTGCTTCTGGATTTCTCTGTCTTCTGAGACGTCTCCTTTCCAGAGAAGCATTTGTACCAAAGTTCCTTGCCCTGAGTTCCTCCTCAGAACTCTCAACATCCTTAGCTCTTGAAGACGAAAACCCCCAGCCACCTCATTTTTCTGGAGGATATGTATGTATTCCACATACTAATATGTCCGTATCCGCTCATATAGATGTGTGCTTTCCCAAGCTGGTTACGACCCCCTGCTTCTCGGCAGCTGTCAGGCTGCTCTCCTGACACTTGGCCAGACCGGCTTTCTACTGACAGAACCCCCTTCAAACAATATTTTTTTATTAAATGTAACATGTTAAGACGTAACACTACGTGTCCCACAGCTTGAAGAGTTTTGAACAGTGTGGCGTTTTTTCCGTAGGGGGATTTGTTTTCAGTCGCTTTTTCCAGCTGTAGATTTACTGTGACACGAGAGAAAAAGGAAACCTTTCAGAAAGAGGTGGGGCACCTCGGACAACGCCGGCCTCTCCGATCCCCAGGAGGCTACGTGTCTAGTAACTCTCTCCACACAGGAAGCCACTGCTGTTCTGCGTTCAGGTCTCTGGAAACGTGCAAGGAACACAAGCCATGGGGCTTCATAGAACTCTAGACGCAGGTGTTCATTCTCTCTATAAGAATGATGGTCTCAAGCGGCCTGAGTCTGCTTCTGCAAACTCATCTCAGCCCATCTGGCCTCGTTTTCTACCTCAGCCCTGGAGACATCTCTCACTCCTTGAGGGGCTGTGGTCCTGCCTCTCGGCTGAGGCCAGAGGTGTAGACCTCTACCTCGAAAGCCCTTCTCTTCTCCCCACCCCTTCCCACACGAAACTGTCCTTCTGGGTACAGTCTCAAGTTTGTGTGAATAACTAGTGGGTGGCTGCCTTCCCTGTGAGACTAGGGAAGGACTTGGCCTTGCACTTGCCCTAGATCAAGGACTTGGCGTCTTTTTCTTATTTCCTCGACACTTATGATAGTACCTGGAATAAGGTAGACTCGCAATAGGTATTTGCTGAGTGAATGAATTCATAAAATGAATGGATGCTGATTGCCCCACAAGGGCAAAGACTCTGCCGTATTATCTTGCTTATACCCAGATCCTGGCACAGAGCCTGGCACACAGTAGGTGTCTACTAAGTATTTTTTGGGTGAATCAATGAGCATTGCTCCATACCTGGTATGAAGTACTGTCCTTCGTCTCAGAGAAGTAAGTTTCTGTTTGGGGAGATAATTTGTACTCAGATGAAAGAAGTGAGGGTTCAGTAGGCAGTGAGAGTAACAATTCAGCTTCTGGGTCAAACTTGGATTGGAACGCTGTAGGCTTCACCACTTTATAGTAGTGTGGGTTTTAGCAAGTCACTTAACCTCTCTGAGCCTTGGTGCCTCACCTTCAAATGGGATAGTAATAAAATCTATGTCACTGAGTTGTAAGGATAAGACGGAATAATGCCCGTGCGGTGTCTCACGCAGCACTTGGTACACTGCAGGTGATACCAAACTAGCTTGTTAGGCATCATTATTGTTAATTTAGGAAGTTTCTCTGCATTTTAAGTGTGGTGCGGTCATTGATGAACAGCATGACTCTGGGCAGATGTGTTCACTCTTCTGAGCTTCTGTTTTCTGCCGTGTAAAATGAGAGAATTAAGTGCTAGTCAGGTTCTTTCTAGGTGTAACACTCTATTTAGAGTAGTGCTAGCTTGATCCGTGGGGTGAGTCTAGTCTGGGGAAGCTACCACGAGCAGGTAGACTGAGCAACATCTGGAAGTTCAGGTGGAATTTGTTTAAGCAGAGACTGGAACGTGATGTATACCAACATAGGGGAATGGCAAGGGCAAAGCCATGGTGGGAGGAGGGGCATGGGGATTCAGAGAAAGGGCATTGGAGCGGGGAGGGTGGTCATTTAGTATTCGTGGGAAAGGTGTGTAGGGCTAGGACAGGCTCTTGAGAGGGGGCACCCATCTTTCCTGAATAAGGAAGTTTTGGGGGGAATATAGCTTATGATGGATGGATGGATGGATGGATGGGGAGAAAGTGGTGGGGGGGGAGGTGGAATCAGAGAAATCAGTTAGGAGACCGTGTAGCCCTTCTGACACAGGCTGATGAGGACCTGGGCTGGGGCTTGGCAGGAGAAATGAATGGGAAGAGAAGAATCCAGAATGAATGAATGACACAACCTGGTTGCAGGGCAGATGTAGGGAGTGGAAGAGATTTCTTGAATGCTTCCTCCACTGGCAGGAATGTGTCTTGTCCTTAGGAAAATGAGGTTGTGCCCTCGAAAGGGGTATCAGTGGTTGTCGACGGAGCAGAAGGCCTGGCCTCCACCAGCAGAGGGTTAGCCCCTCCTCATTGGAAACTGGAAGCCATGAGGAGAAGGCAAGCACAAGATCGGTTTCTATTCACAACACTTCTGAAACCAAATGTGTGAGTTTTCCACACCAAGCAATTCTCTAATTCTCCACGGACACGAACCAGACGTCCTACTGCCACTAACTACCCAGAGTCAGTGTAGACCCCACGAGTTAGGGCCGTCCCACAAGCCTGGCCTCCACTTCAGACACCATTTGCAAGTCGTGGGTCACCAAGTTACCCCCATTTCTGTCCAACTTGAGCACAGGTAGGAGATTTCCATGAACCCCCCCCACCCCCACTCAGGTTCAATAATTTGCTAGAACAGGAAAACAGCTTACTTACTGTTACCAGTTTATTACAGGAGGTGGAACTCAGAAACAGCTGGATGGAAGAAATGCACAGGGCAGGGCAGGGTGTGAGGGAAGGAGCGCGGAGAGCGCCCTCCGTGGGCACGCCACCCTCCCAGCACCGGGGTGTGTTCTGCCAACCCAGAAGCTCTCCGAACCCAGTCATTTAGAGTTGTTGGGGGTTTTTTGGGGTTTTTTTTTGTTTTTATGGAGGGTCCCTTGCATAGGCACTGGTGATTAAATCATTGGCTATTGGTGATTAACCCAGTTTCTGGCCCCTTCCCCTCCTCGGAGGTCAGGGTGGAGCTGAAGTTCCAACCCTCTAATCATGCTTTGGTCTTGCTGGTGAGCAGCCCCCATCCTGAAGTTAGCGAGGGCCCACCAAGCGTCAGTCACGGCGCTTAGCCTTAGAAACCCACAACAGAAACTTCTGGGGAGACACAAGGTCCTCAGGTAGCCAAGAGACACAAGCAGTCACCAGTAGGTGACTCTGGGGCGAGTGGTTCACAGCGGAAACCCAGTGGCAGGACAGCAGTTTGGAACAGGTTTGGGCTCCAGCACAGAGTGGGAAGGTGGTGGTGCAGTGTTAACACCCGGGCCTTGGAGTCCCACAGAGCTGGGCCCGACATGGCGCACCGCCGCTTACCACCATTGCTTTAGGAGCGAGTCACTAAGCTTGCGTGACCCTCGGTGTCTTCATCCCCCAGAGGTGAGGATTAGCTGGGTTACTATCAGTGAAGGGTGTGGCATTCAGTAGGTAGGTGCTCAATAAACAGTAGACATATACAAATGATAAAAGATGAGGGCACCTGGGTGGCTCAGTCGGTTGAGGGTCCAACTTTGGCTCAGGTCATGATCTCACTGTTCATGAGTTTGAGCCCCGCGTCGGGCTCTGTGCTGACAGCTCAGAGCCTGGAGCCTGCTTCAAATTCTGTCTCTCCTTCTCTCTCCACCCCTCCCCCACTCGCTCTCTGTGTGTGTTTCTCACTCAAACATAAGTAAACATTAAAAACCAAACAAAAAAATTATAAAAGATGGGACTAGTGTAGGCAGCCAGATCCAAATGCAGAATCTAAGGGAAGAGAAGCTCCGTTTCCCTCTCCGCCTTCTGCCCAGCATGGGCTGTACAGCTCAGAAGGGAACTTCCTTCTTGCAAGGCCTCCTGAAGGTTGCAGTCTTGGCGGGCTGGCTTACATGTGTAGAACTGTAACCTTTTGTTTAGCCGCCGGGCATCATTTTTTATGACAGCTCTGGCAGTGCCTTCCCAGGGTGTCTAGCAGTAGTGTGGTTGCTGGCCAGGTCTCCTTTCTCCATCCTAGTTCAACAGCCTCACTCAGAGCAGTGGTTCTCAAAGTGTGTTTCCCGGACCAGCAGCCCTGGCATCGCCTGCAAACCTGTGAGAAATGCAGATTCTGGGGCTCCACCCCAGACCTAACAAATCAGAAACTGCAGGCACGGAGTCAGTCCATCAATCTGTGCTTTGACAAGACCTCCAGATGATTCCAAATACGCTAGCGTTTGAGAACCACTGTGTTCTAGTGTTGCACACTAGAACTGTGTTTAAGTGTGAGCAATGATGCTAAGAGGATTTTTATCATCTGTGGAACATGGAGCCAGTACTTTTTCAGGATTTACAAAAAGCCATTTCTGTTCACTGTAATCTAGATCTCCAAGCCATTAAGGAAGACTGTCAGTTAAATAAGATTGAACAGGCACTGCATGTGAACTTCTGAAGTTTAAATTATATAGTTAAAAGTGTGCAATGGAAGGTTGGGGTATTCAGTTGATAATTTGCATGTTTTGCATTTAAGTTTTAATGACAGAATGCGCCCCAAACAATTTCCTTTTCAGGACAGGAAAGGCTAAGAATTAGACAGTCTCGTCGCTCTTCTGATTTTTTTTAGAGCAGTTTTCTAATTCCAAGAAGCGTCTGGGTTCTTAGAGCCATGCTCCTCATCTTATTTTCCATAACTTTGTCCTGGAAAATGCAGTCTGGGGGAAGGCAGTTTCAATAGTAATCACCCGCGTCTAGTCCAGAATGCAGAGTTCAAGGGCAGGCAGATCCTTTGTCATAAACAGGAGGAATACTGCATAGATAATGCAGTTGGCAACGGTCAAGTCTGGCTTGGCTGTGACCCACATTATTCACCGCCAGCCAGTGCTGCAAAGCCTGCCCCCAGCTTTGAGCAAACCCCTTTTATTTTATGTCAGCCCTGATCGTACACTTAAGACATTGCATCCACGTGTTTCTAATTCGTTTACACTTCACTCATCAGCATGTGTTGGGTAAGCACCCTGCCACGCACACATTTTATGAGCTGCGTTTACGAGGCTGCTTTTCTTGAACAGGGATATCCTGTATTCCACCAAAAAACATGGAACTTGAGCCTGGGAAATGAAAGTCTCGGTGCTTACACTTGGAGTGAACTTGTGAAGTTTGAATGGACCCGAAACTAAGCACAGATGTTCCCTGTTCTCTAAGAATAGCCTCATGTATTTATTCACAGAATCTCTCCTCTTTCCTGACCCGAAACTTTCTCCCTCCATGAGGACGGGAGAGTGTGCAGTTCTGGGAAAAGTTAAACCTTGTTTTGCTGCGGCTCTCACTCACTAGCTAATGCAAACCTACGAAGTAGCGAAGCTAACTCAAATCCAGGATCTGCTAGCTCAAATCCAGGATCTCCACACTACAGCAACGTTTTGCTTTCCTAGAGAGCAACATTTTGTTTTGCTGTCCCACTTAGGCAACGTTCCTGAAAAGACAGCAGAGAGTCTGACAGTTTTGTGTTAATTTTGAACAGAGAGGGGAGGAAACCTACCATCCACAGAAACTGTGCTTGTAGAAGGATTCCATTTCCGGGAACTTGAATTGTTGCACATGAATTTTTTACATGCCTTTTAAAATTCGCTTTTATCCTTTAATCCATGTGTATACTTACAGAAACAATTCTACGTACTTCGCCCCTCCCCCCCAGTACTTCTTTCTCCCCCCAACTATTTTAGCTATTCTTTTGATTTACCTTCATATCTATGAATACTGCTTACATTGTTACTTGCGAACTTTTCGGTTTCAAATATGTTCTTTTGAAGATGAGGATGGAGACTGCTTTCATCATCCTCTCCTTCTATCTTGCATGTGTGCACATGCCTATCCCCTCTCAATGTAACTATCTTTTAGTTTTGGCTAGAATAGTAACCTCTGCTTACTAGGACTCTCTGACTCAGGAGCCTTTTTATTTTTTTTAATGTTTCATATTTACTTATTTTTGAGAGAGAGAGCATGCAAACGGGATGGACAGAGAAAGAGGGAAACAGAGAATCCCAAGCAGGCTCTGTGCTGTCAGCGTAGAGCCCACCTCAGGGCTCGATCTCTAGCAAGACCACATGAGCCGAATTGTGAGATCATGACCTGAGCAGAAATCAAGAGTTAGATAGATGGTCAGCCGACCGAGCCACCCAGTTGCTCCCCTGACTCAGGAGTCTTGTATCCCCTGTCTGTCTATACTCATGAAACATAACAGGCTAGCTTATTAATTATAAGTAGGGTAAAATCAAGTTCCACCCCTAACATCATTGTCCTGGGAACTTGGTGGGCTCCTTCATTCTGGAATCAGAAATTTTCTTGACTTATTTATTTATTGATTTCCTGGAGCTCTATGAAGCTAACTGCTGCTGCTGCCTTTGTTTTTTTTAATAACAGCTTTATTGAGATAAATACACATACCATAAAAGCCACCAACTTAAATACTACAGTTTAGTGTTTTTAGTATAGTTCGAAAATCGTGCAACCATTACCACTGAATAATTTCAGTATGGACCCCAAGATAAACATCCGTACCCATTAGCATTTGCTGTGCATTCTGTCCTCTGACAACTACTAATCTGCTTCTACCTTTGTAGATTTGCCTATTTCAAACACTTCATATAAATCTAATTAGGGGTTCCTGGGTGGCTCAGTCCGTTGAGTGTCTGACTCTTGATTTCAGGTTAGGTCACAGTCCCAGGGCTGTAGGATTGAGCCCCGTGTCAGGGTGGAGCCTGCTTGGGATTCTCTCTCTCTCTCTCTCTCTCTCTCCCCTCCCTTTTCCCCTTCTTGTGCTCTCTCTCTCAAAAATTTAAATTAATTAATTAATAGATGTAATTAGACAATAGTTGACTTTTTGTGACTGGCTTCTTTTGTTTAGTACCCCATTTTCAAAGTTCATCCGTGTTGTAGCATGTATCAGTATGTATTTCCTTTCTGTTGTCAAATAATATTCCACATACGGAGATACCACATTTTGTTTATTCATTCATCACTGGAGGGGCACTTATATTGCTTCCACTTCCTAGCTATTGTGAATACGCTGTTATGCATCTTCATGTGCATGGTTTCTGAAATGCGTTTTCATTTCTCATAGTTGTATACCTCAAAGTGGAATCGCTGGATCATATGGTAACACTGTGTTTAACATTCTGAGAAACAGCCACATGTTTTCCAAAGAAGCCCTTCCATGTTACATTCCTGTTAGCATTGTACACAGGTTCTGATTTCTCTACATCCTTTTCGACTCTTCCTATTGTCTTTTTAATTTTAGCCATCCTCGTATGTGTGAAGTGTTATCTCATCATGGTTTTGATTTACATTGCTTTAATGATGAATCATATTGAGCATCTTTTCCTGTGCTTGCTAGCCATTTATATATCTTTGTGGGAGAGATGTCTATTCAAATTCTTTGTTCATTTTTTAAAAATTGAATTGTCTTTTCATTGTTGAGTTATAAAAGTTGTTTACAGATTCTAGATACAAGTCCCTGATACATGATTTTCAAAAAATTTTTCCCATTACTTGTGTTGTCATTTCATTTTCTCAATGGAGTTCTATGATGAAGCCCAGCTTAGCTCTTTATTTTTTGTTACTTGTGCTTTTGATAATCATATTATCTAAGAAACCATTGATGAATCCACTGTCATGAAGTCTTATGCCGATGTTTCTTGTAATAATTTTGTAGTTTTAGCTCTTACATTTAGGTTGATGTTCCATTTTAAGTTAATTTATATATATGATGTGAAGTAGGGGTCCCGCTTCATTCTTTTGCATGTAGATATGCAAAGCTATCCTAACACTATTGATTGCAAAGACTATTTTTCTCCCATGGAATTATCTTGGTACTCTTGTCAGAAATCAATTAACCATATATATAAAGGTTTCTTTGTGGACTCTCCATTCTATTCCATCAATTTATATATCAGGCTGTGTTCATTGGTGTACTTTTGTAGTATTCGAAATCAAGAAGTATGAATCTTTCAACTTTTTTTTTTTTTTTTTGGCTCCAAGTTATTTTGGCTATTGGTTCCTTGCATATCCCTATCAGTTTTAGGATCAGCCAGCCAATTTCTGGGAAAAAAAAAAAAGACAGCTGGTATATTGACTGGAATTGTATTGGATCTGTAGATCAATTTGGAGAGTATTGCCATCTTAACAATATTAAGTCTTTTGATTCATGAACATGGGATGTCTTTCCATTCATTTAGATCTTTATTAATTTCTTTCAAAAATGTTCTGTAGTTTTCAGTGTATAAATCTTAAACTTCTTGTGTTAATTTTCTTCCTAAATGTTTCATTCTTTTTGATGCTATTGTAAATGGAATTGTTTTCTTAATTTTGTATTCAGATTATTTATTGATAGTGTATACAAATACAGTTGATTTTTGCATATTGATCTTATATCCTGTAACTGTGGTGAACTTTTTATTCATCCAAATAATTTTTGGTGCGTTTAAAATTTTTTTCTATAAACAAGATCAGGTCATCTGTGAATACAGATAGTTTTACTTATTCCTTTTCAATCTGGATGCTTTTTTTTTTTTTTTTAGTCTAATTGCCCTGGTTAGAAGTCCTTTTTATTTCTATAAAATCAGTAGTAATGATCCCTCTTCATTCCTGATTTTAGTGTTTTGAGTCTTTTCTCTTTTATTCTTAGTCTATCTAAAAGTTTGTCAACTTTGTTTATCTTTACAAAGACCCACTCTGGGCTTCATTGATTTTCCTCTAAGCACTGCTATAGCTGCATCCCATAAATTTTGGTGTTGTGTTTTTATTTTTATTTACCTCGAAGTATTTTCTTATTTCCCTTGTGGGTTTTTTTTCTTGATCAGACATTTAAAAATATGTTGTTTACTCTCTACGTATTTTTGAAATCCTCAAATTTCTTTCTGCTTTTGATTCCTAATTTCATTCCACTGTGGCAAGTGAATATATTTTGTTATGACGTCAGTCCTTTTAAATTTTTTAAGACTTGTTTTATGACCTAACATTTGTTCCCTCCTGAAGACTATTTCATGTACACTTGAGAAGAATGAGTGTTTTGCTGTTGTTGGGTAGAATGTTCTATAGATAGTGATTAGGTCTGGTTGGTTTATAGTGCTGTTCAGGTCTTCTGTTTCCTTGCTGATCTTCTGTCTAGCCGTTTTATTCATTATTGAAAGTGTGGTATCAACATTTCAAACTATTACTATTGACTTGCCTAGCTCTCCTTTCAATTCTGTCAGTTTGGGCTTCATGTGTTTGGGGGCTGTTGTTGTCTTCCTAATGCATTGACTCTTTTGTCATTATAAAATGCTACTATTTGTCTCTAGTAACAGGTGTTTATTTTAAAGTCTATTTTGTCTGATAGTAGTATATAGCCTGCTCCAGCTGTCTTTTAATACAGCGTTCTCATTGCTTTTGTGAGGGAGTCAATTTCCAGAGGCTTTTAACTAACCATTCTGGAAAGTAGAATCTCTACTTCTTAATCACCCTTACAGATTTGTTTCCTGTTTTTAGGCTTTCTTTCTGCCCTATTTCCAAAGTTACCCCTGGGAGATGCAACAATATTAGGTCGCTTCTTCGATGCTTCAATTCCTGCTTAGGATCAGTTTTCTTGGGTCTGCTATGTCATTTCCATGAGTGCTTTGCTTCCCATCCTCCAACATTTTGTAACAATTTTACCTCCTTTGCTATTTCCTTTGTCCTTCATCACTTGAAAAATGTCTTTACTCTTATATCAGGGGGCTTTCCAAGGGGACACAGTTCAAAGAGTGACTTAAATATTGAACCATATTTGAGAGTAAACTCTTTAGCTGTTAGCTGCTTTATTCTAAGTAACCTGAATATTCTTGTGTGATCTCCAACATTTAATAAGAAGAGGATTTTTTTTCTTTTTTAACTATCATGGATCCAGATACCTGGCAATACTCTAAATTTAATTACAGATAGTGCTTATCTTATCTTTGAAACTTGGGTGTGGAATTTGAACATCTTTGATTCAAAATAAGAATGATCAGCTGCTTCCAGCTCTTCTCACTACTTGATTTTTCTTAGAGCAGTGGCTCTGAAACTTGTGCACCAGAATTGCCCTGAGGGCTTATTTAAAATATAACTTGCCTGAGTCTCGGATGGATGCAGGAGTAGGAGCAGAGCCTCAGAATCTGCATTTTCAACAAGTTCGCGTGTGAGGCTGTGCTTCTGGTCCTGGGACACAGAATCACCCTCTCAGTGTGTGGAATATAAAGGTGTTCCCTTTGGGGCTGGGGATGACATGTAGGAGGCAGACGAGAATAGAAGGGGAGAGCAATAAGAGAATTAGGGAGAGAGGGAGACGCCCAATTTGCTCTCAGCCCAGTGCTCCAGGCTGGTGGCCACTCTTCTGTTTTTCTCCTCTCTCTCTGTGCTTGATAAAACCATGCCAAGATCTGCTTAGAGAAGAGGCTCTTGGCTCTTGGCTTCTCTTCTATAGAGAAGCATAATGGTATTTACAGGGGGGAAAAAAAGAAATGAAGTGATTATCCATGAAAAAACTTAATTGGAGGCCCTGCAAATATATTTTAATGTGGATTTTTTTTAAAAAAATTAATGTTTCTTTATTTTTGAGAGAGAAACAGAAGGTGAGCGAGGGAGGCATGGAGAAAGAGGGAGACACGGAATCCAAAGCAGGCTTCAGGCTCTGAGCTGTCAGCACAGAGCCAATGCGGGGCTCGAACTCACAAACTGTGAGATCATAACCTGAGCCAAAGCCGGGCACTTAACCAACTGAGTCACTCAGGTGCCCTTATTTTTATGTGGAATTTTAAGGTGGCTAGGTAGTGTACACAGAGCTGAAAGAAGTGAGTCCTTATGTGCTTTTGTGAAACACACTAGGTTGAGCATTGCCAAGGCAGCAAGATTCTAAGTAGGTCTGTTCGGCAGTCAACAGGTGTCATTTATCTGTAGAAGCCCTCCCCTCCCCGCCCCACTTTCCTTCTTGCAAGTCCCAGGCGGCAGGGACACTGAGACACATGGGTAGAGGATCAGACCTAGTGGCTGGTTTGAACCACAGGTGGGACAAGCCCAGACTTCAGCCCAGTCCTCCGGGCTACTTTCCTGTAGCTCTTTGGAGATTCTGCCATAATTGCCCCACATTCACCCAGAATATTCTTCTGTAGTATGTAGAATGTTCCCGGAATGTTCTTCGGCAGTATGGTTGTGAATATGGAGAAATAAAACTGTGGCTGCAAAAGCTAGTATCCCAAAGGCTAGCAGTAGTTGGGAGAGAGGCAGAAGTAAGAACTCAAAACCTGGGCCCCACGTGAGGCTGCCTCACAGTCACTGTTAGTACTTAAAATGCAACGCACCTGCGTAGTCCCTGCTGCCGCTTCAGAAAAAGAAGAACTGGGAAGGAGGAGGCAGGGTCTGGGGAGATAGATGACCTGAGGAAGCAAGCTTTGGGGACTACTTTACCTCTAACTTGTCGCCTCCTTTCCTAGGCCTGTTGTGGTGGTGTGTTTTTAATACACAAAATGATGGCTTGGTTTTAGATCATTCCCGACGGTGCTTCCATCTTTGGTATCCTGTGCTTTTTCCAAGATCACTGCTTCTATCTTTTGGGCAGCCAGGGTAAGAAACCCTGCCTCCTGACTTCTAAGATAGAGCTTAGTGGACATAGAAGAGTCAGTGTTCCCTAAACCATGTGGTCCCAGAGGCTTCATGTTATTTCCTGTTAGCGGTTTTCAATGGCTTTGGAGTAAAGTTCATTGCTATGACAGTCAGGCAGCCACACTGGGGAAAATATGATGTATTGTGTTGTGTAGGAAAAAGTCAGTGTTATCCAATCCGGTAATCAGATTTTCAGACACAGGCATGCCCCTGGAACTTGCTGTCGATGGCTGAGCAAAGCGTTAGTCTTGTCTCCAAAAACAGTTAAAGAAGAAAAAAATCAGTATGTATTTGGCTTGTCTGTTTTGGATATGGAAATACATCGCGCCCGGAAACTTTTCTCATTCTTATTTGGAGGCAACTCAACTGTTCTGAAAATATTAGTAGTAGCAGTAATTAATTAGCATGTATTGGACACCGATTGTGTGCTGGGCTCTGTGTGAAATAACAGAAATATAGAGAAAGACTTTGTAGGGGAGGGGAATATATCTTGTTGGGGGAGAGGAAAGAAAGGCAAAAAATAAAATGAAAAAAAAAGAAGCCAGTATGTACTTACTCATCCCTCCTTTTATTCCTTGGGAATTGGTAGAACATTTGCTATGTGCCCACCTCTGTACTGGGCACTGGTGATAAAAAAGTGAATATGCCATACTCGTCCCTGTGGCCCCTCAATACCCTGCTTCAGTGAAGTGTGGTTAACCTTATGGTAGAGGGGGTCAGATCAGATGGATGGATGTATAGGCAAGATCGGGATCCATGGAGGGCTTCCCAGAGGAAGTGACCTGGGAACTAAAGTAAAGGAGAAACCGGAACTAGCCAAGTAAGGCAAAGGCAGAAGAATACTTAAACAACAGCTGGAGAGAGGAAGTGCTTAGCTGGGTACAGAGAAGGATGTAAGGGGAAGCGGTAGGAAATGAGACCATAAAGGTAGGCAAGGTTCAGTTCTTGAAAGATGGTTTCTCTCATTCTGAGGGCTTTGGATTTCAACCCAAGGTGATGGAGGAAACCACTTCAATATCTCATAATGGAGGAATTATAACAGCCATTTAAAAGAACATAAAGATGATTTAACTGCATAGGTATTCAGTAAAAAAAAATTTTTAAAGCAGAACATAGTAATTGTGTGCTCCCTGTGATTGCTGAGAAGTAAGATATAATTATGACTATGTTAAAGCTTAGGAGGATTTCTAAAAGTAGAGTCTATGATTTGCATTGTGAGATTCTTTAAGAATTCCTTCATTGTATCTGCTCAGCATCGAATCTCTACTATCTGCGGGTAGATCAAGACACAATTGCTTCCCTCAGCCATCAAATATGGGGAGATCTAGTAACTTTGATGAAGTTTTATTTATTTATTTTTTATTTTTTAAGTTTATTTATTTTGAGAAAGAGATAGCGTGAGTGGGGGGTGGGGCAGAGAGAGGGGGAGAGAGAGAAAGAGAGAGAGAGAATACCAGGCAGGCTCTATGCCGCCAGTGTAGAGCCCAACGTGGGGTTTGAACTCATGAAACTGTGAGATCATGACCTGACCGGAAACAAAGAGTCAGATGCTCAACCAACTGAGCCACCTAGGTGCCCCGATGCAGTTTTTTAAAGTGTGTGATTATGAAATGTTTAGAGTAGGCAAATCCATAGACAAAAAAATAGGTGGATGGTTGCCAAGGTCCAGAGAGAGTGACAGCAAACAGGTCCAGGCTCCTTTTGGGGGGGATGATAGGAATGTTCCGGAATTAGTGATGGTGATTGTAGAACATCAGGAATACACTAAAACCCACTGAATTGTACACTTTGGTTAAAATGGTCATTTTTATGTTATTATGTTATGTGGATTTTGTCTCAGTAAAGAATACCAGAAGGAAAAAAAAGATGCTTTTTTTTTCTTTTCTTTTTCTGTTTTTCCTTTTTTCTGGTAGTAAAAGGCAATCGGAAGTGTGAATTGAACTGCCAGGCGATGGGCTACCGCTTCTATGTCCGGCAAGCTGAGAAGGTCATTGACGGTACCCCCTGTGACCAGAATGGCACGGCCATCTGCGTGTCTGGGCAGTGCAAGGTAAGTGGCCCGGGCTGGGTGTCCGTGGCGCATTCTCGGGGTGTTTGATATGTNCCCCCCCCCCCAGCTCAGAGCAGAGGCACTGAACCGCAAGCTCTGAGAGAAGTGGGCTAAGATGCGGAAGCTTGGTCCTCTCTGTGTTTTGATCCTTGGGAGTCACCACGGCTCAGTCTGGCATGTCAAGCACTGAGTGATTTATATTCACACCACGTGCATCCAAAGGGACTCGGTGATCCTTCCTCACCTCTGAAGTGGAGGTTAGAAAAAAGGCGCCACTAGATCAGTCAAGAAACAGTGGGCAGCACGAGGGTGGCATTTTAAGGGCACTTGCCTCCCACCAGATGGGGCGGGCTTCCATGTGAAAGGTGTTTCCTGATTTGTAGCAGAGCAGTACCGCAAACAGGAATTTTCAGCCCCTCCAGACTTGTGCAGTGTGTTCAGGGAGCTCCCTGCCCGCCCTGCATTCTGCACACCCTTGGGGCTTGAGAGAATCCTGGTGGGGTGTTAACCTGTGACGGGAAGCGCCATTTGGTTAGAACTCGGCACCTTAGATGGGGTGGCACAGGCTCCGTAGCCACTTTAATTTGGGCCTGGCCTGCCACCCTTCTTTCATCTATCAGTGTGTCAGTGGATCGAAGACTCTAGCAGGTCCATGACTCTTTGGGGCCGGTGCTAAAACTCTGTCTTCGTTAACACTCAGTAGCTGGCGGGCCTCATTTTCAGCAAAGGTAGAGCTCTTTGGTTACCACCTCTGAAAGTTCCTGTTATGCTCTGTATGTAATTGTTTAGTCAAGGCTACTGAAGTATAGTTTATAAGCACAGCCTTCCCCTTCCAGACTTGTTTTTTATTTTTGAGAGAGATCTTGAGTGCAAGTAGGGGAGGGGCAGAGAGAGAGAGTCTGAAACAGTCTCCAGACTCTGAGCTGTCAGCAGAGAGCCTGATGCAGGGCTCGAACTCGGGAACTGCGAGATCATGGCCTGACCCAGAGTCGGACGTTTAACCGACTGAGCCACCCAGGTGCCCCAAGACTTGTTTCTTAATGAGAGAGTTTTAAATAGGAGGCAAGATGACTTAATAAAGCAGTGCACAGATTCTCAGATTTTGAATGAAAGTTCAGAAAGGAACAACTGTCATTTTTATATCTGGTTGGTGCGAAGAGTCTTTGGAAGGGTGAAACCCCAAAAGAAGAAGGACATGGCTCGGAAGAGGTAAGGGAGCATGACGGGAAGAAAAGTGGGGGCTGAGGCCTGTCCGGCCTCCATTCTCCACCCCTTTGGGAGAACCACGCATCCTCTCCGCACCTCGCTGACTTCGGATAATACCCAAGAGGGTTCTGTTAGAGGTTTTGATCTCCAGCTCAAGTGGTCTCTGCTTCTAAATGTGACTGAGCCTGAAATGGTGGCCTTTCCAGCAACATGGCTTTTTCTGACGGGCCCTGAATCTGCGGTTTCATTTCCTGAATGCAGGTGCACATGGCCAGGCGGTGGTATAGAGTAATGGTTAAAACTATGCCCTTGGAAAGTCAGACTGCCTGGATTCAAAGCCTGCCTCTTCCACTATGTGGTTTACTGTGTTCATCCTGCACAGGTTATATAAGCAATCTGTGCCTGGACCACATGAGGAGGGAGGTACCTATCTCCTGGGTTGTGGTGCAGGGGTTGGCGTTTAGTAAGCGGCTGACATTGATTAGTATTAATAAATTGTTTATGTCCACATAGATCCTACTGTATTTGAGTTTGCTATGCAAAAGCATTTGCTTTGTTTATTTGTTTGTTGGTAGATTATGGCTTTATGAAACTCACATTCTGTTTGGTGGGAATGCTGTGGCGTGTTCTCACACTGTAGAGTGAGCTGCTTGGGATAGCACATCCTGATCCGGCAGGGCTGGGGGACAGCCTGAGCTTCTGTTCTTCCAACAAGCTCCCACCGGATGCTAAGGCTACTGGACCACAAGAGGCGACGTTTTAAAGGACGTTTTGATGAGAATGCGGTTAACAGAGAGCCAGAAATGTGCATATAAGGTGGTGTCGTGACGTGGAAAGAAGCTGAGGTGTGGTCCCTTTCCATCAGAGGGGCGGGTTTTCTCGGTGCTGTGTTATGTGTCTCTGACCTGACGGCATGAAGGGAAAACAAATACTCATAAGGATGTGGGTGTGGATCCTCGCGGATTGTCGAACACCATTTTGTTCTCTGTGCACCTGCCTGAAGTATCCCTCACTGACGTTGCTAGAATCACGGACTGTCCCGTCCTCTTTAGAACTCCAGCTTAAATAACCAGGAGTACGTTTGCTCCCCAAGCTGAAGGTTTGTTTACTTTGCAGCTTTCAAAGGGCACAGTGCCCTTTTCTGAATATTTGATTGGAAGCCCAGGATCCAAATTGATATGTCCGCCTCACTGACATGGCGCTCAGAGAGCTGTCCCTCGCGGACCGGAGCGTCCGCATCTGAAATAGCTCCAGAAGGCCTCTGCTGGCCACAGAAGGTTACAATGCAAACCCAGGCCTGCAACAGAAGTTAATGAAAGGCAGTGAGCATTCAATAAGAGTACAGGCTAAACCCACAGCAGAGTAGCTGAGAGGGAAGGGTGCTGTCCCCCTTGACACCACGCCAGAGAAAGGCCCCAGGCCCACCCCGTGCAGCCTGGAATGCGGTGTCCCTGTGCCGGCAGAGCAACCTCCGTCCAGCCTGTGTTTCCGCTCTTGCTAGAGTTCCTCTGTGTTTTAGATCCAAGAGTTGGAAGAGGAGCAAGAAGAACGCAGAGGGTCCTACAACTGGCTTGGTGAAGGGCGGGAGTGCTGCAGAAAAAGGGGGTCCCTTACCAGTCCCTCGGTACTGGGTGGTACTTTCTTTTCTTGACAGAGACTGAAGGATCCCAAAAGTTGCCTTCAGGCTAAGGACTCCACATGGATTGGCTTTGAGGGGGAAAGAACTGTCTTTTCCCCAAACACAAGAATTTATATGTATATAATATATAATTTATATAAAATATATAAAATATAAAAATATTTTTATATNCCTTTTACCTTCCTTAACTTGACCCCTTCCCTGTAGACATCAAATAGGAACATCTGGCCAATCTTCAGAGAAGTCTTTGAGACACTACTGGTCATGCCCAGTCATTATTGTCATTTATGGGAATGAAACAGCATTTATATGTAATTAACAGAGAGCATAGTAATCATTTCTCTTAAGCACCACGTTAACTGTACTGTTGATTTTTTTTTTTTGGCTTGGTCACAGCTTTGAACTCTGTCTAAATAATTCTGAATTTTAATAGTTTGATGATACATGCATTATTTTTGCTCACAACATAATAAAACTAGATGGAAGTTTCTCTTTGATGGTACAGCAGAAAGAACTAGAGGAGAAAAACATTCTGAGCTCCCTGGAGAGCAGCCGTACAGAAACCTCCGACTTCTGGACTTGAATATCCTGAAAGTGAGAACCACCCAAGACCCACCCTCCTCCCCTCAACAAAGAGTCTTTGGTGAGGAAGGAACAGGCTTTGAAGATGCCTTGCAATAAATAGGCCAATGCAAAACCTCGGAGCAGGAAGATATGGAGTGGATATGGCTAGCTAGGAGCCTTTTCAGAGAATGTACCATGTTCCAGACACTGCGCTGTGTGCTTTACATTCAAAATGATATGTAGGGCCCTGGGGTGGCTTAGTCGGTTAAGTGTCTGACTTCCGGTCAGGCCATGATCTCATAGTTTGTGAGTTCAAGCCCTGCTTCAGGCTCTGGGCTGACAGCTTGGAGCCTGGAGCCTGCTTCAGGTTCTGTGTCTCCCTCTCTCTCTGCCCCTTTCCTAGTCTCTCTCTCTCTCTCTCTCTCTCAAAAATAAACATTAAAAAACATTTTTTAAAGAGTCTGTTTCAAAAAATTGATACCATTAATCCATCATCTTCATAGTAACTCGGTGGGAATTATCAGTCCTCCTTTTACAGAGGGAAATATAACTGTATAACATTGCACTGAGTCAGGCAATAAAGGCTACCTAACAGCTGACTATTAGTAATTGTTTTGGGGGGCTGAACTGTTCATCAGAGTAGGAAGCAGTCATTTATATGTGATGAGAAGAAACCCACGTGCATTATTTAGGTCTGTCTCCTCTCCTGACTTTATTTTCCTCAATGCCTCTTTCCAAAACAGACCGCTTTTGCAAAATGTGTGTCAAGACATGTCTCTCTTTGGCTTAAACTCCACGTGTGGCTCCCCCTCGCCTACGGGAATAAAGTCCAGGTCCTGCATCATCTGTCTCCTGCCCGGCCTCCCTGGATCCCCAATGCTGGCCGGTCTGGGACATGTTACCCCCCCAACCTAGCAGGCCCGCAGCATTGTGCGTCCACGGGAACGTACGTGCTGTGCCCTCAGCCTTGCGTGCTCTTGTGCGTCCACTCTTGGTCCACTTGGTGGGCTCCGCTCGGGAGCCACCGGCTGACCCCCATGAGCACTGTTTCTATGCTTCTTTCCCCACTGCTTGTAACTGTTTGCTCCCAATGCCTCCATCTACCACCCAGCAGGCTGGGAGCCATTCCAGCCACTTTGCTTTAGCAAAATGCCTACCATTGAATAGGTGCTTAAAATAAACGTGTAAGTGAATTGAGGTCTTGGTGACTCAGCCTGCTGGATTTCAGCAAATGAAATTAGTCTTGTAACCAGCACGGAGTTTTCTCTTTTTTGGCTGGGACGGGCAATTGAGTGCAGCTAAAACAAGGACATGAAGCCCCCTTGGCCAGATCCCCAGAACCCAAGGCCTCAAAGGTCGGGGGAAATTCTTGGCATCTGCCAAGCTCTTGATCCCTCAGACTGTTTTATTTCGCTCATTCGGAATTTCTTGAGTCCCTTCAGAGCGAAGGCAGGAAAGGACACATGCCGGTGGTGCCTTCTGTGGAGGGAAAAGACCCCTTCTGCCCTCAGAGTTCCACCTCTCATCCCCGGTGGGTCCTCGCTTTCCATGCAGGGCGCTTGTTGAGGCCCACGGTCCGCCTGTCCTCAGTGGGGCCTTCACACCTCCCCTCCCAGCGGGGACACTGCTCGCCTTCAATCTGGACACAGCCGCAGACGGTTTCAGATTTATTCAATAAATTAAAGCAAGGTAACTGTTTCCAAATGTTCAGAGATAAGCTCTGGACCACGTGCCGCCCCAGTGGGGAAGGATGACAGAACGGGGTTTGTGTGTGTTTAGGCCCAGAGTTCCGTCATTCACAATATTGTGCTTTCCTGAGCCAAATGGGCCGATACCCCTGCCCACGTCTCTGCCCGTTTGCCCCAAGTTGCCGCTTTGTTTTCTTTGGTGGACTTTGCTTATAGTTCTATTGCTACTTGAATAAAAGCCAGAGACTAACTGTGTCAGGTAAAATGTTCTCCCCTTTGCCAGACATCTGCATGATTCAGCCTTGGAATAGGGTGGAGAGCTTTCACACTGCTTGAATTCTGAGCTCACGGGACACTTTGTGGACTCCCACCATATTCCCACCCCCAGCAGACCCTGCTGTTTGTGACTATGAAAGTGCTTATCATATTATGTTACAGTTATTTTGACACGTCTGAAGTCCCATAAGAGAGGGAACGAGTATTTTGTGTATTTGTGTCCTCAGGGCTTAATTAACATGTTAAGATTATTCAGTAAAAATTCTTAAATCGTATGAAAGAATGAATGAAAGAGCAAGTTAGAAACTGGCTGTGTAAACCTCCTTCCCTACAAGTAATCAAGAATAGGATTAAAGAAGCGTTGAAATGTTAGATTCCAGGCCCTGTTCTCAGGACCTCCCGACATCTGAAACTGAGACCTAAAGTACCACTGACGAATGTGCCTTCTTTTTTGCACTTCTTTCCCATTATCAATGATTTTTCTCACTTTCAATCATTGCGACCACCCCTAACATAATAACTCTGGTTGCATTTCTTAATTGATGCATACTTACTAATTAAGCATTGACAGCCCAAGCAATATGGTATGATTATTAATTGATTCAGCAAATAATCTTACCTGCTCCCTGATGGACACTGGGCTGGGCATGGGGGGTAAAACAGTGGAAAAGATTAACACGGTTCCTCCTCACATTGAGTTTACAATCAAATGGAAAAAGTAATAGAGAGAAAACTTTGGTTAATGGGCAAAAGAAGTACAAAATTTTATGAGCATTATGGAATTAATGGGAGAACCGAGATGGGGAACTGAGGAGGCACAGCTTAGATGGACTGTAGGGGGGGGCAGGGGTCGAGGTAATGAGTGGAGGTGGGGCTAGTGACCTCGTAGGTCCCCAAGGACGGGAGAAAATGCACACCAAGTCTCCAGCTCAGGACCCAGGACCCAGCTAGTACTCCGGAGCTGATACACATGGAGATGCACCTTTTGTGCCTTCTCCCCACTCTCTGCCCCTAAGTTAATCTGGTGTCCCCTTGATGGTGCAGAGCTTGGGTCCTCCAAGGAGCGCACACATCTTCTGAGCATATGCCAGCTTTAGCAATAGAAAGGCCTCCGGAAAGACTCCTGGAAACTGGATGATACCAAGAGCAGGTTTGGGGGTCAGCCAGGATCTCCAATATGAAAGTAAGTAAAAGAGGGGCTGCCCAGGTAAAATTGGGGCAGGCTATCCAGAGCTTCAACCTGACCTTCCTTGCAGTTCTCTCCTGTACCAGAGAGAGGCATTTAGGGCTGCTTCCCCCGAGCTTTCTGAAGGAATGGGCAGCATTCCCCCAACAGGATCTTAAAGAAGTGTTCTATCTAAGTAGGTAGGGGTAGCGACTGGCATTTGTAACTGAGACTTCTGAGGAAGCTTCAGCAGAGTCCCCTGAGCCAAATATCTCTCTCGGCCCCCACGCAGCCCATGGCCACCCCTACACCAGTCACAGGCTAGAAGCCCCATCTGCATATGCTCTGTCACATATGGACACTGCTGCGCTATGCCACACATTCCAAAAGGCTTGCCCCCACGGGTACTTTTCCGCAAGGCACTAGATGACATTTAAGGTGTGCAGAATTGGGGCGCCCGGGTGGCTCAGTCGGTTAAGCATCCGACTTCGGCTCAGGTCATGATCTCACGGTTCATGGGTTCGAGCCCCGCGTCGGGCTCTGTGCTGACAGCCAGCTCAGAGCCTGGAGCCTGCTTCAGATTCTGTGTCTCCCTCTCTCTCTGACCCTCCCCTGCTCACTCTCTCTCTCTCTCTCTCTCTCTTTCTCAGAAATAAATAAAAAACATTGAAAAAATTTTAAGGTGTGCAGAGTCTAGCTGTGCTGCAGACGGAAACTCCAGGCAGTCTCTGATCAGACTCACAGAGTCTGAGGGGAACAGTCGCTCCCACTTTCCCTTTGGTGCCTCTGCACATCATCACTGAGTCAGCTCATGTTCTTAACTGGTGATATTGATGTGGGGTCAGACTTCTTCTTTTACAGAGAGGACTGCTTAGCCTGAGGACGACTCCAGGAGAGCCTCAAGTCTGAGTGCAGGTACATAGGGAAGCCCACCCTCCCAACCACAAGGTTGGGCATCTCGTGTAAATTTCTGCTGAGAGTCAGGTCAAACTGAGTGGCGAGGAGCCCTGCTAGTGCGTTAGACAAGCCTTAGAAAAATAGGCACAAGTTGCATACGTCTAGGTAGAAATAGGTGTTGGAGGACAAAAGTGCCAGATGAAATTACTTACATTTTGTATTTTGTATTCTTAATAGATCATACATTTACATGACTCAGACATCAGAAAGTATGATCCCCCGTCCCCTATCCACGCACTCCCCGTGCCCCGGCAGAAAATAATCATTGTTCGATAGTTTCTTTTTATTAAAAAAAAATGTGTTTAACGTTTATTTATTTTGAGAGAGAGGGAGAGAGAGAGACAGAATGCAAGTGGGGGAGGGGCAGAGAGAGAGGGAGACACAGAATCTGAAACAGGCTCCAGGCTCTGAGCTGTCAGCACAGAGACCCACGCAGGGCTCGACCTCACAAATTGCCAGATCCTGACCTGAGCTGAAGTCGATGCTTAACCGACTGAGCCACCCGGGCGCCCCAGTAGTTTCCTTTTTTAAGGCAGATATTTTTATGCATCTACAAGCCCACGAAATGTTATTTTCTCCTTCTTTTGGACACATATAGTAGCTTACCACACACATGGTTCTGGACCCTGCTTTTCTTACTCAACATTCCTTGGCAAACTTTCCATTTCAGTATCTGAAGCACCTCCTCCTTCTGTTCACAGTGGCATCGTGATGCATCGTATGAATTAACCACGGTTTATTTAACCAGGATGCACATTTAGGATAGGTCCAGTCTTAGCCATCACTGGCAAATCTGCAATAAATACACTGGCATGGGGGTCATTTTACATGTTTGCAAGTATCTGTAGGACACACTCTTAGGAGTGAGTCAAGAGTCCATATGTATTTGCGATTTTAATGCTTAGTGGGTGGCAAATTGCTCTCCTGAGCGGTTGAAACAACTAACAGTCCCGCCAGCGCTATCTGTGGGTGGTGTGTTGTCCAACATTGGATTTTGGCCAATCTGATAAGTGAAATATGGGATTTTGGGCTAGTTCCCATTTGCATTTATCTTATTTTGAGTGAGGTTGAGCATCTTTTCATAGGTTTAAGAACCATTTAGGGGCCTGCAGTAGGATGCCTTGGATGCAGAATTTAAGGAGGTATTTAATGAAATTAAATTTTCAGGGCCTCCTTAAATTTGGAGCCATAAGCGTCTCACCTGCCCTGCTCTATTCCCTGCCCCCAATAGTACTGCCCTCCTGACCCAGGAACAATTTCTTTTTGTGTGATCTGTTTTTTTATTGGGTTGTTCATCTTTTCCTTAATTTGTAGGAGCTTTTCATACATGAAAGAGTTTTTTTTATGATAGAAATTGCAAGTGGTTCTTTTTTTTTTCAAGTAGCCTTTTGACTTATGCCTTTGATCATGAGGTTTTGTTAATTTTTTTGCCCTGCAGAAGTTTTACATTTTTCAAACAGTGAATTTAGCAATTCTCTTTTCTGCTACTGGACTTTGTGCCATGGAAAGACCTATTACAGTCTGAAGCTTAAAAACATTCTTCTGTGTCTTCCTTCACTAATTTGTGGCTCTGTGCTTTTACATTTTTACATTTTATATTAATCCATTTGGAATTTGCCCTAGTGTATTGTGAGAGGTATGGGTTTAATTATGCTTTTTTTTAGATGGCTACCCAGTTATGCCTTACCATAATTGAATAAATCTTTCCCTCGTTATTTTGAGGCTCCCTCTTTATTATTGTGTATATGTACATATGTAAGCATATATTTGGGGTTTTCTAGTCTGTTCCATTAGTCTATATGTCTATTCATACATGATACCAGAACATACATTTTCAGAGCAAAATTAAACATACCAGCATTTAAACTTGTGTTGGGGAGGAAAAGTTTTCTTCTGTTCTTCAAGATTCTTCTGCCTGATCTAAGAATAAAATTGACACAAAACAGGTTAACAGGAAGAGATCACATTTAATTATGTACCTATGCGAAATCCACATGCACATGAGAGATTCCAAAGACAGTCAGGCAAAGTGAGATAAATATGTCATTCTGGACCAGGGAGAAGTGGGTGAGGGTCTAGGGCTTCAAAGAGAAGGAAGGCAGGTCACAGGAAGAATGGCAAGTGTTTGCTGGGTCATCCAGAAACAATGGGACAGAGAGCACTTTGCTCAAACAGGCCTTGCTTAAGTCCTCCCTGTCTCCCATACCTAGAGTATATTAAACTATAGTGAGTGGTGGTGAATGAGCAGGTCCTCCATCTAAGTCCTTTTAGGCAGTTAGTGGGAAGGCGAAAACAAACAAACAAAACAAAAACAAAAAACAAAAAACCCTTTGAGTCTTCTCTTTTCATTTTTTAAGCTTGTTTATTTATTTTGAGAGGGAGGGAGAAAAGAGAGAGAACAGGCACCAACAGGAGAGGACAGAGAGAGAGGGAGAGAGAGAATCCCAAACAAGCTCCATACGGTCAGTGCAGAGCCTGATGCGGGGCTTGAACTCACGAACTGTGAAGTCATGACAGGAGCCAAAATCGAGAGTTGGACACTTAACCGACTGAGCCACCCAGGTGCCCCTTGAACCTTTTGTTTCTTATAAATAATCAGCCTAAAATAGTTATATGCCAGAGAGACACATTTTGCAGTAGCAGATTTTGTTGCCCTGCATTTATGGAAGGGAAGCTTGCTCTTTGCTTGCAACCAATGCACTCACAACAATTTATTTTCTATTTTGTTTTATTTTATTTTATTTTACTTTACTTTATTGTATTTTATTTTATTGTTTATTTTATTTTATTTATTTAGAGAAAGAGAGAGTGTGAGTGGAAAAGGGACAGAGAGAGGGGGAGAGAGAGAGAATTCTAGGCAGGCTCCTTATTGTCAGCTTGGAGCCCAGTGTGGGGCTCGAACCTATGAACTGTGAAATCGTGACCTGAGTGAAACCAAGAGTTGGATGCTCAGCAGACTGAACCAACCAGGCACCCCCCAGACTTGGAATGAAAACCTTTCTCTATCACTTGGAAAAAAACCATCTGTGTTTAGAGGCTTTAGCAAGACTTCATATTCACAACACATTTTTACTTCATGGAGAAGTGAATGCTCCATGACTTTTAGGACTGTAATAGTCAAAGTTATGACCATAAAATGTACTCCCAATGACAAAACCATGGTAGCCCAGGTCAAGATCTCATGGATGGTTGGGGGAAAGATAAAAAGAATTAGAAGACTTCTTGGAAAACACAGAATAAAAGCTCTAGCAGCTATTTACTTTTGTAATTACCTAGATTTGACAGGGGGAAAAAATTGCTGCTTCTAACAGCAACCCAGCTCTGAAGGTACTGTCTTCTGTCATTCAGTAGATTGGCAATATCTTCTTCTGTGTTTTACGGATCCTGTCAATTTCTTAAAGTTTATCCATCCACCTCCTGGTAGTTTGAAGTTTAGTTTATCCTAATTATTTTTCCTCTGTCTTATTTTCACAATTACCAGCAACATGCTAATAATAATTGCAGCATTCAAGGATATTCTGGATCTGGTTTCCTAACCAAACCTTGAGAAGGTGCCGCAGGAAAGATTCTTTTTTGCTTTACTTCGAAACTGACCCAAATGGACTAAAGAAGGAAGATCCGTAATGGCCAAGATTGCCAAGGGACTGAATATAATCATGTGTGCAAAAAGATCTTAGATTCAGACATTGTTGTTCAAATACTAGCTTTGTTTTCTCAAAACTGTACTTGACAAAGCTGTGAAGTATGCTTGTCTCCCTCGTGAGAACGCTGATTAGCTTTTCCTGGGTGAAAGATCATTGTATCCTTTGGGTTTTAAATTAGTTTCTAAAAGCCTCATTTAAATACTTGACATACGCAGTGTGAGGTTTCAAATATATGATATAAATAAAGCACAAGGCTTTGAGTTTCTGTGGTGCTTGCTGTGTTCTTGATGTTATTTCTCACTTGGGCAAAGATAGGCTTTATTAAAACATGTATTTGAGCCCCACAAAGTGAGGCTAGAGATCATGCAATATTTTGTACGTGGAAATCCGTGTCTTACTGCTGTATTCCAGTTTTCATAGATTATGTAGCCCAATATCAAGTAAATATGACTGGAATACTTTTTGGTGATGACTTTTTCCCGATACCTTACGGAGGGTGGTTTTGCAGAACTGGTTGATAGTGACACCTAGTGTTCGGTGTTGAATTGACATGTCCTTCTTAAAAGCAGCTCCTAAAATAAACTAGCATAAATTACAGTGTCATTCAGAGCCGACAATGGGCTAAAGAAGCCAAAATTAAAATAAGTGTACGTGGAGTAATGGGGGCAATAACTGAGACAAATGTAAATTAGAAAGGCGATTTCTCCTTAACGACACCAAGAAATATACATAATACCAGGGGCCACTGTGTAAACTGTTTATTTTCAGTGTTAGTTCTGAATCACTTGTTTTAGTTCAATCTCTTTGGCCCTTCCCAAACCAGGCATGGGTGTGAATCCACTGAACAAATTGCCTTGAGCAAGTCACATAATTTCTCTGAGACTCCGTCCTCTTAAATATGAATTAAAGATACTGAGATGACCTCATAAAATTCTGGAAGAATTAAATATTGTTTCATGCTAAAGACCTGATAGAACTGGTGATGGTTGGTGATGTGTCTGGGAGCTTATTTGTACAGATCTTCACGTCTGAGGGTAGCAACGACAGATGGGGACCAGGGACAGAAATTGTCCAGGAAATTGGAGTGGGATCTTGGGAACAGTGAGCAATGGGAGCTGTGTCCTGACATGAACAGAAAATGTGGGCCGAATGAGGCTCAGATGAAGGGAACCACGGTGACCATAAAGTCCAGTGAGATTGGGAAAGCCGCTGCCCCCTGACCTGGGATACAGGGTGTGGGAAAGAGGGAAGGAAGGCAGCGCCAGGCACCGGGCCGGCTGAGCTTTAGGAAGATATGCAGAAACAATTACCCACTCTCAGCCACTCGGCAGGGGTTACATTTCTTGTCTTTTCTGAGGCCCCATTTTCCACTTCTGTGAAGTGGGGATATCTGTCAGGGCCGCAAGGAGTTAATGAGAAGATGCTTGTTAAGACCCCCAGCACAAGCCCTGGCCTGGCTTTAATAAGCTCACAACAAGGAAGGACGCAGAAGCAGAAGAGAAATGGGACAAGCAAACTCTGGTTCAGTCCTTGGTCACGGGACTCTTTGATTCCTCCTTGCCTTTCTCACAGCTCCCTAGAGATCCTTTTCTTCCTCTCTGTCCCACATAGGTCACCTCGGGGAGCATTCCCTGACCCTGGGGGATACCATTGATGAGGTGGGGTTGGTGGGGTTCAGAGTCCATGGCCAAGAAGGAGTTCTTGAAGACATCTTTGGTGCATAAAGGTGATTTTATTAAAGCACAGGAGAAGACCCCTGGGCAGAAAGAGCTGCACTGGGCTTGTGAAGAGTGACTGGTTATACACTATGGAGGTGGGGGAGGTAAAGTCAAGAAGAAGTTTCTTAAAGGAATTCCTATATGCTAAGGAAGACCTAGCTATCTTCAAACTAAGGTTGTTTTTACCTCTAGCAAAGCATTAACATTAAGACAGTAGGGAGCCCCTGAACCTTAGGCCATTGATAAGATTGCTCCTTTCTTGTAGTATTACTAAGATATTTATGAATTGATGGAGACTCTATCAGTTTAACCATTTGTTTTCTTTTTTTTTTTAATTTTTAACATTTATTTTTGAGAGAGAAAGAGACAGAGCATGAGTGAGGGAGAGAAAGAGACAGAAAGACAAAAGAGAGAGAAACTGAAGCAGGCTCCAGGCTGGGAGCTGTCAGCACAGAGCCTGATGTGGGGCTTGAACTCGGGAACCGCAAGATCATGACCTGAACCGAAGTCAGATGCTTAACTGACTAAGCCACCCAGGCGCCCCTAACCATTTGTTTTCTGTCCTTTCCTTTGTTCTTGGGCAGCCTGGAGTGCCTGAGGAATGTCACACATTTCCTACCTGGTGGAGGGGGAAGGTTGCTGGTTCTGTGCCCTCAGCTTGCCTGACTCTCCCTCATCACCTTTTCTCTTCTCATTAGATGTAGTGGCAGTATTTGCTTACATATGTGAGTAAACACTGGTAGACAGTGAGCCCCCAGAACAGACTGACTGAGCTTAGGTGCTTAAGAAATGTTGATAGAATGTGGAAACTAATTTGACAATAAACTATTTGTAAAAAAATAAATAAATAAAAAATTAATTAATTAATTAATAATAAAAAAAAGAAATGTTGATAGAAGTGATGAATACCAGGGGAAAGGAGGAGAGAGGAGCAGAGAGTAAAACACAGGTGACAAAATGTGCAGTGAATCTCAGGGATGGGTGTGCAGATGTTTCTTGAACTATTCATACTATCCCTTTAAGTTTGTAATTCTTCAAAATATAAGCTTGGAGGGCAACAAAGTGAAAGATTTCCCATTTTCCCTTTTGCGTTCAAAGCAGTTCTTTTGGAAGAGAGTGGACTGGCTCTGACATCTGCCATATATTTCCACCTTCCTTGCCTGGCCTGCCCCGGCTGCTCAGGCTGCTCGTAAATACTGTTTGTGTCCAGAGGGTGAGACTCTCCTCTCTGCCCGCAAGTCTCTACCTGATTTGACTCTGATCAACTGGAGTTCCATCTGGAATTAAAACATTAAAACATCTGATGTTGCTCGGAAGCGACGATATATTTTGGAATTTGGGGACCTTAAATTTTGCAAAAAGAAAGCATTGAAGCTGTCTTTTAAGAAAACAACCCAAAAAACTAGAAGTTGTCACTTGCAGGTCCCCCTGCTGGCCATTTGAAGAACTGCAACATCCCGGCTCACTTGTAAAAAATTCCTTAACATTGTTCTTTTGAAAAACATGAAAGGTGCATGCATGTTCAAAGCTGTATCCCATCCCATTCTCCTCTGCAGCAAGCATTGGTTAAGCTGTTAAGATCTGTGTTGAATTAAAGCACAATGGGCAGATGCAATTTCAAAATGAAAACCGTGTAACAAATGCTCTTCAAAGCCTTCTCTTGTTTTATTTTTTATTTTTATTTACTTTTTTAAAGAAGAAAGTGCCTGAGGCACATCCTCGAAGTAAAGACTGCCACACTTCCCTTCCGTTACATGGATTGCTTGAAGAACAGATGCTTCTCCTCAGTTGAAAATCTGTTTCTCCTATAATGATCTAAGGCTGAGGTGGCATTTTCTGTTTTCTAATAGATCTTTGGTCAGCATTTAAAAAAAGTTCTTAAGAAGCAGAACTTTCGGATACAGGGATGGCCCATTTTGTGTGGTAATGCCTTCCCTATCAAAAGCAGCGTGGGTGGCTCAGTCGGTTAAGCGTCCAACTTCGGCTCAGGTCATGATCTCACCATTCATGGGTTTGAGCCCCGCGTTGGGCTGTGTGCTGACAGCTAGCTCAGAGCCTGGAGCCTGCTTCAGATTCTGTATCTCCCTCTCTCTCTGACCCTTCTCTGTGAGCACGCTCTCTCTCTCTCTCTCTCTCTCAATCTCATAAATAAATAAAACATTAAAAAAAAAAAAGCAGCGTGGATTCCTAGTGAATGTGTGATGACCCATGTGTAGTGGCTATGCAGGCACAGAGAGAGACATACAGGCAAAGTGTGGACAGGCTGATAAGGTGCTGTCGGATGCTTCACTTGGGTATAGGTTGGGACAGGATCACCTCTGTGTCCCTTTCTGTGTAAGATGCTGCAAATCCAACATCCCAGAGAAGTCAGTGGAGAGCCTGAAGCGCCGAACCAATCTGAAGTGTCCTAGACTGACACCATCCCTTCTGTGGCCACAAGTCCTAACTCCTCTGGTTGTTAATTTGCTGTAATTCTTCGTCAGAAGACAGACATTTACCAAGAGAGTCAATTTGTCTTCTGTAGCCAGATCTCTCCCCCTAAGCTCCAGTCTTGTACTAACTCACGGCCATGCAGCTCTGTCTGGAGATGCTGTACGCGATCAGAACCGAGCTCATTATTATTTCCCTCCCACCTCCTGCCTCTACTCTTAAAGCATAAATTCCAACCATATCAAATGAGGTACAACTCTCTGAATAGGCTGTGCTTCTGTTTTATGCCTCTGGGCTCTGCCCTCCTTCTTCTGCCTGGAACATCTCTTCTTCCCTATACAAATGGGGAATAGCTATTTACCAGGCAAGACTCGGCGTTCGGTGTCATTTTCTCTTTAATGCTCTTACTCTTGGTCCCAGGAGAGAGGGGATGCCTCTCCCTGTTGTACCTCCAACGGACTTCTATCGAGACACCTGTAATTCTTTTATTGCCCATTTTGATTTACTTGTCTGCCTTCCCATATGCCCAGAAATACCTTTGAACTAGTGACCAACCTTGTCTTACTCGTCTTTGATTCCCCATTGGCTAGCACAGTGAGTAGGCACAGTACGTGTTCTGAGCAGCATTGACTTGATCAGCAAGAAGGTCTCTGTTTTCTCAGATGATCCTCCAGCGGTGATAACAAGTAGATAGCTGGATATCAGAGTCTGAGGTTCAAGGACTGGTCAGAATCATTATTTTGGCTGACAGGGAAGAAGCAATGATTTAGCCTTATGGCTAAAGCCCCAGAGAGTTCTTTTCAAAAATTGTAGGATTCAAATATTACCCATGACAATGCACAAGCTCCTTATGATAATGTGTTTTCCTTGTGCATCAAGCCATCAAGTATGGGGAAATCTGGCCAAGCTCGTTCATGGAAACCAGCGCATACTTTACCCCCTTTAGCAACTGCATGTGGAGGAGCTCCACCGAGGTGTCCAAGAGGGACCTCAAACTTCAGGATCATTAAAATGGAATGTTTTCTTATCATCCCCCCCCAGCTCCTCCAAAAGAAAATAACCTTACCGGGGCGCCTGGGTGGCTTAGTCGGTTAAGCGTCTGACTTTCGCTTAGGTCATGATCTCACAGTTCGTGGGTTCGAGCCCCGCGTCGGGCTCTGTGCTGACTGCCAGCTCGGAGCCTGGAGCCTATTTCAGAGTCTGTATCTCCCTCTCTCTCTGACCCTCCCCTGTTCACGCTGTCTCTCTCTCTCTCCTAGAAATAAATAAAAATATTAAAAAAAAAAAAGAAAAGAAAATAACCTTACCATCACAAATACTTTCTCCTGTATCTCCATGAACAGCACCCAACTGGTTACCCAGGTCAGAAATATGGATGCCATCTTCAATTCCTCTTTCCTTCCCTGTACCACAGCCAGTGGTGGTGAGGTCCCGAGGAAGCCACCTCCTTTGATAGGTTTCTGTATTTTGTTCTTCATCCACCTTCTTACCATCACTTGCTTTCTTCGAGCCTTTATCATTGCTGGTGTGGATAAGTAGAGCAAGCACGTTAATAAGGTCTTCCTGTCTTTGGTGTTGCCCTTCCGTATACCAGATTGCCAGTGTCATCTTCTAAAATATGAATCTGAAAGTGCCACTCCTCTGCTGGAGCTCTCCCACTAGTTCCCCTCTTGGGGAGGAAGACCCCTTAGATCTCTGCTTAATTTTGCAATGTCATCTCATGACACGGCTCTCACCGTAGATGTAAGTCTTTCATGCCTCCTGTTTGTAGAACAGACCATCTTCTGCTGTAGCTCTCATTCCCTAGGGATAGGCTGCTGCTTCTGCCTAGGACACCTTTGTTATAGGCTACTTGTGGCTGAGGGTAACAGAGAATCCAGTCCCAAAGACTAAAACCCTAAGAGGACTTACCAACTCACGTAACATAACCCCGAGCCCCTGGTGGTTCTGGGGTTGATTAGCCCAGCCGTTCAGTGGTGCCATTGAGGACAGGGATCCCTTCATCTTCTCATTCTGCTAAACTCTGCATGGGCTCGCTTCCCTCCCTTTCAGGGTGTCTGCCATCGGCAGATCTCAGACAAACAGGAGGTTCAGCAGAAGAAAGAAGAGACTAGTTCTTCTACATCTTCTTTTTAAGAGGAAAGAAAACTTTTCTAGATGCCCTCATAGCGGAATTTTTCTCTTGTCTTATTAGTTAGGACCAAGTCTCATGCCCATCCTAAGTCAATCATTGGCAGAGGGATTTAGTGAAGTCCCTAGAGGGAAGAAGAGAAGGACACTTTCTGGAATGAGAACCAAGGCACTTTCAGCATGGAGGAAGGGGAAAATGCCCATCAGATTGGCGAACAAGTGTCTGCCATGGCCCCCTTTCTCCTTCTTCCTTCCTTTCTTCCTTCCTTTTCTTTCTTTCTTTCTTTGGTTCTTTCGTTCTTTCTCTCTCTCTCTCTCTCTCTCTCTCTCTCTCTCTCTCTCTCTCTCTCTTTCTTTCTTTTCTGCCAGGTTAGTTCCTAGTAATTTTCCAGGCTAATTCTTGAATACTGAACTAAGGAGTCACCGTGGGAGAGAGTTCTCTGACCACTCCCCTTGCCCCTGACACCTTCCGATGAGTCACACTGCTATAGAACTTACCCCACCAGAGCACAAATGCCTGAAGGCTGGACCAGTCAGTATCTGGCACAGCTACGGGCACATAGTGCAGACACGTACTCTACTGTTTCTGTCCAATAATAAAATGAATGACAAAACCCGAGTTCTTGTATCCGGGATGACTTTCTGCTTTCTAAGAGAAACTCAACAGTAATGGTTTTACCAAATGAAGGTGTGTTTTTCCTGTGGAACATCAACACCAGAGGAAGAGGCGCTCGGCTAATCAAGATGCTCTTGGAGCTTGTCAAAGACCCAGGCTCCTTCTGGCGTCTTGTTCTGTTCTCCTTAGCATGTGACTACATGTTCTCACGAGCGTGAGTTGACTACTCTGTTCTGCCGAGCCCATGTTCCAGGCAGGAAGAATGGCTACATGTGCTTGTCAACCAGGTCTGTGACTTTTCCTCCAGCAATAGCTCTCTCAACAGCTCCACCGAATTGACTTCTGGTTACATCTCATTAGTGAGACCTGGGTCTGAGAGTCTTACGGGGACATTGCCAACACAAACACTGTCAGGGTTCTGTTAGTTAAGAACATGGGGAAGCTGGAGAATGTAATGCATTTAGGCAGTGCCTGCCCAGTCGCCTCCAAAACGTCTCTAGATAATTTACTCTTTATTGGTTGCTCCTCTTGCCAGCTTGAAACAAAATAGCAGCCATTAAAAGCTGGCAAGCGGAAGCATTGTTCTATCCTAGAGCTGGGCCTTGTAAGAATGGTGTATATCACACTGTCCAATATCTTCATGGAGAATATTTAGAGGGCAGTGTTAAGAGGATTGAGGCCCCAGGAGATGTTGTTGACCCAAATTTTAAAAATCTGGTGGCAGACATTGTTTGGGGGGATAACCTATGCTTATCTCACTTTTAACTCTCTGAACATACTGGGCATTTAGTGATTTCAGTGTCTATGATCTTGAGATAACAAATTAGCTTTATTAACTTCTTCCAGTTGTATATAACAGAGTCTGCGAAACCAGAGACCACATTTGCACGATTTGCAAGATAAAACACCCAGTTTAGAGTCATGTCATGAGGATCTTAATGTGGTCCTTCCTACTTTCTCTGCAAGGCCTTCTAGAAAGATGTAGGAAAGAACAGCGCAGTTGACATGTGTGTCCGCTGTGACCTGCAGTTACCTTCATTCACGTCTAGATGGCGCTCATACATTGATCGGGAAATGGTTGACTGGTAATACTAACCGCCTGGTAGAAACTGACAAATTCTTGAATCAAGGTGGTGAAAAGTTAAATATAGGTGGCTTTCAGGCGTAGCTGGGGGAATGGATTGGTTAAAGGAGAGGTGGTGAAAACCAGGGACTGGCTGTAAACACATTTGATGATTACATAGAAAGCTGCTTGCCTTCTGTTCATTCTTCCAGCCCTGGTTCCCTGCTGGGCCAACACAGCAGACAAACCAGGAGGCAGACTGGCCGGCCTTATCTGGGTGTGCCTGACCAGTGGGTAGCTGGGGCACAAACCCCAGAGGACCTCGGACCCTAGGGAGCCTCTTCCCGTTGGTCACAGATTCCCAGATGGTCATCACAGAAGAGACTCTGTTGCCAAGCCGTGTCTTCACTTCCATGGAGAAGGCTTATGTGTGGGGTCGAGTTAGTAAAAATAGGGCGATTGCTTTTAAATTACTCTTGAGGACATAACACATATGCTACTACCTTCAACATCACTGGCATCAAACTCTTGTTCTATTGACTGACCAAATTATCTGGCAGTATATTGGACACTTTCTATGTGGCAGTACAATAGAGAGGTGAAGAACAAAGGCTTTGGCATTAGAGAGACCTGGGTTCTAGTCTAAGTTCTATCACTACTCTGTGGCCTTGGGTAGATCAATGACTATCTCTGTGCCTTAGAGAAATGGTCCTACTTCCCAGAGTCAGCGTGAGGACTGAGTAAGATAATTCTCTGTAAACCACATAGCACAGTACCTGCCTACACCATCAGGCTCAAAAAAATAAGTTAGCTATTATTGTTGCCTTTACTCCAAACTCATGAAAGTCACAAAGGACTGTGAGGTTTACCAGTTGTTCCCAATTTATACAGGACATTTCATGATCAGTTTAGCCTGAGTTGTGAAAAGTGTGGAGAGCAAAAGCAGTAAAATTTGATCGTGAGACCTATTACTAGGTTCAAGTTAAAATGGCATTTTAGAAGCAAGTAGATTTCATTAGGGGGGAATTGACTTGCATCAAAAATTCTGACCCCCAACTACTAGAAAATGAAAAGTAGGCCATTTTCTCATCAACCGGTATCTATAAGATTTGCTGGCCACAGTCAGTGCCTCGGTCTCTGGGTAGCTTTCACCATGGAGGCATACTAGAACTTGCAGACACTTGGGAAAAACCCATTTTGGTTCAAAAGTAAGACAAAGCCTGCTTCCTACGGGAAGCCACATGACAAGGTGCAAAGAGGTGGACATGATGGCCCTAAGGGAGATGTGAGGTACAAATTTGGATGGAATCGAAAGAAAAGCCAGAGAGAGGAGCATTTTGCTGTTAGATCTATCAGCCCAGCAGTGTGTGTGAGAACTTGAGGGGCTCGCAGATCTGCTGCTTCTCTCTTAAACCAGGTCGGGTCACGTCACTGTGTAGTTAACGACTTTGGTAGTTGTGTGCCCATGTGGCCTCTCATGTTCCACTAACTGGGCGGCATTGCTGCCTGTAGGAGACTCAGGCCCAGAGGGACAAAGCATAGACTCCTCTAGTTGGTGCCTATGATTACCGCCAGGACGAAAGCGATGTAGGCAGCTGAGGACCTCTTTTCTTGCCCTGAACTTCCCTCAGGAGAGCTGTGCCCTCTCGCAGGGTTGGGGGAGAATGGAACAGGCAGCAAACCCAGTGCACATTGAACTTCTGCTCAGAAGTCCCAAGTTCACATCCAGCCTCCATCTCCTCAGGTTGCGTGCCCGTAGTCGTTGCTTCCATTCTCTGGGCTTCTGCTTTCTCATCCGCAAGATGGAAATCGTAAATCCTGTAACACCCAACACCGCATAATAGTACAGATGAGACAGCCACAAATGGGAGTCTGTGGAGACGTGACTTTGTTCGTAACTGAGCTCAAATTGTTCACCAGTCCTCACTTTCACTTAGGGGCAGAGACACCTGGGGGCCAGGGGAGGGGGTGGCATTTAATGTCAGAGTTGTCATTTCTGGTTTAGAGGTCTTCTGGACTAATCCAGTCTCTTTAGGAAAAACCCTCTCTCCAGCCTCCTCCTTCCTTCTCAAGGACCCCTCGTCTTCCCCTTTCTCTGTATGTTCTCCTGAGGAGAGTAGAGGTGAAGGGGGTTTGGCCCCTGTTCTTCCCTGCTAGCTCCTGCTGACTGATTGATTGTCACATTGCCTGGTGTCTGGGTGTCCCCTAGTCCTCGCTGTATCTGTTCTGATGGCAGTGGATGTAACTCCCGGGCTGTTTTCACAGCCCAGTTCAGGGCCCCTGGACTCCATTCCTCCCTCCTGCCTCTCCTGCCTAACTCAGCTTCTTTTTGGCTGCACATGCGTCCAGGCCCCCTCATGCCCAGAAGGCCCCAGGCTCTGGGCTGTCCACCTCAAGATTCAACATTTCATGCAGCCACGTGCTGGCCTCGCGGCCACTGTCCTTTCTTTGCCGAGATCTGCCACCCCTCTGTCTGTCCTCTCCTGCAGCCGTTCTGTGCTGCTGAGGACACTCAGTGAAGGGGTCTCCCAGCTCCCACTTTCTCCGTGGCATTGGGTTCCCAGCTCTTTCTGGAGGTTTCTTTCCCCTTCGGTGTTCCTGCCCTGGGCTGGGTGGGGGCGGGGCTGCATGTGGTGAAGGAATAGTTTCCCTCTCAGCCTCCCCTTATTCCTCCCGCAGCTCTCAAACGCACTAACTCCTGTTCTAGACTGAATGTCGCCCCTTTCCCCCAAAATTAATATGAGGAAGCCCTCACCCTGATGTAATGGTATTTGGGGGTGGGGCCTTTGGGATGTATTTAGGCTTAGATGAGGTCACAAGGGTAGGAAGCTCCTGTTGGGATTAGTTCCCCGACAAGAAAAGATACCAGAGAGCTGGCTCGTATGCTCGCTCTGTCTCCACAAACACATGGAGGAAAAGCTCTGTGAGGTCACAGCCAGAAGACACTCACCAGAAGCCAGGAAAGTCCTCACCAGAAACGGACTCTGAGACCCCGACCTTGGATTTCTAACCTCCAGAAACTGTGAGAAAGTGTCTGTTGTTTAAGCCACACAGTCTGTGGAGTTTTGTCCCACAGCCCAGGCTAAGACACCCCGTGCCTCCTTGTGGCAGGACCCTGCCCCCATGCGAGAGCTCGCCTCCCGCTTCCAGACGCACCCTGTGCTGAGACCCCAACTTTGGCTGGTCTTGCTGGCCCAGCCCTTTCAGAATTCAAAGCTAAACTCTGATCCTGAGGTGCCTGGTTGCCTCAAACCGGCATGTTCTGCTGTTAGACTCCTGTGTCTGAGATGAACCTCAGGAAGTGATCTGCTGTTACCTTTGTACTTCAATGCCTCGGTGTTTGGAGGGCCACAGAGCAACATGGCATCCCCTCCCGCATTGAACAATACAGTGGATACTAACTTAAAATTTTTTTTTCTAATGTTTATTTTTGAGAGAGAGAATGACAGAGCACAAGTGGAGAGTGGAGAGAGAGAGAGGGAGACAGAGAATCCGAAGCAGGCTCCAGGCTCCCAGCTGTCATCACAGAGCCCAGTGCGGGGCTTGAACCCACAAATCATTAGATCATGACTTGAGCCAAGTTGGACGCCTAAGCAACTGAGCCACCCAGGCGCTCCGATTGGATACTAACTTTACATTGTATCTGGTGACATGAGCAGATGTGAAATTGTTTAGTATTGTGCCTTTGCAAACTGTTGGTACTCAGTGAATGCTCTCTGAATTTTGACACTGAGTCACACTTATCTCGAGTCATATTCCATGTGGTTCTTTCATGGTAAAGGGCATTCACCCACTGTGGGCACCAAGGCCCATTTACATCAAATAATCAAATCTCCCACACTCCCAGTTGTGGCCATGATGGTCAGTGTGTAAGGAGGCAGTGACTGCCACAGCAGATTTTTTTTTTTTTTTAACTGTACTGTCCATTAGATTCCCACCAAAGAATCTTCACAACGGTCTACACTCATACCCCTTTTCACACTGTGTGGAAAAAAAAGAAAAAGAAAGGAAGGAAGGAAGGAAGGAAGGAAGGAAGGAAGGAAGGAAGGAAGGAAGAAAGAAAAAAGAAAGGAATAAAACTTGATGTTTATGTCGAACAAGGTCGTTTCTGTACATCACCGTAACTGGATAGCTTTGAAAAGGAGGGCGGGATCTTCCCTGGCCTGGGTCTCGGAGCCAGGCTGCCAAAGCCCGGAGGCCTGGCCCCTCTCCCAGCTGTGGGACTCCAGGGCCAAGGAGCCCAAGGCCCCGTGTGTGACACCTCGCTCTTGAGATACTCTAATTTATAGTTAACGCCTTTTAAGCAAACAAGAGGGAGGGGGAAAAATCTGGTTCATATTAATGCCAACTTGAGGCACAGGGAATGCTGGGAGTTCAAAGAAAAACCGTCCCAGGAAAAGCACAGCCCATTAAAATTCATTCTAAATGGTTAGGAAGGTAATTGAAAAGAAGGCTCTCTCGGTGCTCCCTTGGGAGCCCAGACCCCTCCCTCTGCCCCCTCCCCCCAGTCATCTCTCCCTGACATGTAGGTCATTCCAAAGAGGAACCACATTAACGAGAATTGGTTACTGAGACATGTTAAACTGACCGAATAAATAAAAACTCCAGAGCTCAGTTGACGGGATCAAGGCAGGAAGGAGAAGTACACTCTCCTCCCAAAGCCGGAATCTTCTCTGGTTTGGTCTGCGGGTCAGGGGGGCTCCCTCTGCCTTCCCGCCCTCCCCTTTGCCATCCAAAAATGGCTTCCTGCCCTGCCGATCATGCGGGGCTTGACTTTCTGCCATCAGTGAGTTCCTAACTGGTTTCTCTGGGTCAAGGCATCCTTTGTGGCTCTGTGTGCTTGTTGGAGGTCTGCAGAACAGGGAGGGAAAGAACCAGAAGAAAGCAGGACTTGGCTCCGCCCACCCCACCCTTACAGCCCTATGTCCTGGGAAGACTATGGGTTTTGCTTAGACTATCAGCTGACCTGGAGGTGTGGTGGGTGGGCAGGATTTGAAGTGGTGGAGTAACCTCGTTTACGCCCACCAGCTCTCCTGTTGGCCCTGCTGGTCTGTGGACGGGGGGAGACCCATCTCCCAAAAAGCAGCCATCACTCAACCCGCTGGGGCAGCTGGTCCCTTCAGGCGGGTCCACATGCCATCGGCAGGCCCAGCATTAGGTATTCATTCCTTTGACCCAAGGAATTGGCCTGTAATAAAACGCTGCTTCCCCCAGCAGCATGACACCAGGGCCTCGTGTGAAAGTGAATTGGTGGATGTAATCCGTTCCAGATGAACCCCAATTTGGTTGAGAGGTAGTAGGAGAGAATTAAGAGGACCGAGGAAGGGGGCAGAAATTTGTCACAGTAGATGCTGAAAGGGAGGTGGGAGGTGTAAGGGACGGAATAGCCCTCTTGAACCTCAGGGTGGCCCTGGATAGAAGCAAGAGGGAGCACGACTATTTGTGCTTTTCCTGACCATTCTCGTGGGTTCTTTTGTTTCCCTTGAGCAACAGAGGCTGTTGACGCCTGCCCTGTTTTGTGGAGGTCAGTTTTCTCTCTTTCTGAGCCTGCCAGAGAGTCAAGGGTCAAGCTCAGCCCAGTTTGACCCACTGACTTTTTAGACTGGGCCCCTTTTGTAAACAAGGTCAGGCTTTTCCCCTCCCTTAATTAGAATCCCTTAGTATGAATGGCAGCGTTATTTTGTGGTGTTTGGTTTGGGTATGAGGAAAGAACTTTTCTCTTCCTCTCTTTTCCTCTCGTGGTTTACTTTTGGATTACTTAAATAAATAGATGAAAATGTCCCCAGTTAAGCATCCAGGGAGTGCCAAGGCAGCGTGCCATGTTTATTCATATATTTTCCAGCCTGTGTATTCCCTTTCAGCTCAGATTTTAAGGCAATCTCATGCATTTCTTTTTCCTACATAATTTCTTCCATTTCCAGAGAGAGTTTTTGCCAGTAGCAAGAAGGAGTTGCCTTACAGTGTCAGTGAGATAGGGAAAGTGCTGGAATGATCGTACTCGCTGAAACAGAAAGGAAGAGTATCGTTTCATGCACAGTGGAGATGAGTGAGGTGCCTTACTAAAGTGCGTCCCTAGGCAGGCTCTGTCACGATCCTGCGTTTATGCACGGGGGACCTGATGCACACAGCGGTTTGCCCGAGGGCCTGTACCTGGTTGGTGGCCGAGTCAGGGATCAAACCTCATCTGTGGGCCTTCTGGGTCCAAGAGCCCCATCCAGAGTCGGCACTGTTTTCCAATATTTGCTTCCTTCTCAGCAAGCCTTTATTAGAGATCAAAAGGGAGTTGGGGTGGAATGCGGAAGATTCTACAGCAGTACGTGAGGAGAGAGCCTCATAGACATCGTTTGGATGAGGATGAAAGCAGGAGGTGTGTGGAACCCTATCCCGGCCTCTACAGGAGCTGATGATGTGCTGGTGTTTCCAACCCATCCGTTCAATCTGGGGTTAGGAAGTGGAGACTCAACGCCTCCAAGAAAATGCAGACTCCCTACCGTGGACCCTGGGCTGATCCACACTCTGCCCCTGCCCCTGCTTTGCCCTCCTCACCACTGCTCTCAGCAACCGCCACCTCTGCCTTCTTCTTCTTGGGTTTTGCCAAGCTGTGCCCACCTCAGGGGCTGGACATTTGTTGTGACAGCTGCCCGAAGCATGTGACGCTGCCATGTCTGCAGGGCTCAGTCCTTCACCTCTTTCACACCTGCTCTCAAAGGATTCTCTAACCAGCCGACCTCCACTCTTCCTGCCCCGCACACCGTGCTCCCTCTAAGTGCCTTCTTTTCTCCATAGCACTATGACCCAAGGTGATGTACTTATTTGATTCTATGTTTATGGTCTGTCACCTCTGCCAGAATGTGAGCCCCATGCCCCGAGAGTCTTTGTCTTGCTCACCACCGGATTCCCTGCACCATTACAGTGCCGGGCACATACGCACCGGATGAACAGTGAGTTCAGGGATTTGGTGGCATCTGCGATGACCAGAATCCTTCACCCCAGAGGATTTCTGGTTCTGGGATGAATTCTCAAAAGCGACGCAATCCTGTGAAAATCTAATCTTGTTATAATACGTCTCTCTTGGATATGCATTAGTCTTTTTAGTGACCATAGGTAAATTGTTATAATTTTTATCATATTTCTCTTTCACAGATGATAAAACCGAAGTTCAGAGAAATTCATTGAGTTGCCAAAACTCATATAAGAAGAAACACACGTTCCCTAATTTTTTAAGCATGCCACTGGCCCCAGATAACCCCAGGAGTAGATTAAATGATATACTATAAGGCACTTAAGTATCATGCCTCTTCTTCCCAAATTAATGGATCAGAGTACATTTCCCATTGGATTTTATTGTTCTGATTTAATTTGTGTATCTATTGTTATATAGCAGAAAGAGCCTAGGGTTTTGAATCAAAAGCCTAAGTTTTTACATTTTGTCTTAGCTTATATTTTAGTATACTTAGAGCGTCATTATCATAGGGAGTGTACCTCCTTTTCTAAACTTTAGTGTCTTTATGTATAAAATGAGGATAATAAATTTTAAAAAATAAGACTTCATTAGGACTACTTGTGATGGAATATTATTTAGTGAAGTCCAACATACCTGTTAGGCACTCAATAAATGCCAGTTGACTTCTACACACCTGTTTCTTCACCTGCGAAATACTATACCTACCTACCTCTCAGTGTTGCTATTAAGGCAAATAAAGTAAAGTGCCAAAATACTTCGTGAACTCTAAAACATAATGCAAATGTTACCTGATCATGTAACTGTCATGTTTCCAAAAACTAGATGTCCCTGAACTTTCTAAAAGAGAAGTCATGGTGGGGCTCCTGGGCGGCTCAGTCGGTTAAGCGTCTGACTTTGGCTCAGGTCATGATCTCACAGTTCGTGGGTTCGAGCCGGCGTCGGGCTCTGTGCTGACAGTTCAGAGCCTGGAGCCTACTTCAGATTCTGTATCTCCCTGTCTCTCTGACCCTGCCCTGCTCACGCTGTCTCTCTCTCTCTCTCTCAGAAATAAATAAAACATTTAAAAAAACATTAAAAAAAAGAAAAGTCAGGGTGATGAAAATACTCCCTTCGTTGTTACCCATTGTTGGAAAAACTGTTAAAGGCATTCATGTTACTGAGAGAGAGTCTTTCATCTCCTGGGAAGTTTCTGCAACTTTGTGTTTTACTCCTATACACAGAATTTTTTTAAAAAGATGCTTCAAAACACTTGACTCTACTGTTTCTTTACAGTGGTACTGAGTGTAGATAGGCCAGTCCCAAGATCGGCCATTTGCTGGAGGCTCTGATGGGATTTCTTCAGCTTGAATCCTTACCTCTACTGCCATGAGTGTCTTGTGTTTTGTTTGAAAATGATATCTGAGGAGTCTACAGGGGATTCCTCATGGGTTCCTGATGGTACCTGTGTCATGTGTCTCTGGGTTTCTATTTCTGGCCTTTTTCGTTTTCTCTTGTTCTCTCTGTCTGGTCACCAGGCCTCTGAGCTGGTCACTCAGCAAAGTGTCCCAGGGCTGTTGCAGGTTGGGTTTTGGTTTGCTCGCCTTGCTTGGCTCAAAGAGGACAAAAATATTTCTTCTGTAAGTTTTCTTCTAAAAGGTATACCTCTTGTGTACAATAGACTATTTGAAGCAAGATTTATTTATTTAGATTCCTTTCTAATTTAAAGAATTCAGAGAGACACACGCTATACCCTAAAAGTAGAAATCACCCATAATAGGAATGTGTATAAGAAGTGAGTTTATATGGGGCGCCTAGATGGCTCAGTTGTTCGAGCGTCTGGCTTCGGCTCAGGTCATGAGTTCAAGCCCCGCGTTGGGCTCTGTGCTGACAGCTCAGAGCCTGGAGCCTGCTTCAGATTCTGTGTGTCTGTCTCTCTCTCTCTCTCTGCCTCTCCCCTTACTCACGCTGTCTCACCCTCTCTCTCAAAAATAAATAAACATTAAAAACAATTTTTAAAGAAGTGAATATATATAACCTAGGGACTCCTATAATAACTAATGCTATTTCAGAATAACATTTAAGTTTTGTGAGAGGATAGCTCCCTGTGAAGAATCATGACCTAGAGAATGACAGGTGGATTGAAGAATTCAGGAGAGGTATTTAGGCCAGTATGCTTTACACGTTATTTTGGGGGTTATATTCTTCAAGGCCGTGCAGTCAGTCTCACACAGCCTGGATCTGTACCTGGTCCTCTGCAGTCCTCAGCCATACCTTGTGTGGTCTCAGAGTGACAGCACTGTCGTCTACCTCTGGGGTTCCTCCAAGTGTCTGCCTCTGGCCACACTGATGTCTCTGCTATAAGAAGCGCCCATGGGGCGCCTGGGTGGCTTAGTCGGTTAAGCGTCCGACTTTCGCTTAGGTCATGATCTCGTGGTTCATGGGTTCGAGCCCTGCGTCGGGCTCTGTGCTGACTGCCAGCTCAGAGCCTGGAGCCTATTTCAGAGTCTGTGTCTCCCTCTCTCTCTGACCCTCCCCTGCTCACGCTGTCTCTCTCTTTCTCCTAGAAAACAACAAAAAAAAAAGTGCCCTTTTCTGTGCTTCTCTGGAGCTGTCCCCTCGGCACCCTTTGATCTTTGTGGCCCATGATACTAATGGAAATTTTCTTTCTTGAGCACATCCCCAGGTAGCTAAGAGGTATAAACTCCAGGCCAGTTGTGTGGAACTGATTCATGCTACTAGAAGAAATAAATCACCCACCAGCGTTAAAAATATATATGGGTAGATAAGCAAGGAGGAGAAGAAAAATAAGTTTTCTATTTTTTTAAGCATGGCATTGGCCCCAGATAAACCCAGGAGTGGATTCAATGATATATGAAAAGGCACTTAAGTGTCATGCCTTTTCTCCCCAAATTAATGGATCAGAGTGCATTTCCCATTGGATTTATGACGCCGGCCAGCAGGGCTGAGAGCTTGTGGACCTATTTGCACATTGTGGAAACAGCTTGGGTTAGGTACCTCAGGTCCCGAGCTCGCATCTGAATCTGACAGCAATGCCCGTGACTCTCTGGGAGCTGATTTATCCAGGACCATTTAAAGTCTGTGGACACTTTACACGCTCTGAGTTCTGGTCTTTCTCTCACTGGGCTGATGGCTGTTTCTTTAGTGAAAATAGAAAAGGCTGCCTTATGACAATGATGAATGCTCCCTGTTTGAGCACAGTGCAGCCACCTTTAGTGTGTAAGGCCACGGTCATTTTTCCTTGCTGGTGTCTAGTCATGGCCACCCAGCTAGATGGGGCTGGAAATGACCAGAGTACTGTTCGCTAGAGATGCTTATCTGATCATTCGCTGTGCAGCGTAGCCAGCCCTTCAATTACCCGGTGAAATCAGTGTCTTCCGTGTGGCTTCCTATGTCCTCATTTTACCCTTTCGGCCCCCTTAGTGAGGTCCCTATTATTTAAGTGCTACAAAGAATAACTTGAGTTTTATTCATTGCAGTCCTGAGCTAACTCCCCTGTGTTAGTTATCTCTTGCTGTGTAACACATTACTTCAAAACTCAGTGACTGAAAACTTTATTATCCCACAAAGTTTCGGTGGGTCAGGAATTCAGGAGCAGCTTAACTGGGCGCTTCTGACTCAGGGCCTCCCATTAGGTGACAGGATGTTACCTGGCTCTGCTGTCCTCTAAGGGCTTGACTGAGCCTAGAAGATCTGCTTCCAAGATGGCTCACTCACATGACTAGTTAAGTTAGTAATGGCCATTGGCAGGAGATCTCGGTTCCTCACTGAATGGGCTTCTCTAGGGAGTCTTTACGATATGGCAGCTGGCTTTCCCGGATGATCCAAGAAAGCACCAACTAGAAGCCCTAATGCAATTTACAACCTAGCCTCGGAAGCCACACCTCAACATTCCCACCATCTTACTGGTTACACAGGTTAGCCTTATTCCATGCGTGAGGGAACTACAGAAAGGCCTGAATGCCGGTAGGCCGGGATTATTGGGGGCCATCTTAGAGGTGGGCTACCACATTCTCTACAGCCTTTCAGAACTTTCAATCCCTTTCAGTGGAAAATCCCCATAGCGCCATTTCAAATAAAGAGCCAAAAGGCGATCTTGAGATCTGTAGGTTCCATGAGAATTAAATACATCTAAGAGCATCAGTATCGTATGTAGTCCTGTGAAAAGAGGTATTCACTTCCAAACATCTCATTTGATGTTTGTTAAGAAACAAAAACACGGTCCAGAAAAGTCAAGGTTAGAGTCCACTTTTGATCAGAATTTCCAAGCAAGATTTTCTTCCACCCTGATAAAGCCATATGGGCACTGTCAGTTTCCTTTTCTTCTCTAGTGTTTGCATTGAGGAAAGTTAAACAAACAAATCAAAACTGAACCTCCTTTCACAAAGTTACCATTTCAGGGATTGCCATCTCCGAGAGCAGGCCAGCATCTTTTGTCAGCTGCTGCTTTGAAATCCACAGCCAAGATTGCCTGGCACCAACCTATGGGTGTTGGCAAGCCAACTCCACTGAGTTGGAAACTCATTTGGAGCTAAAGAAACAAGACCAGCAGCATTGTAGAATCAGATCCCTTATATCCTTGTAGTCGGAAGAGATCTGAGAGACCTTCCAGACCTGGCTTCCAACGTGTATAGGTATATATACTGAAATACTAAAGATGTGATAGATGATCAGCCCATTTCTGCGTTAATATCAGCAATGAGAAAAAGCTGACCACCACTACCTTTGATTGACCAAGAGGTCTCATTTTCGACTGGAACCAAGTTTCATCTCTGTGTATCTTCTAACCATTGACCTTCCATTCCCCGCCCCCCACCCCCGTCTCCTGGAGCAAGACCAAATGTGAAATTCTTTCAGATAGTTGAAAACCGCTCTCCTGTGGGTCTCCTTAGTCTCTTCCAGGTTAAACATTTCCCTGTTTGTTCAGCCTTCTCTTCTGAGAACAGCCTCCAGATCCCTCACCATCTTAGTTTCAAGGTCCATCTGAAAATGTGGTATCCATTCATTTGTGTGACAAGGATTTGTTGAATGCTGTCTAGGGGCAAGGCACCGTGCCAGTCCAGATGTCTGAACGGGACAGAGTCGAGTGAGACTGTTTCTTCCAATTAATTTGGATGTTCTCTTTCTATTGATGTAACCAAAGATTATATCAGCTGTTTTTATAGCCATGTCAAACTATTGGATTATTTTTGGCTGTGATCAACTAAGATTATCAGTTTTGGTCGAGGGGAACTATTCTCGGTTCAGGCCTTCTCAGCCTTGTCTTCATGTAATTGACTTTTTGAACCCAAATGAAAGACTTCACATTTATCTCTATCCCATCCCATCTCGTTGGTCCAGCTCATTGTTCCAGTCCATTGAAGTCATTTTGATATTTGCTAGCTCTTAAATCTTGATTTCATTGTATTCGTTCTTTCCCAAAGCTTTGTGTCATCTGCGGCTTTGGTCAGAATTCCCTCTATCTTTGTATGCAAGTCACTCATAGAAATGAGGAGTGGGATAAGACTGGTGACTGAGCTATTTGGCAGGTCACTAGCACCTCCCTGCCCCCCTCCATCAGCACTCTTTGAGAATAGGTTTTCAGCCAACTATGAGTCGCCCAAATTATACTCTCATCTGGTCTGCATTTCTCCATCTTGTCCACAAGAATTTCCTGAGAGACTTTGCCAAATGCCTTGATTAATCAATACATTCTGGGTCTCTGACATTCACAGTTGTCAGTTATAGTGACCTGCTTCTTGCTCCACAGGAAGAAAGGGAAGGGGGCCAGATGGGAACCATTCTGTCCTCTGCTTGTGCTCCCTAACCACCAAACTCCTGGGTCCGTCTACGGGATTGCCAGGTTCCTGAAGATCTATCTATTGACCGAGCACTCATTGTGACCCTTTAAGACCAGGAAACCAAGTATTAAAAACCTGTTTAGAACCCAGTCCTCTTAACTGCAACCGACTGTCTTCAGCAATCCTGGGTCCATCTCACTCTCCCCTTTTAACTTTGTCTGTTCTCTACAAACAGGTGTTTTGCTGCTTAGGTTCATGGATTTTCAAAATTCAGATCACCAAATATTTGCATACCTAGTGTAAGTTCTTGTACAAGAACTTGCCACATCAGTACTTTTTAATGCACCTGCACAACTTCCTAAACTACCCAGACGTGGATCCATAACGAGTCATGCTGGCCAGTTGTGCTCTGCCTTAGGAATTCCTGCAAACTCGCGCCACTTCTCCCATCCAAGTCTTCCCGCCTTCTGTGCCATGGCCTGCGATCTCTTCTCTTTTTGGTTTCATGCCCTGACTTGCACATTTCCTGATTGGTGATTATGAGTCCCAACCATCATTCTGGGTGATCCCGGTGAAAAGGTACTCACCATCAAGGGTCACAATGCGAGGTAACTATGTAACCCATGGTGTGTCTCTTGGTTTTCAGGCCTGTTCAGTTATCCACAGCCTACTCAATCAGCTTGCCCATATTTTTTCATGGAAAATACAGAGCTTTGGTATTTTTTCCTGGGACACATTCATTGCCTTCCAGTACCGTCTCGTCTTCTCATCTGAACATTTTCCCCTCTAAAGCTGAAGCTTAAAACTCTCTAGATCAGAGATTCCTGTGCCATATTTTCCCCACGTGGGGAGATGTACACTATTTCTTTTGGTCTTTTCTTTCGAGTTCTGTTTTGGTTTTCCCCAGCTTTATGGAGGTATAATTGGCATATAACATTACATTAGCTTAACGTATGTAACATAATGATTTGATATATGTGTATACTATTAAATGATTGTCACAGTAAATTTAGTTAGTATCTGTCATGTCATGTAGTTAAAACTCTTTTTCTTGTGATGGGAGCGTTTGAGATCTATTCTCTAAGCAACTTTGAGATATACAGTACAGTCCTGTTGACTATAGTCCCCACGCTGTGTTTTACATCCCAGAACTTATTCATCTTGTAACTGAAAGTTTGTAGCTTTGACCACCTTTCCCATTTCCCCCCCTCAGGCACCCCCTGCCTCTGTTCTCTGTTCTCTGTCTCTATTCTCTGTCTCTGTGACTTCAGTTATTTTGGTTTTTTCGGTTTTTGTTTGTTTTGGCTTTAGGTTTTTTCGGTTTTGTTTTTGTTTTTTTGGTTTTTATTTTAGGTTCCACATGTGAGAGCATGTAGTATTTGTTTTTCTTTGTCTGCCTTATTTCAGTTAGCGTCATGCCTTCAAATACCATCCATGTTGTCACAGATGGCAGGATTTCCTTCTTTTTTATGACTGAATAATATTCCCATGTGTGTGTGTATACACATACAAAGTTTTCTTTAGCCACTTATCCATCCATGCACACTTAGGTTGTTTCCACCTCTTAGCTATTGTCAATAATGCTGCCATGGGACATGGAAGAATAAATACCTCTTTGAGATATTGATTTTGTTTCCTTTGGATATATGCCTAGCAGTGGAATTGCTGCTATTTTACAATTGTTCTGTTTTTAATTTTTTGAGGAACCTTCATGCTATTTTCCCTGGTGGCTTTGCCAATTTACTAATTCCCACCAACAGTGCATGAGGGCTCCCTTTTCTCCACATTCTCACCAACACTTGTTTTCTCTTGTCTTTTTGATGACAGCCATTCTGAGAGGTGTGATGTGATAGCTCATCGTGGTTTTAATTTGCATTTCACCTGACCATGAGTGACTTTGAGTATCTTTTCACATTCCTGTTGGCCGTTTGTAGGTCTTCTTTGGAAAAATGCCCCTGTTCTTTTTTTCAATGTTTATTTTTGAGAGGAGAGGGAGGGGAAGAGAGAGAGGGAGACACAGAATCTGAGGCAGACCCCAGGCTCCACACTGTCAGCCCAGAGCCCGACTCAGGGCTCCAACTTAGGAACCATGACATCATGACCTGAGCCAAAGTCGGACGCTCAACCAACTGAGTCCCCCAGGCACCCAATCTCTGTTCATTTTTTTTTAATCTGATTGTTTATTTGCCTTCAAGTTGTATGAGTTCTTTATATATTTTAGCTGTTAACCACTTATCAGATGGATGCTTTGCAAATGATATTTTCCTGTTCCATGGGTTACCTTTTCATCGTGATGATGGTTCCTTTGCTGTGCAGAAACTTTTTAGCTTGGTGTAGTCCCAGTTGCTTATTTTTCTTTCTTTTTCTTTTTCTTTTTCTTTTTCTTTTTCTTTTCCTTTTCCTTTTCCTTTCCTTTCCTTTCCTTTTCCTCCTTTTCTCCCTTTCTTTCTTTCTCTCTCTCCTTTTTTTGCCTTTACTCTTGGTATTAAATCTAAAAAATCATTACCAAGACTGACATCAAGGAGCTTATTACTCCCTGTGTTTTAAGAGTAAGATATATACCATTTCTACCTGAGAATTCATGAATCCTCATTCATAAGCCCCACGTAAGTAGCCACCTACCAATTTCCCATCAATTCCATGGTCTTCCAAAACTATAACCTGGAACTGAAGTAAGAGATGAAAACTTCACCTCTTTCCTTAAATCCTTAATTCCCCACTTAGGAAAGTGAACAGATGCATTTTTCATGTCAATTTAAGTCCCCTACGTGCTTAGTGAAAATGAACATTTAACACTTTCGGAATCGAGTAAAATTTGTACTTGTGCGTGGCCTTACCCGAGTTATGTTTTTCCCAGTGGGTGAGTGATGCGTAACAGAACTCAAACCCCCGGCTCACCCACTAAATCCTAGGAAATCTGAGCTTTTAGCCACTGCAGTGCGTTCCTAAATGAGCCTTTTCATACACAGTTTCAAACATACTAATCTCTTCTTGCATTTCACTTTGAAGAAAACAAGGCTCTTATTAATTGAAGTGAGATCTCTCACAGGATGTTCCGTGTGACTGCTCGTCATTACCTAATAGTCATAAACAAATGAACCCTCTTTGAACTCCGAAGCTCAGGCTCCTTACTGCATTTTGGCTGTGGCTCATAGTTTGACACTTGTGCTGCAGTTAATTAGGGTGGCTGTGAGGGGGTAGACAGGGGCAGAAAAAAGGCACGATTTAAAAGCCGTTGCCGCTACCTTTTGGGGAGTTTCAAGTCCTTTCTGCATTATAAAGCTAAATGATAGATTTATGTTTTATTTTCTCCCTGGCCTCCCTCCTTGGCTTTCGGACTTATTGAGCCCGAAGGAAAGGGGACTCATTATTTAAAAATCTGGGTGACGTTGAGTTTAAATGGAAGATTTGTATTTGCACAGACTTTTTATCCCCGCGACCCAAGTGACCTACACGTAAATCAGACTTCATCAATTACATTGTCAGACTGCATCTCCCCTGTCGGGAGAAGCTGAATCTAAGGGATAGTTTCCCAAAATTTGTTCGGTTGCTTGCTTCTTTGTAATGCGCATGGTATCAGCTGGGGTGGGAAGGGAACGGGAAAGACTCTTGTCACTTTACAGGAGTTTTAACATAGTGGCAAATAAGAGAATGCCTGTTCACAGTGTTTACTAGCAATTCCTTTCAGGGGCGGGGGGAGGGTGGGGTGTGAGGCGCTAAAGAGCTTCCAGAGAAGCTGGACCAGGGAAGCTGGCCACACCCAGATGTGCTATAGACCCTTATGGCCCCCGGGGCCCACAGCTCGAGGCCCTCAAAGGTCAAAAAGGCCATGTCCCTTCCCCCCTTCCCCGTCAGACCTCCCTTCTCTGGCCCTGAGGCAAACTCCAGGTAGACTCTCCTTTCAGTTTCCTGGGGCTTTCTCTCTGGGTGTTGGTTCCGCTCTCTGGGGCTCTCTTGCCCCCTGGGAGAAGCCAGCACTCCCTCTGGCTCCGATTGTCACAGAGGCCTGGAAACGGACTCCCCTGCTTTGTGCTGGCTCGTCCCTGATCTGCTTTCTGTCCCGCAGCCGGGGCTCTCTTTCCAGAAGGCAGCGTCGATCTCGGGCTCCTCTGATTAAACCTGCAGGGACTCCATCCTCCTTGCCAGTGAGATGAAGTGTCTGAGACCTGCTGTGACCTAGCTTTTGCGGATCTCTCAGTCCTGCCCCCCTGCCCCGCCCAGCTGCCCGTCAGCTGCGCTAGACTGGACGGGAGCTCCCTGGCCCCTGGCCCTAGTGCTCGAGACAGCTTTCCTTCTCCAGACCTCAGTCAGTGTTCCCTCCCAGGCAGTGCCCTCGCATTTATAATCTGGAGCCCCAGATTATCACCCCTCCCCCAAATCTTCTGAAATTCAAATGGAAAGGCCTCGAACGCCAAAGCATTTCCCATGATCTCCAGAGACTTCCAGAGCCTTTTCTTTTTCATGCTTTTCCCTCTTCACTTCCACATCCCCACGTGCTGCCTTGGTTCCTGTCCTCATCAGCCGAGCCCCTAAATCCACCTTCCACAAAAATCCACACGGCATGTGTTTAGTTTTCAGGAATCGGCTAACTTCCCCGGAGACAAGAATGATCAGGAGACGTGATTGTAACAAGCGATAGGTCCAGTAGCCAGGCTCAGTCCTTACTCCACTCCCTTCTTCCTATTCCCCATTACGTTAAATTCAACTCTACTAGAAAAAAATAATAATAATAACTGCAGTGACCTAAAGGAGTCTGTTTCTGGGGCGCCCGGGGGTGGCTTGGTCGGTTAAGCGTCCAACTTTGGCTCAGGTCACGATCTCACGATTCATGAGTTCGAGACCCGCGCCGGGCTCTGTGCTGACAGCTCCGAGCCTGGAGCCTGCTTCTGATTCTGTGTCTCCCTCTCTCTCTGCCCCTCCCCTCCTCACACTCTGTGTCTCTCTCAAAAATAAAAATTAAAAAAAAACATTTTTAATATAAAAGTAAAAATAAAGGAGGCTGTTTCTGCCTCACATTAAAGAAACCTGAGAGTGGAAGGGCAGTTTCATTGTGCTTGATATGAGACTTTTTTTTCATCCTATTCCTTCATGGTTGGCTTCTATTCCCAAGATCATCTGACTATATCTCTGGAAGACTGCCCTGTTTGGGGAGGAAGGTAGTAAATTCATAACCTGGCTATCTCCCTCCCGGTGTTGCCCACTGCACTGCTCTCACTCACTGCCGTGTTATTCCTCAGTGTTTCATGTGGTACCTGACACACAGCAGGCTTTCCATCCATAGTTGTTTAGGAATAGACGGATGAACACCATATGCCAAATGATGGAAATATGAAGATAATTGAAACCCGGTTTTTGTCCTCACAGCTCAAAATCTAGTGAGGGAAGCTAACCGTAAGCAGTTACATCCTAGACAAAAGTATACAGTGTAAATCTACACACAGTATCAGAATAGCACAGAGTTGATGCCTGGGCTGGCTTTTGATGTATGGTTAGGAGCTTACAGGGCCTATGGAGGTAGAGATGGGCGCTTTCCAGGCAGAGACACCAACTGGCACAAACGTCCTCTGTTCAGGCAAGAGGCATCAGAGGTCCCCCAACTTAAAAACATTGTTGTCTAGGGGCGCCTGGGTGGCTCAGTCAGTTGGGCGGCCAACTTCAGCTCAGGTCGTGATCTCACGGTTCGTGGGTTCGAGCCCCGCGTTGGGCTCTGTGCTGACAGCTCGGAGCCTGGAGCCTGTTTCAGATTCTGTGTCTCCCTCTCTCTCTGACCCTCCCCTTCTCACGCTGTCTCTCTCTCTTTCTCAGAAATAAATAAAACATTAAAAAAAAAAAAAAAACATTGTTGTCTTTAAAGTAATTGTTTGGCAAAACTAAACGTTTCTTTTTCTGGAAGGGTTTCATAATGACTACTAATTTATCAAAACCCAGAGCTTTGATTGAGGATGATTTGCATCTAAAATTTGTGGAACGGGATCTGGTCATTCGTTAGCTTTCTATCCACTCCCCACCCAGAGTCAGCAGTAAACCTGAACAAGTGGATTTCTTTCCTAGAAGTTGACTACTCAGAGCCTCGTGAATGCTGCATGCCAGTAATCTTGGTGTAAAGATATTTTAAAACCCAGTCAATGACCACAGCTGGAAAGCAGCAGCGGGTGCTAATATTCACATAGCAGAGGGCCAGGTGCTAGTCTAAGTCTGTGTTATATGTGCTGACTCATTCAATTTTCATAGTAACCTTATTAGGGAGGGACTAGCATTATACCCATTTCATAGATGAGGAAACCAAGTCACAGAGATTCAGTCACTTGCTCAAGGTCACAAAGCTAATAAGTGGCTGAGTCGGGACTTCAAACTGTTTATAGAGTTCATAAGTTTCCGTATTTAAAGTTATCAGGCTGTTTATTTTATTTTATTATTTATTTTGGAGCTTTTTTTGGCTAAGTGAAGAACACATTATGGGTAAAACCAGAAAGAACTTGTTGGTTTGGGGATAAGCCCTTGGACCTTAACATCCAGAGCAGTCCCTTGCCTTCCCGTGCTGTGAGCCCCAGACTTTGTTGCCCTCCTCCCTCTGCGTCCGTCTCTGGCCACTTCCCTATGGCTTATCCCAGCCCCCTACCCCCATGCCGCCTGCCCCTGATCATGAGCATACTGGCTGGCTGCATGGTGAGGTTCAGAACTAAACACTAGGACAAGCAGGTAGAAGTATCCGAAAACCAGATCCCTGGAGGAAGAGGTGGGGGACAGAGTTCCCAGGATGTCCTGACCGCTCTGAGATGCTAAATGTGCTTAATCCTTTGTTTCGCCACCTGAGAGCAGCAGTATGTAGCACTCTCATCTCTTGAGTGGCCCTCTCGCTCACCCCACCAGGCCCAAGGCTCAAGTGCACAGTGTGCTCTTCTGAGGCCTCCTAGCCCACCACTCTCCCTTCCCCACTTCGATCTTGCCCTTGCCCCACCTGTGTCTGACCTCAGTCAGATATTCGCCTTTTGCAACCTGAAGGGAGAAGTTTGGTCTAATGGTCAGAAGACGTGCCTTGGCTTAAAACACAGGCTTAGCCACACATCTAAGTATGTCACCTTAGGCAAGTCCTCTAAACCATTTACTTCTCATTGTCCTCATCTACAAAATAAGGGCAATAAAACCTCCCTTGTGGTGTTATCATGAGGATTTAAGTCAGATAATCCGTAGCTCTCCATAGCATTGGCTACAAGAAGCCACTCGTGCGGTAGTTTGGAGCCTGGGCTCTGGAGTCAAACACAGTGGGTTTGAATCCCAGCTTAGCCACTGTCTCCGTGTTACTGGTGTGACGTCTCTGTAACAGAGAGATAATAGTCGTATCCGTGTTACAGGACTGTTGTAAAGATTTCACCCATTAGACTTCCTATGGTAAAGTGCTCCGCCTGCACGTATTAGGCATTCAAAACTACTGCTGTTTGTCACTGATTATCATCATCACCACTGGTGGGAGTTAATCCATTCAAGAGTAATTATCCTGAGTGTCTGTGAAAGATTTGTCTGAGCGGATCTTTTCCAGCATGACTCCGCTTATTCTCGTAAGCCCTAACTTCTGCTCTCACTCAAAGTTCCTGGTTAGAACCTCCCCACTTGAAGGTTTCTTTCCTTTTCTTAGCAGACGGAGGCTTGGCTACCCTCACAGGCAGAGTTCCACCCCCCGACAAGCTAGGATGGTCTCCCTGAGGTATTTTCCTTCATCCCAAGATGAATGTTCCAGAAGCAACCGTCTCTCAGCACATCTTTGGAAGTTCCGTTTGCTGACCCGCTTGGAAACAGGAATCTTGATTTTAAGAAAGACTGATTTTGCAGGAGGTTGACTGTATGTTATTCTCATAAAACACATGTCATCCTAACTGTAACTGTGTGAGTGGTAAACTTCACATTCTAAATTTAGAAAAACAGCGTGGGGAAGAAGCATAACCTCTGAAACAGTGGAGGAGGCAGCGGGAGTTGTTTTATGTACCTGGGTTGTGCAGGCCAGCTGGTTACAGATGCTTTCCCCAGTGAGGGCTGTTTTAAACAGTGCGTTTTTAGGGAGGTTTTTTGGCTTTCTAAAGTTTTTCACAAGTTTTATTGACCGGATTCAGCTTTGTGAATCTTAACCCGTTTTCGCTTCATGCAGTATTATTTTCAGAGCCACAGGCTTGCCTCCAGGCCAGACCCCAGCGGGGACTCTGGATTACTCAGAGGTTGCTTCAGATCCAAAGGTAATTTGTTGGTCAATTACTATTCGCTGTAATTATAGTGAAGCCTCCGCACTGGTGCCTCATCCCACCATAACAAAGGTGATTTCACCACTGTGCCCCCAACCCTTACACAGAGAAGAGAGGTAGGCAGCAGTCCCTCCCCATTGCCTGTGCTCCTGGGGGGCAGGAGATGGCATGTCAAGGACCCTGCCCTCTATTTTGTGGGAATATTAGAAGTAGAGGACAGTGAATCCTGCAGTGACTCGAATGGGGCGAGTAAAGCCTCTATGGATACGATACAATGCACAGAGTCACGCAGGCTGCCACCAGGTGAAGGCTGTCAGCAGAAAGTGACCGCTCGGCACAGGGCATAATCATCTGGGACATTCCGACTTAGCGGCTTGGCCCTACCACAGGCCAGTTCAGTTGGGGCTTCCACCGCAGGGCGTGTGCGGTAGTTTTCAAAGCTTTCCTGGTAGTTTGAATGTACGTCTAGGCTGAGACCCACCCCAGTGAGGTCCCTCAGTACGGTTCACATGAGGGCATGCAGTGGTGGCCTGTGACCCCCTCCCGGCTCCCGCTGGTGCTGGACCTTGCTGGACAGGCTCTTGATGCCGACAGCTCCTCCCCACGTGGCTCTGTGGTTAGATCCACGACTGGCCCTCTGACTTCCTCCATGGTGTTGCCCACTCCCGGAATCCCAGGGCCCCGGAGGCCGAGGCACCCACTGTCCATCGCCTCTTGTGCCCTGGCAGGGATATTCTGCATCATTCAGACATAAATGGCAGCATCGTGGTGTTCATCGTTCAGCCTTGGATGCTTTGTTCCTGCTCATGACTGTAGAGTTCTGCACGGCTTCATGCAATCAGTCTGCTCTCATGCCAGATATCTCCCTCTTGCCCCTCCAGACCCACCGGCCACGCTTTCCGCCCTCTGTCCGCCTGCAGGAGGTCCTGGATGAAATGCATAACACTTCACCAGGCCTCCCTTCCTTCTGGGATCCTGGTGAGTGCAGCCGCGAGAAGCCCAACATGAGACAGAAAGGCGGGAGGAGGGTGAGCTTGGCTATTTATCCCCTTGCCTTGCTCCATACAAGGTCATTTTGGGTGCTTTCTCTACATGACCATCTCTTTCTGGAATTCAGCAGCCTCTCTCTCTTCCCTTGTCCCGTTGGGTCTGCGGGCTTCTCCTTCACTCTTACTAGTCCTAGGTTACTTCCCTGTGAAAGTGATTCCCAGAGTATGGCTGCTGGGCCTGGGACCTTAGAAATGCAGGTTTCTAGGCCCCCCAGACACTCTGCGGGTGAGCTCCAGCATCTGGACAAGACCCCCAGGTGCTTCTGAGGCGCCCTTAAGTTTGAGAACCATCACACTAGGCTTTCCTGTTTTGCTTTACGCACAGCTTTGCTAATAGTCCCTTTATCAAGCCCTCCCCAGATTGTCATAATTTGCACATGCCATTTTTTTCCCTCTTGGGAGCCTCCCTGATGCACCTGTTGATACACATTTAGGTTTGCCATTCCACACAATTGTGATCTTTGTTTATCTCTGCACATATGCGTGGGTTTACAAGTAGAATAAATTCCTTGAAGTTGCATTTCTAGGTTAAAGGGAATGCGCATTTTAAATTTCAATAGATACTTGCCTGGACCGCCTGGGTGGCTCAGTCAGTTGAGCGTCAGACTTTGGCTCAGGTCATGATCTCGCATTTTGTGAGTTTGAGCCCGGCATTCGGCTCTGTGCTGACAGCACAGGGCCTGGAGCCCGTTTCGGGTTCTGTGTCTCCCTGTCTCTCTGCCCCTCCCCTGCTCAGATTCTGTCTGTCCATCTCTCTCTCTCAAAAATAAATAAACATTAAAAATAAATACATTCTCAATAGTTACTGCCAAATTACTCCCCAAAGACGCTGTCCCAATTTGCCGTCTTCTAACCTGACCGCTGATTATTTCACATTGTGTTACTACTTCCGTAACAGTGGACTAACCAGACCATGGCCGTGTGTTAAGGTCACACTGCTCAGACTTGGGAGCATGCAGATCACCTGAGCGTCTTACTGGAACATATACCCTGATTCGAGAGGTCTGGCATGGGACCGGAGAGCCTGCATTTTTCACAAGCTCTCTGCTGACACTGGTCTGTGCCAGTCCTGAATAACAAGGGGTTAGAGAATAAGCATAAAGAAAGGGTCAAGTAGCGGGTTCCGGGTTCAGATCCCCACTCAACCATTTAGTAATTGTGACTTTGGGCAAGTTTCTTAATCATCTGGATCCTCAGTTTCCTCATCTATAAGATGGGGATCATATTGTAGTGTTTATGATGACCACGTCAGTTAATACATCCATGTGCTGGACACGTCACGGCTGTTTCACAGCTGGTGGCTCATACTGCTCTTGCCCCACCTCCTGTCTGTTCCTCATACTCAGCTGCTCTTGGCTCCTCTCAAACGGCTTCCAGTGTCTCAGCCTGGCAGTTGTTCCAGAAGGCCCTGCTTGTCTTCAGGGCAGCCCCCAGTCCAAGGCGGTACCTAGGACCCAGCGCTCTTCTCCTCTGGCACCTCTGGAAGGGAACTTGTGGTACGGTGCTGCCAAACCTGCCACTGAGCAGTCATTCTAGAAAGCACCAACTGCGTGATCAGTCCCCCAGGCATCGAATTCTTCTTTTCTTTAGGATGGTCTTGGTCCTAATGAAAACCTTTAGCAACTTCCCTGATCCTTCTTTTCTTCACGATGAGCTCGAGTGAACTCCCAGTGGCATCCCCCCCATTTGGGGTAGGGGTAGAGTCCGTCACTTCCAGCAGTATCTCAACTCAGGTTTCTGGAGAACTTGGTCATGCCCACTCTCGTCCGCATATACCACCCTCAGCCTGTGAGAATACGAATGCACTTTCCTCCTGCCCCCCCCCGCCCCCCAAGGTTAACACACGAATCATTTGTAGTACAGATCGTGGTTTACAAAGGAACATGGCAAAACCCAGAGCCGTGACATCACGGCATGGAGAAGCGGCTTCAGACCCGCTCGGCGCCAGCCTGAGCGTGGGATGCGCCTGGCCCCTGTCAAACATGACCTCATTCCTGTGTTTCACATGGACTTGAAGAACAGATGGTGAAGCTGTGAGCACATGTGTGGAAAACGGCGATTCGGAGTCGCCCGGAGGAGCCCCGAGGTGGAGGAAGCGGATGTGCTGCCCTGCAGGCCCGGGGTCTTGAATTCATTTCCCCCACACTGAAGGCGGCGCCTGTACGCAGAGGATAAAAGCCCGGGCGGCTAGCAAGAGACACTTGAAAGGTACGGGGGCGCCATTCGGGGTGTGGAGGCCACATTGGGAGCCTCGCTCTGCGTGTTAACGGAAAAAGGAAGAGAAGCCGCTGCTTCCTTTTCTTCTTGAGCAGCCTCTCATCTGTGCGCCCTCAGCCCTGTATGTTGTCACCCCCTTAGCCGGGTTGGCTCTTCTCCCGTTGTTCAGACCGGCCCTTCCTGCTGGTGCTTCTGGCCTTCGTGACCAGCCCGGATCTCCGCCCCAGCCTCCCACCCCGTGTCTCCCGCTGAACGTCCGGCTGGCCGCATCCCCCAAAACTGCCCTCATCATCCGCTGCACCGCACCGACTCCTCTCCCTGCGTTTCCCACTCCCCAGAACGTCTTCATTGGAAGACGGCGTTCTGCAGCGTTTCAAAACCAGTGACAAACAGTCAGCCTGCTCGCTGCCAGATCCATCCGTCCGCAGGGGCCGAGACGCAGCAGAACTGTGTGCCCAGATCAAATGGTTCTGGTCCCTAAGGAGGGGGGCTGATGCTCTCAAGCCTGCTTTGAGGGCTGTTGTTAATAGTCAGCCCTGGGATCCTGCTGGCTGCCTTTGTGCTACATCCTTGAAGATGTTGCTCATTGCATTCCACAGCAGCTCCTTAATGAAGACTCAAGGGAGAAGTTTCCCTCAGGTTTAGCGGAGTCGAGCAAGCAGCTTCTTCTGGTCCTCTGCTCCCCTGGTCCTGTGAACCGCGAGTCACATCACTGGTCACAGCAGAAAGCTCAGAAGATTCCCGTAGCAAGTACGCAAGAAGGGACAACAATGTGTGTCGTACGTTAACTCCACGCAGGCTTTGTTGTGTCTTCATCGATGTAGTTTAATTCATGTCATTTTGTGTTATTATGCATATTCATTTAAGCCTTCTTTAAGATGGGATATAAAATACGGGCGCCTGGGTGACTTAGTCGGTTAGGCATCCAATTCTTGGTTTCAGCTCAGGTTCATGAGTTCGAGGCCCATATCGGGCTCTGCACTAACTGCAGAGCCTGCTTGGGATTCTCTGTCTCCCTCTCTCTGTGCCTCTCCCCCCCTCCTCAAAAATAAATAGACTTTTTTTTTAAAAGATGGGATACAAAATATTAAAAGTTTTACCCACCATTCTCATATTTTTATAATTGAACACACATATATAGTATCTATAGAGATTTTTTATTAAGTAGAAAGATGCAACATTTGGTGGAGAACATGATTTGATAGATTGTCTACACAAAGGACACACACACACACATATATATAAAACAGTAACAACATCAAAGTAACAGCACTTTTAGAAACCTATTATAAAATAACGAGGCATGGTGAAGAGAGATTTGGATCGTGAAGTTCAGCTAGAGAGAATTCGAGTTGTAGGTAGGGACCCAAATGAAGTCTCTTTTATGTGGCTTCAAACACACACACATACTCACCATAATTATCTAACATGTGACAAAAAGCTGCTGGGGACCGTTTTCTGATAATGGGAGGTCCCTGGAAACCACTTCAGTGATCACAAGGTACGGGAACCATATGGGCCTTCTTGCAGTCCCCGGGCAGTGGGGACACAGTGTTCAGAGGGCCTGTTCCTCCCTGTGCTCTCCTAATAGGCCATTAGAGAAAGGGACTATTTGCTGGTTAACGGAGATGAAAGTTTCTGTCATTTTTCTGCAAGCAAACAGGTCTTTAATATTTCCTGAAACCACAGGTCTGCTTCGTGTCTTGTAACCAAAACACCCATAATCCTCAACACCAGAGAGCAGAGGGCCCCCGATAGTGCAATGGCCATCTATGGGAGCAGAAACACCTGTGGGAAGATTAGGCGGAGTGGTTTTTGCAAGCCGTGTCTGGGGTCTGTAAATGCTAGCGGATCACTGACAGAGTTGGGTGCAGCTTTCGTGGGGTTTTTTGGTTTTGGTCAAATGTTTTCAGTGACTCCCCCCACCCCTGAATGAGGTATGAGGCGGACATATTTCACAGAGATTCTTAGTAGACTTAAAGACCATCCTCTGTGTCCATTTGTCCATGTTATTGATCATGTTCATGGCTTCTGTTTCTAATACCAAACCTTAGTCCTTTTAATTGGGTAAGCTTTCTCTTTCCCTGACACTAATGAAATTATTTTCATTAGAGTCTGCACTTTCATAATCATTGCATCTGGATTGGGGATTTTATGAGAGAGTCAAGGATATACCATCAAGAGTTAAAGGTGGGAGAGAAGGTTAACTTTACCTTTGGGAAACTGTGAGGGCTAATTCACAAATCTGCTACTCAAAGTCTGAAACAAAGACTTTTCATTAGTAGATGTAAGAAACAGACAAGTGGGGGGAACAGGCTGGTCAGTTTTTGGTATACTGATGGGAATTGGCTTTAAGTTTTGAAGTACACTTATGCTTTTAGTTGCCAGATTTTTTAAATATATATCTTTAACTCTTTAGGAGAAGAAAGAGTTCCTATTGAAGGCCAATGGTACCTAGCAAACTATAGCCAAAATTCTGTATGTTTTCATTGCTTTTCTAAATGAAATAATTTTATTGTTTTCATTCTGATTTAAAATTGCTGTAAGCCTATCTTTTTTTTACATAAAAAAGTACAGGGGAGTCTGGGAGGCTCAGTGGGTTAAGGGTCTGACTTAGGCTTAGGTCATGATCTCATGGTTCCTGAGTTCAAGCCCCGTGTCAGGCTCTGTGCTGACAGCTCAGAGCCTGGAGTTTGCTTCAGATTCTGTGTCTCCCTCTCTCTCTGCCTCTCCCCTGCTCACACTCTGTCTCTCTCTCCCAAAAATAAATAAAATAAATAAGTAAATAAAATTTTAAAAGTTTTAATATAAAAAATACAGATGTTTATAAAGAAGAAGGTGAAACATTTATATTCTTACCACTTAGAGAGAGACACTGATAAAATTTGTTGTATTTCTCTCCAGGCTCTTTCCTGTCCACGTAATACACATATGTATATATATTATAAGAAAGGATTCATACTCTACATACATATTTATAACTTGCTTTTTCTTAATCTCTTAGATATTTTTCATGTTGATATGTTTATAGACCATTATCATTAATACTGGTGACTTTGATACTCCACATGTATTGCAATTTATCAAATTCCCTATTCTTTGACATTTATCTTGTATATCGTCAACTACAGTCATAATAATGCTGCATAACACACAAGCACAAAACCTCAGTGCTGTACAAACATAAGCACTTTGCATCTTGCTGGTGAGTTTGTAGAATGGAGGGCGTGGCACTGGTGCATGATGAGGGAGGTGGGGAGGCTCTGCTCCACCAGTCTCTCATCCCCTCCTGGGGTCTCATCTACGGACCCTTCTGATGACAGAAGTGTAGGAATGCGAGCCCAGTTCCACAAAAGCACCATCCAGGAATGCAGAGGGGCCCAAAAGGGGAAACACGTGGATCAAGTTTGGTTGACTGTAGCCTCGAGTCCCATAGACCCATCAGACATGGTATCAGATATCTCACTTCTTAAGTACCTCCTTCTTCGATTTCCCTCGTACTTTGTGTGTGTAAATATGTGAATTTATGGTCTGTGTCATGTTTGATATGTTGGTATTGTGATGGATAAAATGCTATCGATTACTAAGATTGAGGCACATTTGGCTTCTGACTGGACATTTGATTTAGGTAAGAGTAATATTCCCAAACTTGGTCAGGTGGAGGGAGAGGCAGTGTTGTGTCAACAGTAGAGCCTTCCATGGGTCGGCAGTTTACTTAGGAAAGTAGCTTGAATTTGGACTTGCACAGCCCCAGTGTCTTCTTCTGGGGGAATGGAGTCAGCATTCACCCTGCCTACCTGCTAGGGTTGTGAGCAGCAAATGAGAAAGTACACCATAAACAATAATGGCTCTTCCAATATGTGTTAGCAGAGTGGCTGTTTCATGTTGGGCCCATCAAGCAGCTTTCTCTGAACCTGGGCTTGCTCAACATTTGAAATGGAGATGGAAGCAAGACCAGATTTCCAGAAGAAGCTGCAGAATTCCTATGCTCTGACCACTGGAGGAAATTTCTGTCTAGTGATTTTATTGACGCCACTGGCATAGTTTAATCATGAGGAACATCCATGGACAGCGGTTCTCCTTTCCTACATGAGCTTCCAGAAAGCCCCGCACGCTACTGTTTCCATGAGTAACCTCAGAGGAATAAACTGGCCTTGGGTCTCTTCCCCAATTGTTTTTCCAGTGAGATAGGTACTATCATTATTCCAAATTTAAATTTGAAGAAACTAAGGCCCAGAAAGATGATGTGTCTTGCCCAAGATTGTGCAGAGCCCATCTTTTAAACCGGATCCGCCTTGTCCAAAGGCTGAGCATTTAGCCCCAGCTCCAGTCAGGGGTCAAAGGGAACATCATCCACATCAAAGTCCTCCTCTGCTCCTCCTTCTACTCATCCCTTAAGCACACCCTTCATCATCTGTAACCTTCTTCTCAACCCTGAGTTTCACTGAACTGTGAGCTTATTAGCCCCAACTTGCAACTGAGGCATAGAGAAGGGAGGTGTCATTTCCTTGGCACCACAGGGAATTCATGACTGAGGAAGGAAGACCTGAGGTCAAGGTTCTCCCTCCGTGACACTGAGGAACATTTTAACTTAAAAGAGGTCATGGGTTACAGACAGAGGGTTTGCTTTCTACTGGTAAAAATAGGCACTCTTGTTGAATTCATTTAAGGTTTCCCATCTTTACAGATACAGACCTTTGACCAGAGTCCTCTTCTTTCCTCCTGACAACTGCTGACTAGCCTGGGGAGCCCTCAACAAACATTTCAGCCCATCTGTGTCTTCAGTATGTCATTTTTTCCTCTCTCCTTTTCCTTCAGCTGCTCTAGAAGCTAGTGTTTCCAGATTTGGGAGAGAGGGCAGGGCTGAGGAAGGGTGTCTGAGGAGTAACCACTACCGCCAGTCCTGCTATCCTCATTAACATGAATGGATTCTTCTAGGCCTCATTAGCTCAACAGCTGTATATGTATTTCTGCCATGATTCGGCTGACCTGATTCTCATCAGCATGGTGCGGAGAGTCCTGGATGAGGACCTGGAAGATACGGATTCCAGGCCAAGGTCTGCCCTCAGTGGCAATCACACTCTCCATCTCTGGACCTCAGATCCTTATCCGTAAGCTGAGGAGGTTGAACCAGAAACCCTCTAAGGAATTTTTCAGTGATTCATTTTCCTCCCTGGGTAGAGTTACAGCTCACCATCATTGACCATTTTTGGCTCAGAATTATTGTGGTTCAGTGGTAGAAGAGGAACTTATTGCAAATTCATCTTTAAAATGTTTTGAGATCATTAAGAGAAAACTGAGCTCAGCATTGCCTCCAGAGCCTTTGACGTTACCAGCCTTCCTGGGCAGAAGGAGGCCTGGGTAAAGTAGAATTTGGCGTCAGAAGGGCCTGGAGATTCTAGACTCCTCCCGCCTTCTGCAGAAGGGAGACTGTAGCCCAGACAACTTGTCCAAGGCCACCCCACTTTAGGAACAGAATCGAGCATAAAACTGCTTCCAGCGTTATTTTACAATACCCCTCACAGAGTGGCAAACCTTCATTAATACTTATTTTAATGTTATTCCCGTAAACTCAGTGACCGCGTGTTATCAGCAACGCATACCATGTTCTTTGTGCTCGAACCCAGTTACTACTATAGTTCAGTGACAAGCTCGTTTCTTTGGCCCATGGAAATAATTACATCGTCAAATACCATTTCATGATTAAAAACTTTTCTAACCAGGAATAGCTCTCACTTCACAGTAATTACTTGTGGCAAATACCCTTTTTTTAGAAAATGCATGTTGAACAAATTGAAGTCAGATCATTTTTTCCCTCCCCTGCTGGAATAATTGCGTGCATAGGAAGAGATTCCAGTTCGGAGATGTTCTGAGTGTTACATATCGCATGATAACTTGGACTTCAGCACCCTTAAACATCCTTGCTCATCTCGAGATCCTTCCGTTTCTCACAGACAGAGCGAAAGCAGTATCCACCTTCACTTACAATCAAGTGTTCGTTAATCCTCTCCTGCCTCTCCAGTGATACTGAGCCCTCAATTTGTATATATTGTTTTTCTTCAGCAGCTGTAGTTCCTCCCTCGAAAGAAGTAGGGGAACCCCTCAGTTGGGTTCCGGTTCCAGTTGAGTTGTGTGAGCTTGGCCAAGTTAAGTCTCCAAGGCCCAGTTAACAAAAAATAGGGTTAATTATTTTGCCCCACAGGGCAGTTGCTGCGGGAGTTATATTAGGAAGTTACATTCTAGGATGGTGCCTGGTAAATGAATAGCTCTTAAGAAGTGTTTACTAAATGCCACTTAGTTATTATTTTTCCATTCTGGTTTCTGGCATGCAGGTATCACTCACGTCTTAGCCGAAACCTTCATAGGAAACAGTTTTCTGCCTCCCCGGTGCCAAGTTTCCTTTCTGGTTTTTCTTTTTTACCACTCTTTCCTCTAACTCTGTAAACATTTTACAAATAGCTGTTTGAAGTCTCTCCCAGATTGGCCTCTCATCTGCAGTTCCTGGGTGTGAGCTCCTTTGTGTCCCGTGCGTGTTGACCCCAGTTCACGGTGGGTGTTTCTCCCATGCTTTGCAGTTTTGGAGTGCGAGCTAGTCGAACAGGAAGTCCTTTTCCTGGAGAGGCACACTTGCCCTGGGTTCAAGAGAAATACCTGTGGGAAGATTTTGAAGATGCTTTTGAGGGGAAGCTATAGATTTCTCCAGCATTTGGTGATGTTTGTTTTCTTTTAAAATTTTTAATGTTTATTTTTTAGAGAGACAGAGCATGAGTGGGGGAAGGGCAGAGAGAGAGGAAGACACAGAATCCAAAGCATCTCCAGGCTGTGAGCTGTCAGCACAGAGCCCGATGCGGGGCTCCAACTCAGAGACCATGAAATCATGACCTGAGCCAAAGTCAGACGCTTAACTGACTAAGCCACGCAGGCACCCTAGAGATGTTTTAACTTTTAATATCTCAGTTTCAGAAGACACCACCAATTGAGTAACTCCCCACGGTTTGTAGAGCATCCAACTTTATGCTAAGAAAACTCCTCAAGTCCAGCTCCCTTTCAGCTGGAGAGGGTGTTGGCTCTAATCTCTGCAGTGGACTCTATTAAAATTGAATTAATCTCTCATCCCTGTGGGGTGTATTGGGATCTGGCGCCACTGTAAGAATTCAGCGTTACGTCAGCACAACATTCTGACTTTACATTTCCTCCTTATTTCTGATGCCTCAGGATTTCCCCTTCTTATTCTGAATTTGGTTATGTGGGATTCTTTTTTTTGCGTGCAGCTGTATTTTATTTAATTTATCTATGTATTTGGAGCAGGAAGATGAACCCCCTGTAATCAGGTGAAAAGTTCCATTGCTTTCCTCTGGCACTGAAATAAGTGGCTTTTGCTGAGGGCTGCAAGGCTAGTTTTCAGCCCCATCACTACTTTCTTGAAGGTCAGCAGTAACCTTTTTGCTGCTAAATCCAGTTGCCTTTTCTGAATCTCAGCATACATAGATTTTTTAAAAAATATTTTGATAGTTGTAATTACAAGAAATTGTCAATGTCCAGCGTGATGCAAGGATATGAGGTCCCATGCAACATGTTCTAGAACAATTCTTGTTTGACTTATGTTTGCAGTCTTCCCGACGCTCAGCACAGAACCTTGCATGTAGGTCTTTGCTTAGTTCCAAGGGGGAAAACCTGCTGATAGTTATAGTAAGATCATGTTAAATACATCCAAGAACACGGTGTGACTTCCCACTTGTTCACATATTATTTTGGGTCTTTCAGCAATATTTTAAAGATTTTCATAATCATATTTCTTAAATTGATTTCTCTGTATTTTCTCTCTTTTTTGAGAGAGAGAGTGTATGCAGGAGCGGGGAAAGGGCAGAGCAGGGGGCGGCGGGAGACAGAGAGAGACAGAAGAGAATCTTAAGCAGGCTCCCTGCCCAACACGGAGCCCGATGCAGGACTCAATCCCACAATCTTGGGATCATGACCCGAGCTAAAATCAGGAGTCAGACATTCAACTGACTGAGCCACCCAGGGGCCCCTATTTTATCCTTTTTATTGATGTTGTAAGGGATCTTTTTCCCCACTATATCTGCTATCTGGTTATTGTTTGTTAATATGAATGTTATTGAATTCTTTACTTCTTTCTATTTTATTATTTTCATAACTTCTTTTATTATTTCAGTATTTTTAAATTACTTTTCCCTTTTGGGTTTTCAAGGTATATGACCTTATTATCTGCAAGTGGTGATAATTTTACCTCCTCTTAATCAATATTTTTAGCCCTCATTTCTTTTTCTTGTCTAATCATATAGGCTAGTACTCCTTGTACAAAGTTAAACAAGAGTTAAGTCTTTGTATCTTGTTTTGTTTCTGACTTAATTGAAGGTGCTGTTTGGATTTCTCCCTTCAGCATGATGCAGGCAATTAGGCAGGAATAGATTTATTCTTATTGTGTTAAGGGAGCATTTTTATACCATTGAGTTATTTTTGTCAAGAATAGATGTTGCATTGTGCTTTTTCCACTTAAACTTGTTCGTATGATGAATTATATTCATGTGTCTCCTAAAATTAAACTGTCTGTTTTCCTGGCATAAACGCCACCTGGTTAGGATGCTTGGTTCTTTTTAACATCCTGGATTCTGTTTGTGTTATGACTTCATTAAATTAACATTTGTTAAGCGGAGTACAGGGTGTCAGATGGTGAGCCATAGTTCAATAACAGACCACAAGGGAAATCAAACCAGAGACGTTTATTACGCACAGGTCCTTGTGGAGGAAGTTCATAGCTTGCCTTGAGGGCCATAGGAGGAGGTCAAGGCAGAATACAGATAGTGAGAGGCATGACTGGGGTGCATGCCTTCTTTAGGGTCCATAGATGGAGTGCTTAGCGGTTCCCAAGCTAGGGTGGGTTTGTTAAGTCCCACAACGGTCTTAACTAAGAGGTGTGTCAGGCGTACAGGCACTGGAAGGCAGGAGAGACTGGATGACAAGAGCTGTTGGGGAAGTCTTAGTGGGAACTTATATTGATTTACCTGTGACCCTGAGGCTGCTATCTAGGTCACTTGCTTGCATGAGGGGCCAGTGTCAGTTTAAAATCCCTGCAGACCACTTGGCCAAACAAATGAATACCAAGGCAACAATACATGAAGTAGTTCGGCTAAACTCTTGATGATTTGGTGTTTTGTTGAGGGTTTTTGCCCAAGTAATCTTAAGAGATGGTCTGTGACTTCATTTTTGAAATCTTTGTTACATTTTGTCATTGCACACTTCCGAAAATATGATGTTCTTCCATTTTTTTAATGTTCCAGAATAGTTTAAATTGCACTGGCATTTTCTGTTCTTTGAAATATGGTGGAAAGTTTATAGGCAACCAGCTCGATCTGGTACTTTTTAGGAGATGAGGCTCTTTGTTGGTTTTTCTTGTTTTGTTTTTCTTTCCCCCATGAAAATCAGTCTGTTTAGATTTTCTCTTTTTCTGGTATCAGTTTAGGTAAATTACATTTTCTTCAAAAATTGCCTACTCATCTAGATTTTCAAGGGTATTTGGTTTGAATTTAGCAAAGTAGTCTTTTAGGGATCTTTTAGATTGCTTAGATTTTGTAGTTATTTCCTTATAATATTTCTTACTTTGTATATTTACCGTTTCCTCTGGTTTTTTTCTGATCGAGTTAGCTAGCAGATTAACTGTCTCTCCCACCTTCCAAAAACAGCTTTTATTTCTACTATTTTTTATTTTCTAACCAACTAATAACTCTTTTATTTTTATTAGTTCCTTTCTCCTGCTTTTCTTCAGTTTCTTTGTCCTTTACTAACTTACAATACTCAAATTTGTTACAGTTTTAGATGTTAGATAAGCTGTTCTGAGTGCCCCTGGGATCATTTTGATGTGGTTTCCCCAGTTCTCTTTTAGTTGGCTGTAGTTCATCTTCTAGAGATTTCCTCAGAAAGCTCAGGGGAACAAAAGTATTGTCCTATGATGAAGTGATCAAGGACTATGCAGCCACAAAATCTAGGGAAAGAAAGTATTTTGAGATGAGGTGTCACAGAAGGGGGTGTTACAGAGGCAGGATAGTTGTAGTTAATTACTAGAAACAGTATTTTTCTGGATTTGGGGTGGTGTGTGTAGAATTTATCAGCTTCAAAGTTTACACTTAATACCCTTTCTTTGTTCGTTCTAAAAAAATACATTTGTACCTAATAAAAGGGACCCCCAGATTGTATGAACTTCAGGCCCATGACCCTGCATCTACTCCTCGCTGCTGCCCAGCCCACCCCCATCAGTGAACCCTTCTTGCAGAAGACGGGTTTGCCTTCATCCCTTGGGAGTGCCCATCACCCTTTAGAAGTGCATTGTTTGGGGTCTCAGAAATCTGCTCAGGGTGTTCCCTCCTCTCCTCTATACGTCCCCCTCTGTAGCTCCAGAGAAAATCTGTTCGCTTTTTGTGCCTCTTACAAATATGTTGTGTTTGTCTGGTTTTGCCAGAAATGGAAGATGGTAAGTTTTTTCCTTTCCTTCTCTTTTTTGGATAATTTTCACAAGCAAGACGGGGAGAACACTGGCTTATGCAACTATATTCACACCAGAAATCCAGTTCTGTCATTTAAAACATTTTTTTTTCTGTTTTAAATGTAAAACACACATACATTATAGAAAATTCAGATCCTGAGAAATACAAAAAAGAAAATTCAAACCATTACTGTTAAAATCCTTATGTATTTCTTCCTAATCCTTTTTCCATGCTTACATGCTCTTTCTTTTAAAAATTGGGATCACTCTGAGTCTACAGTTTTGTATCCTGATTTTTTTTCGCATAAGCATTTTTGTAAATCACTAAAGAGAAAAAGTTGTAATAGCTGCATAAAAGAAATTAGTTTATCATTTCTATACTGTTAGATATTAGGTGATTCTGATTTTTTAAAATTATCATTTTACCCCACTGTGATTATCAGTATGCCCCACTATAAATGGTACTGTATGAGTTGGCAAACTACAGTCTGTAGGCCAAATTTAGCCTGCAAGTACTTATTTTTGCAAATAAAGTTTTATTGGAACACAGCATGCCCAGTTGATTATAGTCTATGGCTTGTTTTTCCCTACAATGGCTGAGGTCGATAGTAGCAATAGAGACTGATTGGCTTGCAAGGCCTATAATATTTATAGAAATAGTTTCCCACCCTGTTGTACTATAGTGAACCTCTTTCCACGTTTATTTTTGTACTCATGTGTGTTTATTTTCTCAACATTAACCCCTAGGAAAGGAACTACTTTGATCAAAGGAATATGAACATCTTTATAGCACTTACCAAGTCATCCACGAGAAAGCTTGAGTCACTATTCCGCTACTAATCTATTAAAGCTTGCCTTTCCCCACACCCTTGACATCACTGGTCATAGTCATATTTCTTTAATCTACAAATTTTGTAAGTTGAAGAATGATATCTTATTTTTGTTTGCCTATTTTTGATTTCTAGTGAGGTGGAACATTTCTTCATAATTGTGACTTCCATCTCATTTTCGAATTGCCTGTTCATGTCCTTTGCACATTTTCTTGTTGGAGTATTTGCTTTTTCTTCATGATCTGTGAGACACATTTAAATACTACAGATATCATACATTTAATGCTTTGGATATTGACCACTTGGTTTTTTCCTTGAAATAGTGTGCTCTCAGCAGCCTCAGCTACGATGGGTGACACACCACTATTCTTAGAGTATGGCAATCCTTATAGTCTTAGGTTGTATCCTGAAGGGAAGCCTATTTGTGTGGGAAAGCAAAGTAGCTAAAGACCTGTATCTTCACCTCCCTGAGCATGAGAGAAAGAAAACTTCCAGAAAAGAAACAGACATTTAGGAAGCAAATAACTCTAGTAGAACGCAAAGTACTAGGCTACATACAACTACGCAAAGGACCCAACATCGTAGGACCCCCTCTTTCTTTTCATTGCCCAGGCCCTGAGTTAACCCAGGGTCTTCCTCAAAGTGGAAAAAATTCCCTATTGTTCCTAAATAAGCCCCTAAATCAATTCCATACTCATGGAGCCTGGTAGCGGGAATTGATTTGCATGTGGCAAGCATTATTCCTGAAGCATGCCATGTTTATACCCTTTGCCCTCCATGAAATGTCTTTTTTATGTTTTTCAGAAACCGTTAATGAACTGTTGAAAAAGGGTTAATCACTATAATGTGTAAAGTAGCCCCTCTAAAAAAAAAACACACCAGCCATCAAACTTTCCAAATAAAAGTTTGTGAATTCAGGTGGGCGCCCTGGCCAGGAGGAGGCCACAAGAAGATATTTCTGAACCATAGGGCTGTTCCTTAGTCTTAAGGTAAACAAACCTGCTTGGGTTACTCAAGGTAAAAATGGCCTGGGAAGACTTGGTAAGTTGGCATAAAAGCACAAGCCGTAAACCAGCTCTCACTTCCTTGCACTCTGTGTGCTCTGAGGTAACGAGATGATAGCAGGTCTTCTGAGACAGCTAGAGAGGTTGACGTTTAGCTGGGACACCTCCCCTGGTCTCTTCTGGAGCTTGGCTGACAAATCAGTGCTCCCTCCACCTCTCATTCTTATATTCTTTTGATCCTTTATAATTTTTAGATGATTTCCTCTATAGTCCTAACTCAAACTTAATATTAAATCAAACTTCAGGTTGGCCTATATTCCCTATTGTACCTACAGGTATGATGCGCTTCCTTCATGTGATCTTTATCATCTGCCAGGAAAATGGAGCTGACCCTTATCCTCAGTTTATAGCCGAGTAAACTGAGGCTCCAAGAAGCTTAACATAGCGTGTATAAGTCATATGGCTAGTCTGCTTGGGAATTAGTATATAAACCTGGGCTTTGGTTTTACTCCAAGAACTCCAAACGCTTCCGTGTGAACAGAGAATGCAGTTGAACTTGCCCTGAAATTGCTGGCGTGAACTCTCTTTGTCTTAAGGACAACTTCCTTCATCCAGAGGACCAATATTTGTTGAGCTCACACCATATACTGTTTACTCTGCTGGCTGTTTTACATATGGTGTATCCAGTCAGCCACAACTGCCTTGTGAAGAAAAGGCTCTTGCCATCGTTATAGCTGGGGGAAGGGAGGCCCAGAGTGGTTCCCTTGCGCAGGAGCACAGCATGGCTCATCAGAAGCTGCCCCGGATGCGCAGTCAGCCCTGTGTGGCCCCTATGTGGTGTGCGGACCACATAAGGCTCATGCTGTAAGTGCTAGCAGCGAGCACGCGGCTGTACCTAACACCCTTGACTCACACCTTTCTAGTTTACAACATTGCTTTCAGGTGGCATCTCAGTGATGCAACACCCAGCTGTAATCCAACTTTAATTTGATTAAAGACTAAGGGTTCATTTTTTAAGTTGATTTTTTTTTTTTTAATTTTGAGACAGGGAGAGGGAGAGAGGCAGAGAGAAAGGGAGAGAGAGAATCCCAAGCAGGCTCTGGCTGTCAGTGCAGAGCCCAACGTGGGGCTCAATCCCACAAACTGTGAGATCATGACCTGAGTGGAGATCAAGAGTCTGACGCTTAACCATCTGAGCCACCCAAGTGCCCCTGTGAGGGTTGGTTTTTAAGAAAATTATTCCTCGCAGTGTGGAGAGGCTTTTTTTTTTTTTTACATTTTTTAATGTTTTTTTATTTGTTTCTGTGAGAGAGAGAGAGAGAGAGAGAGACCGCATGAGCAGGGGAGGGCCAGAGAGAGAGGGCAAACACAGAATCTGGAGCAGGCTCTAAGCTCTGAGCTCACTGTCAGCACAGAGCCCGATGCGGGGCTCAAACTCACCAATCATGAGATCATGACCTGAGTTGGGTCGGACACTTAAGGAACCGAGCCACCCAGGTGCCCCTGGAGAGGCTTTTTGAGATTACAACTGAACCTTTGTAAATGAAAAAAATTGGTGAGAACTATTTTCCATTTGCACCTACTGTTTTTATTTGCAAACTGAGCTTGTAGGGAGGATACTATTTTTCTAATTATAATAAAATAGATGAAAGCCAACATTAAAAAAGAAAAGACTGGACTCACCTCTGTCCCATCTTTTCCTTCCTAACCTCACCTTCCAAGCTGGGAAACTTTGTGACCTAAATGCATTAGAGGCCCCAAGTTTAAGGGTCAGCCCCCGAGTCTCATTGCAAAGGCTGTCACAAAGCACCAACAGCTCTCCAATCCAACAAGACACCAATTGTTAATTAACTATTTTTAAAAACCTTTCAAGCAACCTGAGTATGTATTACATAGTTTCCTCTTTATTCTTCCATATTCTGACCCTCTCCACCTCCCCCACCACACCATGGACCCCAAAAGAAATACTGTCTGGATTCTTGCCCGTAGCGAATTCAATATTTTTCTTTTAAGTTCTGTTTCAGCTCAGGAAGAAGAGTGGCTTTATAAACCATTACCAAATCAAAGCCCCATCAGAGGAGGACAGAAGCCCCCATACATTGGGATGAATTATTTTCAGTTCTTGATTTTATGCCAGTGCTAGTGAAATTTCACAGCTGGTTATTAAAAAATCCCGGGGTCAGGGTTATGTGCTATTTATGTCAGAAGAAGGAGGAGAAATAAAATACCCTAAAGATATGAAAACATTTTGTAAATCGACATATTTTTGGCATATGTTTCCCTTTCAGGGCCTAGGAAGCGATTTATGTGCTCTGATGAAGTGCTGGTAGAAAGACCCCTACTCAATCCCCACTTAATGGTCCACGCACCTTCCAAAGTATTGATACAGCTGACCTGGCTGAGGCCCATGACGGGTGAGAGGAGGGAGGCCTGGGACATGTAGACAATTTATTGCTTTTTAGAAAGAGGGAGAAGAAATGGTATGAGCGACCTAAGCCATAGTTCCCTCAAAAGGTAGAAACTGCTAACCGTTCAAGCTGACAACTGCCAATGGTAACCCAACTTTGCTTTACTCGCTATAAACTTGAATCACTGTTTTTTGTGTTTTTTTTGAGAATGTTAAAATGGAGCACCCCCCATCCCCACTGCTTGGAGCAGTTCCAGCCCTACCCTCAAATGCGAAGATCCAGAAACAAGAATGGACCATTAGCCAGCCTCTCCCAGAGCAGATGTCTGGCCCAGTAGAGGAATGGACTTGTGATTAGCTGATGGTCCCCAGTTATCCAGTCCCTCCCAAATTACAGCCTAAACTAAACTAAACTACTAAAAAGTATAGTGTCTCTTTGTTAGAAACATGATATAGAGGAAAACGAAGCATTTTTCTTTGCTCAGGGGAGCTGATACCCAACAAATCAAGTAGGACATGCCCAAGCTATTGGTGTGGGACACCTGCAGACTGCAGATGTTGTAAGGGATTACAATGAGGGTTAACATTATTATCATTGTAACAGAAGAGGATTTGGGCTCAGAAACCTCTCATGTGGACTATAGAGGAGAAAGTCCGACACCTTATTTTACAAACACGTCTCACACCCCCAGCGACTCTCCCACGAACCCAATCCATCTCATTCCTCAGCTTTTTATGAGGCTTCACTTCCAAAAAAGAATGTGCATCTTGTTTAAGCCGGTGGTAGAGTCACTAGAGGGGCTGATGAAAGCTTCAGGCTCTGGAAGTGGGCAGGAAAGAGCCTCGTCCGTGTGTCCTTAAGCAGGGTGACTGGGGTTCACACTCATCTCTTCCATGGACTGCAAACCACCAGCCCAGGAGCTTGCCTGACTTGGAGCAGAGGCTTCTCCCTTGGAGGAAGGATGGCTCGTAGCTAATACATCTTTGGTTTCTTCAGTTACAGATCCGCAGGGAAGGAACACCACTTGTGCTGTGTGAATCTGAGATGTTTGTTGGTTTCGCTGAACTGAGATAATTTAGGGATGCTTAAGGATACCTGAACTACACGTTTTGCTTCCTGATGGTACCCCTGGTATAAAAAAGGTCTTTCATATGAAAAACCGATTCTGTGTCTGATAGAAAGGTATTGGGATGAATTGGGGTTAGAATCAGCTGCCTAAACAGAAGACCCAGAATAACCTTGGTATAGTCCCAAAGGTGGTTTTCTTTTCCCTTCACTGCAAAGCAGTCTGGGTGTAAGCAGTGAGGATCCTAAGTTTCTCAGTCCTTTTGTTCTAGCGCCCTCAGCAGGTAGTTTTCTACCTGGGCTGCCTCAGGGTCCAACATGGCTGCTGGCGTTCCTGTTGACAGTAATACATGCCAGGCCGCGGGATGAAAGAAGGGGAGAAAGAAAAAAGTGCACCACTGCTTCTCTGAAGGAACACTCCCAGAAACTTACCTATAAATTCCGGGGTGCCTCGGTGGCTTAGTCGGCTAAGTGGCCAACTTTGGCTCAGGTCATGATCTCACAGTCGGTGGGTTGGAAGGCCGCATCGGGCTCTGTGCTGACAGCTCAGAGGCTGGAGCCTGCTTCAGATTCTGTGTCTCCCTCTCTGTCTGCCCTTCCCCTGCTCACTCTCTCTGTCTTTGTCTCTCAAAATAAAAACATTAAAAAAAATTTTTTTTTTAAAACATAAATTCTGCTGACATCTCATTGAACACCCCTAGCAACAAGAGAGGGTAGAAACTGTAGTCTTTGTTTAGTTGATGATGCATGAAAGAAAACTGGCGTTCTGCCCTAAGGGAAAATGAGAGGATAAATATAGGTACTTATATTTATGGAGAAAGGAAAAGACTAGGCCGTGGCTCCCAGCCCCTTTCTACTTGGGATATGGCAGCAACCAATGAGAGAAACCACTCCGTGGAGCATTTGCTGGAAGCTGTGTGCCCTGAGCAGGGTGATGAATTAATTACCAAACAGAGAGAAGGAAACACATGAACACTGGCATACTTCAGGCTCTGCATTACCAGTGCCCTCTAACCCCCAAAGAGTATTTCGCAAGAGGAAGGATGTTTTACAGGTTCTGAAGGTGTTGCATCTGAAATAGCTTCTTTGTGTAAGGATGCAGTTATACAGGTTTGAATGTTTTTCAACATGTTCTTTGTCAATGAGAAGAGAAAGGGAGTATGGCCATGTGTATGAAGGCTTCTATGTGCATGAAATTATATATATATAGATAGATAATATATGAAAATACATATTTAAGTTCATTTTATGGGGCATCCTACATTGCTCCTTTGTTCAAGGAGTCCCATCTCTAGAGGTCAAGTTTCATCTCTTTGGACTGAGATTGCCTGGGGAAGAGCATTACTGGCCTCACTGCGCTGTAAGGTGGTCAGTCTACTGCAGTCTGTTGCAAATGTTTTCTTTCTGCATCACAGCATCTGTTTCTCAGTCTTTGAATATAACCGTGGGGCTGTAAAGATTTCTCATTTGTTAAATAGACATAATGAGTTTGCAGTACCATTATCTCCCCAAAAAAATGGTTTTGACACCCTAAGAAGTAGAATATTGCTTTAGGATCATCAACTCATTGCACTTGGCGGAGAGAATGTCTGGAATCCACCAATGGAAATTTCAACGCGAGGAGTTAAACATATTTGGGTTTAAATTATATTTAAAAGAAAGTGAGTTCTGTAATTTACAAGGGTAGAGCGGGTTTTAGGTTGATTTTATAATGATGTGGGTGCTTATACTAACTGAGATGGCTTGGAGCCAGCATGGGTTGGTGATAGAAATCTAATACTCCCTCAAATTTCATAATTAAGTAGTTTTTAATAGATAGAAATTCTGCTGGTGGATTATATTACTGAAAACAATATTAAGTTTTGTAACACTTCCTAAACAGAAAGAATCCATGGGAATAATCCATATAGTATTGTAATTTATCATGCTTTAAGAGAAGAACCATGCACTCTTCCTGAGAAAGCCGATTATTTCTCACCTAATTAAAAAGCCAGCATTTTAAGGCCCACTGCAAGTTGAGACCACAGAAGTCCTGCTGTGAACAACGCCTTAAATATATTTTAGGCTATTTTAATTTTTTTCACCCCAGGTGTACTTGTGTGTTGATAATATCTTACTCAATGTAGTTGGGGATCAGTATTTTCTCCTGGGAGCCCAGGGAGTTTCTCTCTCTCTCTCTCTCTCTCTCCCAATCCCCTGGCTGCCTCTCCTAATGCTCCTGTTCCTGAGACTCTCTCTAGAATCCTTTCTTTCTCTCACTCCCCATGACCACAGACACCCCCTCCCCCTCCAGGTGTCATCACAGCTTCCTAGACATGGCAGTGCCACCATGCGTGCTCCCTCTGCCCCTGGCTCCTACTTTCCCCATCGATCCTGTACACAGCAGCCAGGTTAACCGCATGACATGACTTTGGTCATCTCATTACCAAGTTCAAAAACATTCATGAGTATTGAGCTGATGGCAGACAAAGAGCAGTAGGTGAGCATTGATCGAACGGGTCCTATCTTTTCCACCTTACTTCTCATCATTTGCAAACACAGACCCTTCACCCTGGTCTAACCAGTACAATTCCTGATGCCCTGAGTTGCTGTCCCCCCTCGCGGTTTTGCCTCACACTCTCCTCTGTGCTTGGATGTGCTCCTGTGTCTCCCTTCTAGGTTCGGTCCTTCCCTCAAGTCCTGGCAGGAAGCCTTCCTCCTTTGCCCTTTCCATGGAGCAGTCGTCTCTCCAACACGGAGTTTTTGAAGCACATATTGTCCCTGATGCTTTGTTTTGTTTTGTTTTGTTTTGTTTTGCTATGTCACATAGGATACCATGTATGATGTTTCCAATTTCTTTATTTTCTAAGCAATTTGAGGACCAGGTTTATATGTCTTAGATGATTAGCACAGTTCTTCGTATATAATAATAATAAGATTGTTGGCAGTGATGAAAGGGCATGAAAAAAAATCAGCAAAGCTGTGGGTTGTTTCTTCTTTACTTTTCCCTCCCTCCCTCCCTCCCTCCCTTCTTCCTTCCTTCCTTCCTCCCTCCCTCTCTCTCTCTCTTCTTTCTTTCTTTCTTTCTTTCTTTCTTTCTTTCTTTCTTTCTTTCTTTCTTTCTTTTCTTTCTCCAAGGAGATAGGAAGAGAGAAAGCAAGCAGTGAACACATATATTTGGCACTTGCAGTATACCAAAAACTTTCTATTTTGATTATTCTGTACTGATTAACTTCCGTTCCTAAGGGTCCTGCTGCTAGTACATGCCGGAGTCTGGGTTGCCCAACGTAGACTTGCCTGACTTCAAGCCTGTGTTCTATTTATTGTCATAATCCTTCCCCCTGTCTCCTCTTCTCTCCTCCAAGCTGGTATTTTCCAGTTCTGCCAACGTGAGCTGTTGGCTGCCTTCATACAGGGCCAAGGGAATGCCAAGGTCATTATTAACCATCTTTGGAGAGGGTATTTCAACATGGCAGGGGTATTTCATGCTTGAGCTGATGGAACAGTCCAGGGTCCAGTGGCTTAATTCACTAAATCTTGTGAGTCTCTTTTGAATAGGGGTAGTTGAAGGCAGGTTTGAATTTAAAGAAACAAATGACCCTTCCCATTGTGACACCTTGTGAACCTCCTGGAGGATTTTTGCTTTGGTGTCATTGAGTTCTCTTTGTGGCTTGCCTTCCCTTCTCTGCCATGGCCTCTGTTTAGTTCGTGTTACATAATTTCTGCTACCAGAGAAGGAACAAATCATGCAGAGAACACACCTATTTAACTGTGTTTAAGATCTGCCCAGGAATGTGGAACATGTTTAAATATAAAACTGAGAATGAGGCCTTTGACATTGATTGATTTTAGGAATAAAGTAGAACTAATCCACGATACCAATCTCATAGAGAAATATTTTCATAAAATTCCAGAACGTTTGTGGGAACTGGACCTTAATTAGAGCCCCATTGTACAGGGATAAATAGAATGATCATTAGAGTTGATGTAATTACTGAAAGGAACAGTACACAGGGCAAGTCTGTGCATTTAGTACTGTAGATCTTTGGCGGTGCTTGTATATAACATGGGTCAAGTCCAGAAGGCATTTAAGAATACATCTCAACACTTTCTATGTGTTATTGAAATTAACTAGGAGCATGGAAGTTCACAAAAATAGGGTGGGGAAATGAATGAAAATAATAGGATGTGCTTCTTTGTGAATTTCTATGGTGGAAAACAATTTGAGGTCATCACGGATCACAGATGAACAGGAACATACGATCTCATCCAAAAGCAAATACAGAGGATGACTGAACAACTATAAAGTCTTTTGAAAAATCTTCTTGCTTGAAATTAGCTGTGTACAATAATAATGTATCAAGCGTTATGCTTCACAAGTTAGAGAAATGAAGGAACTTTGAGAGAGGGTAGGAGAGGGCAAATATTTTTTTTAAGATTTTTTAAAATATTTATTTATTTTTGAGAGAGACAGAGAATGAGTGGGGAGGGGCAGAGAGAGGGGGAAACAGAATCCGAAGCAGGCTCCAAGCTCTGAGCTGTCAGCACAGAGCCCGATGCTGGGCTCAAACCCACAAACCATGAGATCATGACCTGAGCCAAAGTCGGCCACTCAACTGACTGAGCCACCCAGGTGCCCCAGGAGAGGACAAATATGATTAAAGCATTGGAGAGTAAAATGTAAGAGCCAAAACAGGTGACTTGAAAAATAATATATTATATGTTATAAATAATATAATCATAATATTTTATATGTTATAATATATTATGTTATACATATTTTAATTTTTTTTAATGTTCATTTATTTTTTGAGAGAGACAGAACATGAATGGGGGAGGGGCAGAGAGAGAGGTACAAAATCCGAAGCAGGCTTCACTCTTTGAGCTGTCATGTCAGCACAGAGCCTGAAGTGAGGCTCAAACTCATGGGCCACAAGATCATGATGTGAGCCAAAGTTGGACATTCAACCCACTGAGCCACCCAGGCACTCCTGTTATATACGTTTTATATTGGGTAGTGACAAGATGTTTTACGGAAGATAATTTCATGTTATTGTCCCTCTTTAGATAGAAAAGGGGTAGGGGGCGCCTGGGTGTCTCAATCAGTGACGGTCATGATCTCACAGCTCGTGAGTTTGAGCCCCAAACTCAGAAAACCACAGAGTAACAAAAACTACAAGAGATGTGAACAAAACTCCAGCATGCTGGGGGAGAAGCCTCCAATAAGGGCACTCTTCAAGTGTTACCAAAAACCAAGCAGAGCAAAGCCAAGAATCAGGTCCCTGGTGGGCTCTACTGTTGGGGCGTCAGTGAGAGCCTACCAGGTTTGTGGAGGGCCCCGGCTCAACCTCTGTAGCCACCAGGGTGCCTGCCTCCAGAGAGGAAAGGAGAATCTGCAGAGCTCACCCAGGTCTCACTGACTTTTAGGGAGGCTGCCCCCAGACCTCTCTCCTGTGCATGAAACCCGCACACCCCGGGGTCCACTGGCCAGCTTCGCCTGCATGTCGCACAGACATTTCAAACTCACGTGTGATTGACTCATCTCCCCTCACACCGTTCCTCCTGTGGGGTTCCCTGGGTGAATGGTACAGTCGACCCCACCCCCCCAAAACACAAGTCAGGAAGCCCTGTCCGCTCCTAATGTTGTAGCCCGTAAATCTGTCCATGCGATTCATCCATGACTCCCAAAGCCTTGTGGCTTCTGACTCCTTAAGGCCTCCTTCTGTGTGCTCTCTCTTCCACTTGCACTGCCCTCCGCAGGAGAACGCTGCTTCTCGTCACGTTGGCCTCCTGACTGGTTTTCTTATCTCTTGCCCTCTCCAGTCCACCCTCCCCATCTCTCCCGGGTAGGGATATCTCAGCACAGCCTGTTATCATGCTACGCCTCTGCGTGACACCCTGCAGAGCCTCACCATGCAGGGTCACATGCAGATTCGGAAGGTCAGCGCACAGGGAGTTTTAATGCTCCGGCTCCCCCACTCTCCCACAGGCTACACAGCCATTGCCTCAGAATCTGCAAAGCGCGTAGATGCATCAGGCTCACGATGTCCCCACATCCCGCTGTCTGCACGCACCTCTCACCCAGCTCACTCTGTGTCCTGACACAAGCTCAGGTCACAGGTCTCCTTCACTGGGAAGCTTTCCTTGAGCTCCCATTCGGTTCCGTAGTCACTCAAACAATACTTACAAGTGTCTGCTCTATCCCTAGTTTTATGGATATATAGATGAATAGGGCAGGCAAGATACCTGCTCTTGCTCACCCCCAGCTTACCTCCTAGTAGGGAAAAGCAGATAAAAATCCAGTGAGCAAGTTAAATGGTTGTTCAGATAGAGAAAAATGCCATGAGGCAAAGAACGTGGGGCCATGCTTCCCAAACTGTGTGCCGAGGCACCCTGGGGTACCGCAGTAAATTCAAAGGGGACTCCAGGCAATCTTTCATTCTTTAGGGAAACACAACACCTGTCAGAGTCTGTGAAAACTGCTGCATTATGTTGTTTGGACCTAACTACTCAATAAATGAAGCTATCAGATATTCCTTTTGGTCTAGGTTTGCCATGAAAAAATTACTGGCCTCTTAACGATGTCATAAGCCAGGACAGTTTGGGAGCCACTGAAATAGGTTCATGTGATAGTACTGGGGGGTAATTGTGACCGGTGGGAGAGAAGCCCTCTCTTAGGAGGAGACATGTGAGGTGAGGTTTAACATGAGACCTCGTGAAGGTCTGTTAGGAAGACTGTTCCAAGCAGTGGGAACAGCATATGCGAAGGCAGCAGGAAATATCCCAGCGTGTTTGAGGAATAGAAAACAGGTGTTGCTGAAGCATAACAAGCCGGGGGGTGGGGGATAGACGAGAGTCAGATCAAGGCTCCCTAGACCACAGCAAGGACCTAAGGGTTTTATTCCTCAGGGAGCATTTCCACTGTGAGTATGGTCTTATTCTCCCCAGGACCCATTGGCTAGGGCCACATGACCCCACCTTTCTGTGGAGCTCTCCTGCCATGGGATTGTGTGCCCACCCATTAGGAGTTTGGTCCATACGTGAAAACGAGGCAGACCCCCCATTATGCTGGGAAGACCTTGAGCCAGCAGAACTCCATCAGCCTGCCTGGGCCCTAGCTCAGAGCTACTCTGTCTTCCACATATGCAAAGACCTGGTGAAGCTCCCTGACTGTGGTGCTGTGTTTTGGGGAACACTCTCTACTGACCTCTAGCCTCCCCTCCCGCGGGATGCCACCCTCCAGGGTCATGGCCTGTTAATTTGCTCTTAGGCTGTGCACTGAGAGTTTGGGGGGACAGACGGCACCATAAAGCTGAGAGAAGTACAGAATCTGGAGCCAGCCCTCTCATCTTTCTCAGTAGAGGAAAATCATACACAAAAGAGGAAGATGGAATCTTTGTGCTGTAATTTCCTAACACAAGTGACCGCAAAAAACCAGTTCATACTGGCACCCCTCCTGCAGACAGCCTGTGGAATCCAGTTATTCAGGAAGTTATGATTTTAGGGGGCATAAAACATGGTCTTGGCTTAGGGAGGGAAGGGAGAGGCAGGAAAGAATGGTGGGAAATGGGGTGGAACGTGAAGGCTTTCCGGACAGCGGAGCAAATCCCACGTTTCAGATTCAGCAAGGCCCCTGGGACATGCCCTTGTTGTACGATGACCAGGTCATGAAGAAGTTCACCTTTCTTTATCTTGATGACTTGAGGGCTGGGACTCAGCCTAACGTAGGGCTCTCAGTGTACGTGTGGTGAATGAACACGTGAGGGACTGGATGCATGTAGGCATGCAGGGTTGTGGAAGCTGAGCCAACTGAAGATGAGGGCTGTCACTGTGAGTGATTTTATGCGGAGGATTTGATGAAAGATAAAAAGACGGCTTAATTAAGTCAGGTGACCTCAGGAGAACTGATTTTGGCAGCATAAACAGTAACATCACATAACCATTCTACAAAGTATGCAAATAATTATAAAAGATGGAGAAAAGAAAAGGTAAAAAATGGGGCCACTGGTTCAAGCCCAAATGCAAGGAGTTTCAGAAGAGCTTACTATTTGGATTGAGTTTTTAAATAAAGTTCTTCTTTGGACAAATTGTAGACCTTACAGAAAAATTTCGGTAATGGTACAGAGAGCACCTATGTATGGCAGAGGCATTTTGATTTTTGTCTGATGTTAACACCTTGCATGACCCATTGCCGAGGTTCATTTGTCAACGCCAAGAAGCCAACATTGGTACGTCACCGTTACCTAACTCTAGACTTTACTCAATAACCAGTTTTTCCATCACTGCTCTTTTTCTGTTCCAGGATCCACTCCAGCCTCCCACATTGCATCAGGCTCTCAGGCTCCTTAGCCTCCTCTGGCCTGTGACATTTTCTCTGTCTTTTCTGATTTTCATGCCCTTGACAGTTTTGAGGAATATGATTAAGTATGTTGAAGAATGTCCCTCGAGATGGGTTTGTCTGAGATTTTTCTCATGGCTAAAGCAGGTTACAGGTTTGGGGGAAGACTACCACAAGGTTAAGTGACCCCTTGTCACATCTTATCAGGGGTCACGTGGTACACACATAACGTCACTGGAGATATTGATCTTCTTAAAAAAATTTTTAATGTTTATTCATTTTTAAGAGAGAGAGAGAGAGCGCAAGCAGGGGAGGGGCAGAGAGAGAGGGAGACACGGAATCTGAAGCAGGCTCCAGACTCTGAGCTATCCGCACAGAGCCTAACACAGGGCTCGAATTCATGAACTGTGAGATCATGACCTGAGCCAAAATCCAGAGTCAGATGTTTAACCTACTGAGCCACCAAGGTGCCCCAGAGATATTAATATTGATTAGTTTTGTTTTTGTTTTTGTTTTTCACCTTTACCCAAACACGTTCCCATCCTTATGTCCAACCTCCCATCCTTCCAGGCTCACATTAAGTGGTATGGAAGCTCCTTCCAGACATCCTCAAAATCCTGTTCCATCACTGAACTGAGATGCCATTTCCACGATTATTCTCTTTTGCTTTGCTGGCAACAGTCTGCCCTTTTCTGGCGATAGGTTGAGTATCTGTTTAAACATTGTGACAGGGAGCAAATGAAACAGACATACACTTAGAAAGGATGTTCTTAGGGTTTGGAGAAGGAAACCAAAGAGCAGAAATGCAAGAGTAGATAGAGAAAAAGAGAAAGATGAGAGGAAAATGTCAGCCAGGAGTCGACAGCCAAATCAAACAGGGGCAACATGTGTGATGAAAATAGCAAATGCAAAAATGGAAAAGTTGTGCTCAAAAGCAAAAGCCTGAAAATCCTAACTTTCCAACTTGAAAATAAGATTTTGCAAAAGCAGAGGAAATTTAAGTGTTTCGAGTTTGTATGGGAACAGAAACATAGATGGAAAAAATATGTTTCTTGTAGGTAAGGCAAATTTTAATGAACAGCCAAATAACACAGTTATCTGATCTTACAGAAGGAAAGTACCGCAATTTGGAAAGGGCAGGAAGCCGCTGGCAGCCCCAAAGTGATTAATAACGATCCACTTGGGCTTAATGTTGAGGTCCGAAGAGGTCCAAAGTTTGAGTCCAGAGGGCTAAATTTGGGCCCGTTATTTTCTTTGTGTAAACAATCATTTTGTTCTGAGAGGCAAACAACAAAGAAATGTGAAATCCATCTTCAAAAAGAGTTAAGTTGGTCAAATGGTTTTTGTGTGTTTGTTTCTGGCGGGGGATGGGGGGGGCGCGGGAAAGCAGGACTGTTTTCCAAATGTGGCTCCTGCCCACAATGTCCTATTGAATGTTTTCTTTCACTCAAAAGAATGTATTGTGTATCTTTTCTGCTCAGTGTCAGGAGTTGATTCCTGCTCCGGGTTTATGGTTGGTTAGTTAGTAGCCACCCATTTTATTCCTTACCTTTCATTTGCACTTTCGCCGGTTTAGATCTTGGGAGTTAAATCTATTTTGCAAGCAGGATTTGGGTTTTGGGTTTTTCCCCGCTTCTGGAGCCCAGATCATTCGCCGTGTCAGCCTAGGACAGTGTGTTACCCCTTGGGTTGAGTGATCTGTTCAGCACTTCTCACCACACCCTGCCCCGGTTAAGTACTGGTTGTCCTGATTCCCTCTCTCTCATTTCCCTACGTGTTTGCAAGAGGAGCAGCCCATGAACAGGTTTGTCTTGATGGGATGGCTGTACTCGATAACGCCTGATAAGCGTTAGGTTTGTCCAGACAGTGGTCCCATCCAGCACATTGGCCACCCCATGGTGACATTCTTGGCCATCCCATGCAAGAGTGTCAAGACAAGGTTTTAAAAAACTATGTGATCCACACAAAACGATGGAATTCAGTAAACCCTCAGGTTGCATGTAGGATGCAATCCCACTGTATCCCACAATCCCCATCGTTTTTAGTCTTCTCATTTCCATCACTTAGAGTCGCTTGAAGATCAGGTAGTCTTTCCTGCTTCAGCCTGACCCAAGACTGTGGCCAGACCTCTCTGCCAGCTTCGTGGGGTTTGTGTGCTCCGGACTCGGCCGTCATGTCGTTGTGACCTTGGTCAGTCACAAATGACCCGTAACAGGAGGAATGATGTCAGTATATCATGGAAGTTAAATCGATTCATCTGTGATTTTTCCAAGACAGGAGGATGTGGGATAATGGAAGTGGAATTATAAACTTCCACAGGACCAAAATATATTTTTAAAAACCCCCCAAAACCCAAAACCCTTCCACTGAACGAGTGCTGCATTGGCAAGAGCTTTTTGAGCTCTATTTTAAGCACATTAAAAACGAGTGCCTATGTAGGGACCCTCCTGGAGAAGTGCACCTTCTGCGCCCTCAAATAGCCGCCCTGTGGCTAAGAGCTCTGCTTCACCATCTGGCCTCAACACCCACAAGCCAGCACCGCCCCTCTCTCGTCTTTGTACGTTTCTAATATCCCCCGAGGCAGACTCCAGAACTCCGAGCTTCCTCCTTGGGGTGTTAAATTACATCCTAGGAACCATATTGTTTTTGCTGGCCTCTGGTCACAAAGTTGCATAGGTTTTAGTGCTTGGTCCTTCGTTTTCCCATAAGCTACTATTTTTAGGGGACTCTGTGGCAGAAATCAAGGTTCTTCAGGAGTGCACATCAAAAACCTACACTCAGCTGTATGTTTTGCTCCAACTACACACAGATCTCCACCTGAGGTAAGGTCTCAGCTGGGGACGCTCACTGCTCCCTCCATTGTCCTGAAATTTGAAAGGTGGGGGGTGAGACGTGGGGAAGAGTTGTGCAGTTCCCAGCACTTACCTCAATGAACTATCACTGCGGACTTTATCTGCCTCCCTCGAGACCCCCAAAGCCCATGAAGGCAGGCATCACATCTTTGGTCTCCATATCCTTCATGCCTAGAGAAAAGCCCGGACTCAGGTTGGAATGTTAACTTGCATTGTTGGTAACGGGTGTCAGAAAGCCAGAGGCCCTCCCCAGATGCACTCCCCGTGGAAGCGGGACCAGAATTATACTGTCAGATGCGGAGAGATGAACCCCAGGCTGCTGCAGCCAGCCTCCTCTAACTCAGCGGAGCTAGCGGACCAATACCCCAGTTAGCTCTTTTAATAACCTACGTCAGGCTCTTCTCCTGAAACAGTAAATGGCCAGGTCATTGCCACCACCAAATAAAATAGAAAGTACAAAGGTACAAAAGTGTCATTGGAAAATAATAGTGGGGCGGGGGGAAAGAGATAAGTACGTGACTGCGAAAGATGTGTTACATGAGTCGTGAACATTGCTCAGGAAGAAGGAGGGCCACTTAATTACCCAGGGAAATGCGAACTGTCTAGACAAGTAATTCAGATAGCTCAGGCTGAAGCCAACCCGTCAGGGGTTTGTGCCAGAGCCCAACCTCAAGTCCTGCCTATTGGAGTCTCAGGGCTTTGTTTTGCCCTGGGTTAAGCCACATCTCAGTTGGCTGACAACTTTTTTTTTTAACTTTATAGAGAGACAGAGAGACAGAGTGCAAGCAGGGCAAGGACAGAGAGAGAGGGAGACACAGAATCCGAAGCAGCCTTTGGGGTCTGAGCTGTCAGCACAGAGCCCAACGTGGGGCTCGAACTCATCGTGATCCACAAGCTCATGACCTGAGGGGAAGTCGGGATGCTCAACCGATTGAGCTGCCCAGGCACCCCACTGCCAACTACTAACAATGAGTGGCTTACCATCAAAAGCTCATGCCTGAGGGAATTCATCTTCTCCCTCGTGTCCATATGGGTGGATGAACTTGAGTCCAGCTTCCATCAGTCATTCAAAAGACAACAAACCGCTTTGCCCAAGTTCAGAGGTCATGATTACCCTGACCAGACCCTCCATATCCAGCTCCACTGCTCCTTGAAAATCCTCTGAAGCACTGGAAACCAGAGGATATACACCCAGTACCAGCTCTGCAAAGGACCTGCCAAGGGTCTAGGGAGGCCATTTAACCTATCTGCTTCTCAGTTCCTCATCTGTGAGCTGGAGGGGCCGCACTAAAACATTTTGCCTTTTTTTTAAAGTAGGCTCTATGCCCAGCATGGAACCCAACGTGGGGCTTGAACTCACAACCCTGAGAGTAAGACCTGAGCTGAGATCATGAGTGGGACTCAGTTAACCAACTGAGCCACCCAGGTGCCCCTGCATCCATTTTGTCTGAATAGAGGTAATGTAACACCTTTTCATTGTAGAATTTGTAAAATACAGAAAAATAGCCTACATATGTAAAGTATTTTTGGATATTAAAAAAATTAGGATCCTGCTTTTTCTTTTAACATTATATGAAACACTTCTCTATGCGTTAAAAAAAATTGTCTGTGTGTGTAATTTGTAATAGCTTCCTAAAATTTCACAACCATTTGTTTTCCAAAATGCTTTCCAGCTCACACATTTTGGAATTCTTTGAGTGGTGACAGATTTAAAAAAAGGTTGGGGGGCCGCCTGGGTGGCTCCGTCGGTTGGGCATCTGACTTTGGCTCAGGTCATGATCTCACAGCTCGTAGGTTCCAGCCCTGAGTTGGGCTCTGTGCTGACAGCTCAGAGCCTGGGGCCTGTTTCAGATTCTGTGTCTCCCTCTCTCTCTGACCCTCCCCTACTCACGCCGTCTCTCTCTGTCTATCAGAAATAAATAAAACATTAAAAAGAAAAAAGAGGATGCCTTTTGGAGACAAAGGGAGGAAAGAAAGACTTAGCATTTTGGGTGCCATGTTGTAAGCACTGTGGTGCGTAGTTTAATCGTAGTAATATTGGGAGACAGTCCAGGGCTATCTTATGCTCTTACACATCTATGCCAAGAATATGAGGCCATGACTGCTTTTTACCTGAGCCATTCTTCAGGGTTGTGTTTTCAGTGAGCAGCCCTGAGAAATGAGGGCTCCCTCCAGAACAAAGGGTAGACTTGCTTACTGCTTGCTTTGAAAGCCGTGTGTTCCCAGAGCGCCTGAGTGGCTCATTCATTTAAGCCTCCAACTCTTGATATTGGCTCAGGTTATGATCTTATGGTATCATGAGTTCAGGGCTCTGTGCTGACAGCATGGAGCCTGCTTGGGATTCTGTCTCCTTCTCTCTGCCCCTTCCTAACTTGCACCGTCTCTCTCAAAATAAATAAATAAACTTAAACAGTGTGTTCCCGAAGTGCACTGTCCCTCAGTAGCAGTGCAAACCCACTGCATGTGCACCATCTATCTGGACTGCTCCACCTTGTCCCCTTGGACTTGGCCATGAGGCTAACTGAATGGAGGGAAGTGCTCATGTCCATTCTACTTGCTGGGCTGCGAGTCCTAAAGCTTTTGGTCTCTGACATGGGAATCACACGTCTTCTGCCTGCAGTAGTTTAACTCGTTAGCTTGTAAGTGGATTGAAGTCAACCACAGACCAAACAATTATCACACGTTAGTTAAATGGTGACAGTTGAACAGCAGGGCACTTAAGCTCTAAGAAGTTAAGCATCTTGCTTAACTTTACACGGCTGCACTAGACGTCATACCTGGGTCTGTTGGAATCTAAACCCCATATATTTTATTGGCTGCTTTCACCATATCAGACACACACCATACCATATCCTCTAGCCCATAGAAACCCCTTGATGTGAAATTTCCTGAGAACTTTCAAATAGATTCTTCACTAAGAAAAGTAGTTGGTTCCACTTAGATGTTAAGTCTGAAGCTACTTGCCCCGGAAAGCTTACCATCTGTTACTTATTTGGGGGATTCATCTACCATGCTGCACAACTGGCTTATTTAGATTAAATGAAAGCATTTAAATCTGGTCGTTGGGGTGTTTTATTGGCTTTAAAAAGAATTTTTTCTCCAGCAGGCTACAGTGCAGAAATACTACGGATATTCTTAAAATTGAAATAAACACAGTAGGAATCATTCTAATACCTACATTGGTAGAAGTTATAAGCTTTCCAGGCTGGTGAGAAGAGAAGGTAAGGTAATAACCCTAAGGACATACCGAGTCAAGAGACTCTCCTTTTATTTTATTTATTTATTTATTTATCTATTTTTGAAAGAAAGAGAGAGTGAAACAGTGTGAGCAGGGGAGGGTCAGAGAGAGAGGGAGACACAGAATCAGAAGACAAGCTCCAGGCTCTGAGTTGTCAGCACAGAGCCCGACGCGGGGCTTGAACCCACAAATCATGAGATCATGACCTGAGCCAAAGTCGGATGCTTAACCAACTGAGCCCCCCAGGCGCCCCAGGGGACTCTCCTTTTAAAACTCTTTTTTAAAGCAGATTTAGGTTCACAACAACATTGAGAGGAAGGTACTGAGATTTCTCATATACCCCACCCCGTGACCCATGCATGGCCTCCCCCACCATCAATATCCCCCACCCAAGTGGCACATTTGTTACAACTAATACAACTAATAAACCCGCATTGACACATCATTATCACACAAAGTACACAGTTTACATTACGGTTCCTTGCAGGAGACTTTCTACTGATTAAAAATGGAATATTGCCCACAGACAGAAAATCATCATGTTGATGGCATTCCCAATGAGCTTGCTGAAAGTACTCTCCGCACTCAGCAATTGGTAGAAATTATGATTAGGTGAGGGGCGCCCGGGTGGCTTAGTCGGTTAAGCGTCCGACTTTCACTTGGGTCATGATCTCGCTCACAGTTCATGGGTTCAAGCCCCGCGTCGGGCTCTCTGCTGACTGCCAGCTCAGAGCCTGGAGCCTGTTTCAGTCTGTGACTCCCTCTCTCTCTGACCCTCCCCTGCTCACGCTGTCTCTCTCTCTCTCTCTCTCCTAGAAATAAATAAAAACATTTAAAAAAAAAAAAGAAATTATGATTAGGTGCTTGGTAAATGCTTTCCCAATGAATGACACTTATTTGTTCATCCCACGCATTGATTCCCTAAGTATCTGCTGGAAAGACAGATACTGTCTAGGCACCGGGAACATAGCAGGGGCCGAGGCAGGAGTCCCTGTCCTCATGTGGCAGACAGAGTGGCAAGGATAATAACTGCCTTGAAGAAGAGTTGAACAGGAAGAAGCAGCTAGAGAGAGAAGGTGTAAGTGGTGCTCTGTGAAATTACGTGGTGAGAGGAGGCCTTTGCACCGAGATGATATCGTGCAAAGGTGTGGGTAATACTGCCTGGATTACAAACAGTTGTGAGAGTGGCATAAAAAAGAGCCAGGTTTCCTTGCAGGAGAGGAGGGGAAATAAAACATGGCCTCTGTTCCCAGTGGAGCGAGTCAGATGAAGAGGGGGCCAAATTCTGGGAAGCTGGGGGCAGAGGACAAGGAGGAAGGGGAAGAAAGTTATGCTGGCTGTGTGTTGTTTATGGAACTGGCCACATCAGGGATGCTTGGTGTTGGGCTGAGGAAGAGTTGGAAACACCAGCCTCTATCTCTCAACTTTCGGCTTAGAGGACTGAAGGAAGAGGAGTAGATATCTCCCCTTCTGAGCAGACGATGGGAGGATTAGGAGACCTTTAAAAGGCCCAAGGTCTTCTCACTGAGTTGAACAACACCAATTTTATTGGCATATTCCCTTCCTCCCAGGGGGCGCGGGGGGGGGTGGGGGGTACGTGCAGGAGAAGATTTACTTTCACTGCAAATATTCAAGCATTTGTTGGGTTCGCTTTCACAAAAGAATTAAAACGTGGGAAAACCAAATCCTCTCCTCCCCCCACTGCTTTCATTTTGGCTTTTGCTTAATTTTGTAACATTAATTCTTTGATCCTTCCAACCATAAATCATTCAAGTGACTTTGATTAAATAACCGCTTAACTTCCAAAATTCTTTGGATCACAACTGTACTTCTTGTTGTATTCTATACAAATTATAATGAGGTTTCACAAAGCACGTCAGATGCCAGCACACCTGGGCTCCTCCTGGCACGCCGTGATTTAAGGCAAGTTATTTCACCTCTCAGGGCTTAGCCTGACCATTGATAAGAAAAGCTTGGTATTTAATATACACCCCCCATGGAGACGGTGTTGGGAATTTTATTCACTTAGTGTTTATAAGGGATCTTTACCGGAGACCCCAGGGTGGGCGATATCCGTGAATATTTTACTATGCGATAGGACTATCCAGCCAATGTTCTATAATGACCTGGGTTTTGGCTCCACATTCCCTACTGAGACCTTCTTCTGGCTTCTCTGGAGACTGAATTATGCTCCTTTCCCAGCAGCTAGGAGACCAGGGTGCGGCTGGGCCAGCCGAACAAGTGGTAGCTTCTACCCCCAGCACGCTCTTCCTCTGCTGTGGAGATGTGGATTATGTCCGTGTAGGCCTAACAGCAGCTGCTGATGTCTCTAGTTTTGAGGCTGAACGCAAATCTATGAAATGCAAGAACCCCACTTCAGCTCATGGGTTTTCAAAAATTCTAGCCAATTACCCTTCATTTTACAGCGTCAGTAGTAATGTCAGTGACTCCCACTGACCTTTCCGTGTTGCTGTGGTGCAAAAGTTGAACCGTTTCAATCAGGCACTTCATTCTGGCAGTCGCTACGTTTACAGTAACCATTCAAGAAGACGCTAAAGCGTATGTCATGGACATTGTTCCGATATTCCCCACCGCTTCTGAAATGATTCTTTCTCTACAAGAGCAAGAGACCGGTGAAATGTGGGCTTAAGGAGAGGCAGCGACAAAAAACATGGGTTTTAGGTTTAAGCTAATATTTAATGTAGGATAAGGACTACTGGTAAATATTGATTTATCTTCCCTCCTCTTCCCGTAGGGGCTTAATCTCACAGCTCAGAACATTAAAGAGCTGTTTATTATTCCACCGGTATTGTTAAAACAATATTGGAATTCTTCTCTTTCTTACTTTGCTTGGTTTTGTGTTGTTTTTTTAAGAAATAAAAAGCATCCCATACCCCAGCAGGACCTAGCAATGAACGGTGTGTGGGTCGAGTGACACACCCTTATGGGAATAGGCCTGGCTGCGGCTTTGTCCTTTGCAGGGACCTGCTTTTTTGCCTGGCCTGGGCACAGATTCTTACCTGCAACAATGCCTGAAAGAGTTCTTTTAACTCTAGGCTTTAAAGAGAGCATAAAGGGAGAGTCTGAGCGGCTCAGTCGGTTGAGCGTCCAACTTCAGCCCGGTTCATGATCTCACAGATTGTGGGTTCGAGCCCCACATTGGGCTCTGTGCTAACAGCTCCGGACCCTGGAGGTTGCTTCGGATTCTGTGTCTCCCTCGTCTCTGCCCCTCCCCCGTTCCTGCCCCCCCTCTCAAAAATAAGTAATACTAAAAAAAAAATTAAAGAGAGCAAAAAGGATTGGTGGGAATAATGGACCCCCGCCAAGCAGCCGCATAAGCCACCTAGAGCACCGTAGTCTGATAAGAATTAAATGGTAGAAATGGTTCACATCCGTACTGTGTGACTACCAAGAACCACATGTGGCCGTTGAGCACTCAGAATGTGGCTCATGCAACCGAGAAACTGAATTTCCAATTTTATTTCATTTTTGATCATTAATATCTAACCCCATGTGGCTAATGGCTGCCAGATTTATCATTTCCAAAGAGTTGGCTTAATAATACATGTCCCCCCACACATGCACAACAAAGGGAGAACTAAAATAAATCATGATTCTGGTACTACCTTGAACCTCTCTGTCACCAAGTCCTGGGACAGTCTGGCCCTCCCTTGATGGTTGAACTTTGTCCCTGTTTCTCTTCTGTGTTCCACCTTACCTACTCTTTTTTTTTTTTATAACAACTTTATTGAGATATGTCACATCACATACAACTCACACACTGAAATTGTACAGTTCAATAGCTTGTGCTGTAGTCACAAGGTTGTGTGACCATCACCATTATCAATTTGCTAACATTTTCATTACCCCAAACAGCTTGTACCCAGGGGTGCCTGGGTGGCTCAGTCAGTTAAGCATGCAACTTCAGCTCAGGTCATGATCTCACAGTGCATGAGTTCGAGCCCCACATCGGGCTCTGTGCTGACAGCTCAGAGCCTGGAGCCTGCTTTGGATTCTGTGGCTCCCTCTCTCTCTCTGCCACTCCCTCGCTTACACTCTCTCTCTCTTTCTCTCTCTCTCTCTCTTTCAAAAATAAGCATTAAATGTTTTTTCATATTAAAAAAAAAAGAAAGCCTGTACCCATTAGCAGTTATGCCCTACTTCTTCCCAAACCCTCACCCCCAACTCCTGGCAACCACTGATCTATTTTCTGTCTCTATAGATTTGCCTGCTCTGGATATTTCACGTAAATGGAATTATGAAATATGTGGTCTTTTGTGACTACCTTCTTTCACTGAAGATAACGTTTTCAGAGTTTATCCACGTCATTGCGTGTGTCAGTATATCCTTCAGTTTTATTGCGAAATCACGTCCCATTATATGGATGTGCCACCTTCTTTTTCCGCTCACCTGTTGATGGTCCTTGGGTTGGGTTCCCTTTTTGGCTATTATGAATAATGCCGCTCTGAACACTCATGTGTGAGGTTTTGTGTGAATGTGTGTTTTCCTTTCCCTGAGAGACACACTTGGGAGGGGAATTGCTGAGTCATGTGCTCACTCCACCTTTCACGGGACTCCAGACTATTTTCCAAAGCAGCTGCACCGTTTAACATACCCATCAGCAACACGTGAGGGTTCAAATCTCTCGGCAGCCTCTGCATCCTTGCCCCCACTTGTTATTATCTGCCCGTTTGATCATAGCCATTCTAGCAGGTGTGGGGGGTATCTTACTGGGGCTTTGAGCTGCATTTCTTTTTTTTTTTTTTTAAGTTTATTTATCTACTTTTTGAGAGAGAGAGAAAGAGCAAGCAGGGGAAGGGCAGAGAGAGGGAGACAGAGAATCCCAAGCAGGCTCCACACTGTCAGTGCAGAGCCAGATGCGGGGCTCGAAGTCATAAACCGTGAGATCATGACCTGAGCCGAAACCATGAGTTGGAAGCTTAACCAACTGAGCCCACGCAGGCACCCCTGATCTGCATTTCTTAGAGTCAGTTACTCTTTGCCCCTGTCCATTCACATTCTGTGTGGGCTCTGTCCAGAGGCAGATTTGCCCTGGAGACGCAGTTTTGCAAGAAAAGACCAAGCAAGCATTGTAGGTGTTTCTTCTAAAATAACAGAAGTTACTTCAGTGGCCCAGCTACAGACTGAAACCAGAGGTGATAGCGTTTAACCATTCAGCATCGTGTTGGATCTTAGATACGTTTATCCTTTTTCTGGGTCACAGTTTCTAGGCAGTGCTTCTCCCCCTAGAAACAGTCTCTGTAAGCAACAGTGGTTTGAGCCACTAGTAAGGAAACACTTTTAAAAATTTCCTATTACAAAAGGATTTCCCCAGGGGTCCTTTCTCAAGCAGGCACAGAATATTCTAAGATCACCTTCAAACTGAAACAGTTTACTCGATGCGCGGGAGAATCAAAATGTTAACACAGGGTGAAAACAAAGAGGAGCATCCAAGTGTAGGAGACCCCAACATGCAGGGTGCTGATTTGCCTGCGGGAGCAGCGCCACCCTCAGGCCTCCTGGTGTGCAGGCTTCCTGCCTCCATTCCTTTAATAAAGACTGAGTGCCTTGATGTGTGGGACACAGCGCTGGGGTAGAGCAGTGAGCAAAATGGAGCCGGTCTTTGTTGCTACAGATGAGGCAGATGTGAGATCGGCCTGTTAAGAAGGAACAGTACCGGACACACTGCAGTAGAGCCCATGTGTTGCTTGCTAGTGCTGTCTTTCCCTGTCTCACCTGTAGGGGGAGATAGACCACCCCAGCATGACTGACCTAGGTATAATCTTTTTTTATTGCAAAATATCCATTACTTTATTTCTTCATTCTTTCCTTTTTTCTATTTGTTATTTTAAAAATAGTGTTTATTTATTTCTGAGAGAGAGCGAGCAAGGAGGGATGGGGCGAGAGAGAGGGAGAGAGAATCCCAAGCAGGCTCTGCACCATCAGCAGAGAGCCCAATGTAGGACTCAATCCCACGAACCTTGAGATCATGACCTGAGCCAAAACTCAAGGTCGGACACTTAACCGACTGAGACACCCAGAGGCCCCTCTCTCTATTTTTAAACATTCTTTTTTAGGAAGCTATCATTTTTATCATCAAGTTGTTTCTAGCATCATGGGAGATTAAAGGTCTGGTGAAATACATTTCTGTTGACACCATTCCCTGTCTTCCTTGTTTGTCTGCTAAATTTCTAATTATCCTTTAACACAATGCTCAAATAGACCTTTTCTGTGAAATATCACCATCACGTTAATCCCGACGGCCTCTGGAATCACATTCCATCTCTCCCCTAAACTCCTATAGCATCTTGTACTTGCATTGTAACACTTCCCATTTTGTAGAAAGAAGATTCTTTACCTACTGGCTTCCTCGTCAGTCAGCGAACATCTCAGAGTAAGGTTTTGTGTCCGAGTCTTATTTATAGTTTCAGCTCCAATCACAGAAACTCACATCCAGCAGGTGATCAATAAATGCTTAGTGAATGAATGAATGAACATGTGGAGGAGTCAAAAAATCACATGAGCCCAGATTCTTCTAGCTTGTCATTAAAATAGCAATGAATTGACAACTCCTGTGATCCTTGCTTATTATTTTATATTGGTCTTTTTAATTTAATGGGGGAAAATACATTTTCCTGTTGGAAAATTTATTTTAAAAACAATGAAAGCTAGACAGGGAAAGATGATAGGAATTCAGTTATTGAAGACTTTTATTGCCAAGGCCAATGCTAATATTTTGTCTTAGGAAACAGAATCTACCTCTTACCCCATAGACATTTGGGCAATATTATTTCTAGGGTAAGAAATGAGGAGGGACGCCTGGGTGGCTCAGTTCGTTGAGCGTCCAACTTCAGCTCAGGTCCTGATCTCATGGTTTGTGGGTTCGAGCCCCGCATCGGGCTCTGTGCTGACAGCTCAGAGCCTGGAGCCTGCTTCAGATTCTGTGTCTCCCTCTCTCTCTGACCCTCCCGTGCTCGCTCTTTCTCTCTCTCTCTCAGCAATAAATAAAACATTTAAAAAAATTAAAAGAAGAAGAAATGAGGAACCAAGTCCGGTAGATCATGGGCCAGCCCAGATATGCAGAGAATAAAGAGTGGGCTGGACCCAGAATAGAACCAAGGGCCTGAAGCCACATAAACAGGCCAGAGCACAAGAACCTTTTGACTCTTGGTATAAAAGCAAGACCATGAAAACCATGGGAACAGGCAGGAAGGTGAGCAAAGGACAGGATTCAAGATAAGCAATAAGTCACACAAGAGAATAACATAAACTGTGGTTGCAAGAAGCTCAAAACCCAGCATTTCAGGACTACAGAAAGCAGTCAGAGATGAGAGCAAAAAAAAAAAAAAAAAAAAAATTGATCCAAAATCTAAAGATAGACAAGGGCATGATAATTGTGACATGAGCTGATAGAGAAACAATATTCGGAAGACAGAGACTCAAGAGAATCAAGTGGTAGATAGACCAGCAGTGCCAGAGGCTTTCCAAGGTGGTGAGACAAAGTCGAGGGCTTCCTGTCATCTGTGTACGGGGGGGATGTGCCATCCTTGCAGTTTTTGGGTTGTTTTTTTTTAATGCTTATTTTGAGGGAGAGAGAGACAGAGTACAAGCAGAGGAGGGGCGGAGAGAGAGGGAGACACAATCTGAAGCAAGCTCCAGGCTCTGAGCTCTCAGCCCAGAGCCTGATGTGGGGCTTGAACCCATAGACTGTGAGATCATGACCTGAGCTGAAGTCAGGCACTTAACTGTCTGAGCCACCCAGGTGCCCCACAATGTTTTTAGCCCTCATTTTACTGTCTTTACAAATAGAATTGTGATTTCTGTTAAGGAAGGCTATCCTTGGGCATTTATAGACTGTCACAGCATTGTCTATTTCGCTACTTACCTTGAATGTTCGAGATACGTGGGGAAGTATCTTTAAAACCATTTTAAGTGACAATGGACTTATACCCAGAATATATAAAGAACTCATAATATTAATAACAATAAAGACTAACAGCCTGTTAAAATGGGCAAAAGTTTACATTGAAACTTAGCAAAAGAAGATATATAAATGGCCAATAATTACATGAAGATGCTCAACATCGTTAATCACCAGGAACACACAAATTAAAACCTCCACTTCACTGATGCTGCAAAGTGTTGATGAGGAAGAGAGACAGAAACCTTCCTAAAGTGCCAGTGGGCGTGTAAAAAAGCACAACCCCTTTGGAGAATTGATCCAGCAATTCCATTCTTGGGTATTCACCGAAGAGAAATCAAAACACAGACACACACCCACAAACACAAACAAGAATATTAACAGCTCTATTCATAATAGCCTGAAACAGAAAACAAAGCAAATAGCCACCAATAGGTGAGTGGAGACCCATCGGCTGTATTCAAACAGCAGATATGTTCAACAAAAAGGTACAAACTACTCCTATAACAATATACCTAAACCTCAAAAACATTATGTTGATCGAAAGAAGCCAGACGCAAAAGAGTTCATCTACAGAATTCAGTTTATATGAAGTTCTAAGACGGGCAGAACTAAGCTGTGGTAGCAGAAATCGGACAGTGGAGGTCTCAGTTTACAGAAATTGACTTGAAAGGAGCGGAGGGAGCTTTCTGAGGTCACGGAAATGTTCTATACTTTGATTTATATGGTGGATATGTGAGTGTAAATATCTGTAGTGTTTATAAATGTCAAAACTCGGAACCGTACACTTAAGGGTTGTACATTTTGTGATGTGTGAATTGTACTTTACAAAAGAGGAAACTCAGGTTCGGAGAAGTAAAGATACTTGCTTAAAGTCAGGCAGGAAATAAATGGCAAAGCCAGTACTTGAACCCAGGCCAACTGATGTCAGAGCCAGGGCCCTTTGGGCTACATCACCTTCTCTGAATGTACACGGAAGGTGAAAAATAGCTGAGCCCATCTGCAAGGGAACAGAAAGAAGACTCCTTTGTACCAGGGGAAGGAAGGGCAGTAATCACCAAGGTCACATTTCTGTCCTGGGCATGAGGCTTGTAATGGCCTGTGGTGGAGAGAGCCAGTTCCATCAGGCCACCTGCAGGAGTTATTAGGAGGACTTGACAGATGTTGGAGCAGAGATAAGCATCACCATCCGGCTCATGGATCTTGCCAGTAGAGAAGGTATTAAGGTTATTCTTTTGTGGGTATCCACCTTGGGTAGTAAAGAATACACTCATTTCATTTGTAAGACCTTGCCAAAAACCTCTATGAATTAATCAATACATTTCCGTGACAAGAAAACAGAAACCACAAACAAAAGGAGAAAAATGCAAAGTTTCCTCGGCCCCCTTTATCTGGTGGGAATCTCAGATCTGTTTTATTGTTGGCTAATAAATAAAAAGCTTAACAAAAGTGGGATCATACTGTAGGGGCCGGGTTTTGTGAAGTGCTTTTTAAAGAACACATCATGCACATGTCTGTTAGAAGATATAAATAGATAGCCTTTCTTTTGGGTGCACAGCATGCCGTGGATGGATGTATCCAAATGTGTCCATCCGAGCCTTGCTATTACTTATTTCCACGTGTCCACCCTCCTACGGAGAATCCATCATGTTTGCTCACTTTTTTAGTTACTCCCTCAAGGAAAGTTCCTAGCAGTAGGAATTCTGGGTCTAAACTGAGGATTGGATATCTTGGGGCATTTAATGCATAGTGCCATCTTTTGTCTTCAGAATGGTTTTACCAATTTCCATTCCCGCCAGCAGGGATTTATTATCCCGGCTCACCCTAATGCACACAGTAACTTTAGTTCCCCCTGTGAGCCCCGTGTTCAACTCTTTTCATGGAAAAGGGTTAAAAATTAACCTCTGATACTGTCTGGCTCCCGTCTCCTAAGCAATGCCCGAATTCCCTTTTGGATTCTGCTAGTTTGAAAATGAAAAATATTTCATTTAAAATGTTAAATTGAGGACATGATTAATGCTGAAATGGAGTAAAAAAAATTGGAGGAGCTGGAGAGAGAAGAGATCATGGAATCCAACCAGATACCTCAGTTTCAGGGCTGGCTGTGTCATCACCTGTCGCTGTGTGTGATCCTGGGCAAGTCGCTTGCTTGCCCTGCCCAGGCCTGTGCCCCCGTGTCTAAGAGGAGGGACCCAAGAGCACCCAGTCTCTATGTTGTCTTCAATTACGACATTCTCTACATCTTTGGCTATTTAAAGCATTCCTCAGAAAGGCTGGGCTTGTAAATTGCAAGTGTCAGGCCTTTGAAATGCAGTTTGTGTGGGAAAGGAAAAAACCCAGCAGCTAGTTTGCTGCTGGATCAGAGTCCTGTGTTCTTTGTGAAGTAATAAATTGTGTCTTGGCTCCCGGATTATTCCAGGTTGCCTCGGGTTTTGCGGAAGTGGCTTTTTCAGGAATTGTTCCCGTTGCCGGAAAGTGGGTGTTAATTTGTGCCTTGGCTGTATTTCAGGGCACACTCTGGCAAAGTCCTGGCAGGTTTTTTTCAGAGGATCAGCAGATGCAGGGACCTGGCTGTTGCTCCCCTTGCAGGGTGACACACACCCTCCCTTAATAACCCAAATCAGACCCGTAGTCCGAGGCCTGCGTTAGACTGGACCACTGACCCTGGGCCTCGGCAGGGCTTTGGACCAAGTGGAAGCACTCTGGTCAGCATACCTTAGGATACAGGGTAGCCAAAAGCATAGAAACTGATTAGTATGACTTAGTAACTTATCTGAGATCCTTTGAGATGCGGTCCAGGTGGGTGGGGCCTTGGAAGAGGAAACAACTAAGAAAAATGAGCAGGGAATGAGATGGAGTAACATCGGCACTGGGTTCTCTATAGTTTCCAGCCTATGTTTATCTACCTTCTTTACTCCACGTGATATCTCTGGGATATCATCACCGGCATCCTGTCCCCAGTCCGTCCAGCAAGCGAATGCATGAGCAGGAGTGGCCCAATTGCATCTACCACAACCACAGAGCTTGGCTTGACTAGAATCTCCGCTTTCTTGGCAGATTTTTGTGGTCTCTCACCTCCTTCCCCTCTTGTCTCACTCGTCTATGGCAAAAATTGAAAAACAACTCTTCTTTCTTACACTGTGAGTCTGTAGTAACAAATTAAAGTCGTTTGTCAATCTGCAGTGTAATGTGCTGGGAAAACATGGCCCAGTCCAGAATTTCCCAGCCTTTGGTCATTCAGCCTTCAGGATTTATGCCAAGTTCATGTACCACGTGTCCTGTTATTTATGTCATATTTGTCTTCCAATAATGCACTATATCATTTTTTTTATTCTAAGCACTGTGGCCCCTATGAAATCATCCATTTGATGGGCCAGATAGAGTCTTCTAATATACCTTAAAATAATCAGCTGTCATTTTGTAAATGTTCATTTAATTTCATAACTATTAAATTCTTTAAATGTTCGTTTGTATACTAGTACTGTATCTTGTTTACACCCCCTTTGATACACTTACCATACTCTGAGAAATTAATTAACATTGAAGTTAAAATTCAGTTCCTCGGTTGAATTAGCCACATGTTAAGTGCTCAGTAGTCAGTGGCCGGCCGCTGCCATGTTGGACAGTGCAGACAGAGAAAATTGGACCAGATGCCTCTGTCTACGATTCGCCCAGCACACATTGACTGCTTTCACTGGCTCATTGGCTCAAGCCAAGCTAATCTGTAGTAAGATTACCAAAAGAACTGTGGGTAGTGATTAATTTAGGAATGGCTAGCAAAAATGCCAAACACTGGTTTATTCCAATGACCATTATCCAAGTAGGCAGCAAAGCAGGTAGATGCATTTGAACTCCAGTAAGAGAGCCGCTTCCATATGCTCTAAACCACCTCTCTCCTGCAGCCCTCTCTGTCCCTCTAACCCCATCGCCCCACGTCTTCCAACCCCGCCCCCAGGCGATCTCTCTCCCTTCTGTGCACAGCTCTGTGTGATTTCTGTTTTCCTGTTCCTTCTGTCTCTTGCTTCCTCTCCCTGTGTCCTGGCCTTGCGTTTACTCTCGGCCTCAGTCCTTTCTCTCACTTTCACCATCCCAGCCAGAAACCTCCCTCATTCAGAATCCAAGTGTATCTGGATTTCGTTTTGTAAATGATTCTTCAACTACAATAATTTCAGGCCAGAGGACGTTCCCGGTGGTGACATGACTAAGGAATATCTCCTAGTGGTAGCCGTGGAGATGTGGCCAGCTGCACACCGGACACCTCTGCTTGGGAGCCCACTGGCATCTCATTGTCAGGATGCCTAAAACAGAACCGTCTCCCTTGCCAAACCCCGGCTGCCCCTCACTGATGGAAGCACACCCAGCTACTTGCTTCAGCCCTACTCTTCATCCAAAGCCACCTTCTATTTTCTTTGTAAACTTTTATGTAAATTTTAGTTGGTTCACATACAGCGCAATACAGGTTTCAGGAGTAGAATTCAGTGACTCTCACTTACATACAACACCCAGTGCTCATCACAACAGGTGGCCTCCTTAGTATCCATCACCCAGCTAGCCCGTCCCCCACCCACCTCCCTCCAGCAGCCCTCAGGTTGTTCTCTGCTGTTAACAGTCTCTTATGGCTTGTTTCCTTTTCTCTGTCTCTTTTTTGTCCCTTCCCATATGTTCATCTGTTTTGTTTCTTAAATTCCACGTATGAGTGAAATCATATGGTATCTGTCTTTCTCTGACTGACTCTGACTTTGCTTAGCTCCATCCAATCTGTTGCAAAGGGCAAGATTTCATTCTTTTTGATGGCTGAATAATATTCTGGGGTGTGTGTGTGTGTGTGTGTGTGTGTGTGTGTAATAGTTATAGATAGATAATATCTTTCCATGGTTTGACTATCGTTGATAATGCTGCTATCAACATTGAGGTGCGTGTACCTCTTCAAATCTGTACCTTTGTATCCTTTGTGTAAATACCTAGTAGTGCAATTGCTGGATCATAGATTAGTTCTATTTTTAAGTTTTTGAGAAAACTCCATACTGTTTTCCAGAGTAAAGATACCATATGTTTGCACGTATAGGAGGATTAGGAGGAGCTTAATGGAGGACCATGAGGGAGAAGAAGGGGAAAAATAGTGGGAGAGAGGAAGGGAGGCAAACCATGAGAGACTCTTGAATGCTGAGAACAAACTGAGAGCTGATGGGGATGGGTGAGAGGGGAAGGGGGGTGATGGGCATGGAGGAGGGCACTTGTGGGGATGAGCACTGGNTCTCTCTCTCTCTCTCTCTCTCTCAAAAATAAATCAATGTTAAAAAAATTTTTAACAGAACAAGAGAATTTTTGATCATGCTTCTCTTCAGCCCAGCAAAGCTCCCTCTGTGGCATTGATTACCTTTGTTGAACAGGCTAAAAGCTGGGAATCATGTAAAAAGCTTGATGCAACGTCTTTTAAAATAAAAAATGACCCTGTTAGAGCATTGGAAAGCTTCAAGAGGATCCTCAGAGAGAGGAAAGTGCTGCTTCGTCTGTTGGCCATGAATGTTGAGAACAGACCAGACACCTTTGTCCTTATTTTAATGGTCCAGAGACCTCAGAGAGGAGGAGAGAAAAGGAGAAGTTGGACCCGAGCGCTCTCAGAAGTGCAGGATGCACTGGGGAACATATATGCGTTGCTCAATTGCACAAAATAGACCTTTTCTTAGGTGGACAGAGTTGAGACTTTCTCTTATTCCTTGTAAGGAAATGTGTTTCCCTTTTTTTTTTTCTTTTTTCCTCATTCTAAATGCTTTCAATTAAGCTATGGAAAATTTGGTTCCTCGTGCTAATTCATACAAGAAGTTATGATACCTTGGGATCCTTCATCTGTCAGCTTTAAACCTTAAATATGGGATTGATTATTCCCAGGAAGGTGGTGTGATGATCTGCTCTCTTTCTCAGACAAAGGGAGGCATCTGTCCAAAATGCAGAGTCCCTGCCTGGGTGGGAGTCATGGGAGCCTCCTTCCCGCGAGGTTCTGTACTGCTCCACGCACTGAAACAGAGAAACAAATCCAAGTGTAACTAACCTTAATCTCATTAAAGTTTAAAGTCTGCCATGTCTTCTGGCATAGAATAACTCTAACAACTATTCGTTGAATGCGTGGAATTTGGCTGTGTGTTAGGTGCTGTAGACCCATCATCTCGTTAATCTTCATCACGACCCTGATGGTGTGGACCCACGTCCCCCATATTTTGGTTTGAAGAATTTTGTTTTTTGGGGATTTTTTGTGAGAAGGAAGTTCTTTTCTTTTTTTTCTTAAATTGTTTATTGTCAAGTTGGTTTCCATATAACACCCGGTGCTCATCCCCACAAGTGCCCTCCCCCATGCCCGTCACCCCCTTTCCCCTCTCCCCACCCCCATCAGCCCTTAGTTTGTTCTCAGCATTCAAGAGTCTCTCATGGTTTGCCTCCTCCCTCTCCCCAACATTTTTCCCCTTTTCCTCCCCCATGGTCCTTCATTAAGTTCCTCCTAATTCTCCTATACGTGCAAACATATGGTGTCTGTCCTTCTCTGCCTGACTTATTTCACTCAACATAACACCCTCAAGGTCCATCCATGTTGCTACACATGGCCAGATTTCATTGTTTCTCATTGCCATGTAGTATTCCATGATATAGATAAACCACATCTTCTTGATCCGTTCGTCAGTTGATGGACATTTAGGCTCTTTCCATGATTTGACTATTGTGGAGAGTGCTGCTATGAACATTGGGGTACATGTGCCCCTATGCATCAGCACTCCTGTATCCCTGAGGCAAATTCCTAGCAGTGCTACTGCTGGGTGGTTTGAGGAATTTTGAATCTAAGAGAGGTAAACGACTTGCCAAAGATCACATAGTAAGTGGCAGAGCTCAGATTCCAACCCAGGTCAGTCCAGCACCAGAGCTCTGTGGTTTTGGACCCTGTACTTTTGTGTTTTGTCATCACGTCATGTGTACTGAAGGTTTTATTGTGGGCCAGGCACTATTCTAGGCTCATGGGGCTCTACAATAAACAATAAAGAAGAGATTCCTGATCTTACAGAACGTATATCCTAGAGAAGAAAGATAGAAAGAATAAGTTAAAAAAGAATCTAGATCATTTCAGAACAATAGACACAGTAAAGGGTAAATGAATGTGGGGCTGTTTATGCTGCGAGCTTTTGGAAGGATTTTCTGACAAGATGATCTTTGAATTCAGACCTGAATGACATGAAGAATCTAGAATGCAAGTGTCAAGGGCAGTGGAAACAGCAAGTGCAAAGGCCCTGGGGTGAGATTGAGTATCAGTGTTTCAAGAACCACGAAGGCCAACATTGCTATGTAGCCAGTGGGAGTGAGTGAGAGAATGTAAGGTCAAACATGTAGACAGGCTTTGGGTTTTGTTCCAAGTATAATAACAAACACACTACAGAAGGGCTCTAAGTGGCAGAAGAATAGGATCTGAATTAAGTTCTTAAAAGATTATTCTAGTTTCTGTGTGGGACATAGTGGGTACAGGAGCAAGACAGGAGTGGAGGAAGTATTTAGAAGCATGTGAACTTCAGAAGGGCCTGGAGGTTTTCAAAAGAAAAGGACAGTGCCTTGGAAACAGCAAAGGCGGTGGTTGTGGGTGTAAGACTGTATTTAACTCTGCCTCCATCCCAGCCCTGAGGTACCTGTGATGTGAGGAGGGCACCACAGGAAGCCAGCCAGGTCCAGTCAGTGGGCTGAAGGGCAGGGAACATTCAGAAAAGACGAAGCTATAGAGATCTTCCTTCACACAACGGTGGCAAATCATAGTAATCAGAGCCAGTTTTATTGAGAATGTATTATGTGTCTAGTAATATTTTAAATACTTTCCTTGGAATAACTTCCATAGTCCTCTCAGTAATCCTAAAGTGTAGGTACTATTATTAACCCCACTTTACACGGGAAGTTGGGACACAGAGGTCTGAAGACACTTGCAGCTACTAAGCGATAGGGTTGGCATGACAGATTCCAGATTTCAGAGGTGAGAGTGGCAAGGTTCGGGGATCGTCAGAGAGGGTTGGAGAGTGAGCTCTCTAAGGGAGGGATGGACTGGTCTGGAGCTGGGACCCAAATGACGAAGATGATCTGGGAGGTGGTGATGAAGGGAAGCAAGTTTGTCCCATGATGCCATTCGCCCTGACCGACATGGGAAGAGGCTTCCTGATCAGCGCAGACTGGAAGCTTGGGGCCCCTGAGTAATGCTCTTTTCTGCAGCTTCCTGTGGCTGGACTGGAGCCACAGGGTGGACCAGGGCCTCCTCCCTGGGATTGCTTTTTTAGGCAGCTTTTAGGAAGAGCAGTGTCATCTAAACAAGACTGTGTCTTGACCTCTTTAATACCACTGCTCTTGGGTGGGGAGAACACTCATGCCTCCATATTTCTGGGATGTTTTACTGTGACTCTCACTTGGAGATAACAATCCCTTGACTATGATGAATTCAGCACGTACCACCTATCGGGTTCTGTGATGAGCACTTGCTATGTGTTATTCCTTCAGCAAACACAACAGTCGTGATAGAGCTGCTATCCTTGCCCACCCTTTTCAGATGGGCTAACTGAGCTCTAGAGGGTTACATAACTTGCTGAAAGTTACATTGAGTGGTGGACCTGAGATCTGAACCCTGCCGATCTGGTACCAGAAGTCAGTTCTTTGTGGTTGTTGATGTTGTTAAAGATTTTGTTTTTAAGCAATCTCTACACCCAGTGTGGGATCTGAACCCTCAACCATGAGCTCAAGAGTCGCATGCTCCACGGACTGAACTAGTCAGGCACCCCAGAGGTCCATCCTTAATCACTCTGGCTCAGGTGAGGAACGTATGTGTGCTGGGTTGGGGCCAGTCTTCATAAACCCCCAAAAGAATGAACGAGGGTAGCAACACCATGGTGGAGGAGAGCTCTTACAGGTGAACAGCTCAGGTCTTCCATGACCACATTGACTTTGAAATGTCCGTAGACCAACTGTCAGGATCAGAGAGCACCTTGAAGGTGATAGACTTGGGGAAAATGAGGGTGGGAAGGGGAGAGTTGACGTGCATAGAGAGAAAGAAATCATTGCTCTACTTGCCTTCGACTAAGTCTGAAAGTGTCAGGACTCAAAGAACACTTTCTCCCCTTTTAATTCCACTCAATGAACACCGAAAAAGCTACCTGCTTCCCCACTCTCCCTGCCCAAGTAAGGAGAGTGGTGGGATTACGGATCACTTTTGGTAAGTTATTTCAGTTTTCTGTGATTTTAAAAAGAAAACAAATATGCAGGGTATTTTTAAAAAGAAATTGTTTAAATAAATGGAATAAGATTCTTTAGGCGTCATATTTAATGAATCCTTTTCATAATTTTTAAAACTATGTTTTCTTGGACATTCATGTATTCCCATCCAAAAAACATGGGTGGAGAACTCTGATCTAAGTTTCCTTAGGCTCGGTGATCTTGACAGTCACTTTTAAATCATATGTGTGCTTCTCCAACCTGAAAATACCTAGGTTTGCTGGACCGGTGAGCTGCTGTGAAAGGGACATGAATGTCTCTGCCTAGTGACGACAAGTGAGGAGAAGGCCTCTTAGGTTGCTCTGGGTCCTCCATTTGTTTTCTAAAAAAATTCACTAGGGGCGCCTGGGTGGCTCAGTTGGCTAAGCATCTTACTTCAGCTCAGGTTCATGGGTTCAAGCCCCGTGTCGGGCTCTGCACGGCAGTGTGGAGCCTGCTTGGGATTCTCTCTCTCTCTCCCTCTTCTCCTCCCCAAATTGCACCTTCTCTCTCTTTCTCAAAATAAATAAATAAACAAACAAAATTCATTAATCTGTAAATCAGTTTGTTTTCTTGTGATCCCACTGCTGGATCAGATTTTGCTCTCACTGAACATTCCTTAGAGCTCCTTGGAGAAAAGGGTCATCAATCGTAGACATTTATCGACTTGTTTTTGCAAAAGTGTATTTATTGCATGCCTATTGTGTTCCAGACTCCAAACATCCAAAGCCAGATAAAACAAGATCCTTGGTTCTTCAGGGATCATTGTCCGAAGGAATGATTCCAGAAATTGGTATGGGGCAGATAGAGCCGTCAGTGTGGACAGTGAGTCTGAATCTCTTTGTATGACAATTCCTTGAGAGTTGGATACTAAAGTCTTGCACACGTCCATATAACATTCAGACCTACATCGCTGGCACACTTACCCCTATGCTTGACGTGGGTTTAGGCTTTGCCAGTTATTGAGGCCCTACCTCCTCTTTTGATGGGGTGATGGAATCCAGGGAGACCACCCAATTAGAAAATGGCAAAGCCAGATTCTGGACCTTAAATTCCTCCTTGACTGCACTGTTTCCCATATAAAATAAAACCTTTTGTATTAGATGTACATTTTGTATATGTCTTTACACTTCCCCAAATTTATTAGTATTACTGCTTATGTATTATTATTTATTATTGACAGCCAGTACTTATTTAGATTAGCCAACATGCTGTACTGTAAGGTCGTGGTAGAAGCAAACTCAGAGCTGTCCTCTGAGTTGCCTCCCCAGTCCAAGGTATGCATAGGCCACCCATAAAAGATAGTTCTCTTTAAAGGTGTGGGGTTGGGAGTCAGGGTGAGGAAGGTCTGGACATATGCTTTCATAGAGGGAATGTGCAGTTGCAGCCTGAGCATTTGGAAAAGCAGAAAATGTCGCCCAGTGATTGAAAGATAGATTCAGAATTCCATGCTTAAACATAACCAGTTCTGGGAATAGTGGGTGTCACTTAGGAAGTGCTCAATAAACATTGGTTGAATGAATGTGGGGAAGAGAAATACAATCATAGACAGCAAGCAAACCCAGAATCTTCATTTACTTTCTGTGTGCTCCCTGGAATATGTGATTTAACACCTCCATGCCTTCAAGTGGGACTGAGAACTTTTAATGGTAGAGCTTATATGTGTCTACTTCCAGCTGTTCACTGAGGCAACAGGCATGCCGGGGACAAATCTGGGAGGTGAAAAGAAGGATCCAGTAAGTTCCAAAGTTGGAGGCTTGAAGAGCCAGCAACACAATCAGATTCCAGTCTGGAACCTGAAGTAAGGGCAGCCGGCCTTCTAGAAGCCTCCCTTACAGTGCAGCACCACACATGGTTGGACTGCCATGACGGCCACACTTTCTTATCTGCCGTATGAGGAGCAAAGCTGTCCATACTTTAAGGTAAATCAGCACTGGCTCATGTTGCTTCATTTTTGGAGAGGAGTGAAAAGACATCATGATGATTGTATCTGTTTCTTATGACTGCTGTAATGAGTTACTACAGACTTGGTGGCTGAAAACAACAGAAATCTATTCTCTCCAGTTCTGGGACACCAAACACCCAGTATCTCTGTGTCAGCAGAACTGCACCGAAGGCTAAGAGGAGAATGAATCCTTGCTCCTTCCAGCTTCTGACGGCCCTGGACATTCCTCGGGTTGTGGCTGCATGACTCTACAATCTCTGCCTCCCTCTGCACGTGGCCCCCCTCTTCTCTCCATATTGTCCCCTCTCTATCCCTTATGAGGACACTTGTCATCGTATTTAGGGCCCACACAGATAACCCGAAATGATCTCATCTTGAGATTCGTAATCACACCCGTAAAGTCCGTTTATCCAAGTACAGTCACATGGGGAGGGGAAAATATCTTTTCCTTCTACCCTTCTAAATTCTCAGAGCCCTGAGAGCTAAACAAGGCAGATTCACAAGAGAAAAGTATACATATTTGTTTAGTGCAAGTTTTATGTGACACGGAGGCCTTTAAGGAAATGAAGACCCAAAGAAAGAGTTCAACCTGGCTGTCTTTGCCTCAGGTTAGGTGAAGAGTGGAGAGCGGTGGGAACTGACCCAGGACCAGGGGGTCTAGGAGCGGTACACTGGGGGAGAAACTTAGCAAGGCCTGTTAGTTCACATTGCTCTGGGTGTCCCTCCATAGTGGGGATAAAGGTGGCCCTTTCCTCCGGGGAGAGGCAGGGCACATCTCACATGAGGGTCTTATGACCTGTTTCAGGAGATCAGAGAGTCCTTCCTGCACCTGCCATTTCTCAAGTTCCCTTAACTTAAAACATTCAATATGCACGGGTGCCGTATTTTGAGGTAGTGTTTCCTGAACCCCACCATTCTCATTCACAAGTTCTGGGGATTAGGACTCGGATATATCACTGGGGAGACCACCAGTCAACCCATTACAATGACACGGATATATTAGCAAGACAATCTGACGGGGGAGTGGGATGGCAAGGGTACGGTAGGGTACGGTGAAGACACTGGGCCCACGGGCTGCTCGGGCCTTAGTCCAGGACTGAGGAAGTGAGCAACTGCATCGGGGTGGAGGCTGTGGGAATAGAGGGGAGGAGACGGAGTCGGGAGACATTCGATGAAACAGTGTGCCAGGACTTGGTTCCTAATTGGGATGACAAATGAGAGAAAGAGAAATTATAAATTCGACTCTAAAGCATGGTTCCCAAAAATGTGTGCTGTGGGGGTACTGGATCTTGGAATATCAGTAGGCATCACGTGGTGGGGAAGTGGTGCTAGAGACAGACAACGTTGGGAAGCGCTGGATCAGACAGGGTCAATCCGGCTTCTCCTCTGCAGGATTGCTCCAAGCCTCCAGCATACACATATATATCGTGCCTCTGTAAGGGCAGGTTTCTGGAGGACAGCCTTGCCCAAGCTTATCTGACTGTGGACCTGATTTACCTAGATTATCCTGGAGCACAAGTAATGGAGACACCTCTGGAAAATATTGCTCTTAGGCTCCCTGCCCTCTGAGACAGGGATCAGAGAGAAAAGAAAATATAAGTGAGGGCCAGAAGGATGGAGTGAAGAAGAACTGAGTCTGGAGATCTGTTGAGAGCCGGGGCTATCTTCCAAGACCCCTGCCAACAGCAAGAGATAGCCACAGAGACTTGTAACAGTTGGCAGAAGCCACTGGAAGGCTTACGCAGCCCTCTTTGACTTGAATAGTCTGTGGGACTGTCCTTCTTTCAATGGTACCTTCTTCTAGACAGGAGAAGCTTTGGCCACAGAGGAGGTGTAGAGTGTAAGTTTCAACCACTGTGCCAACTCTGATCCGGGGATGGGAACTCTCATGTTCCCAGGAGAAAAGATTGCGGGGAGGAATGGCAGAGAAGATTAGCAATGTCAGCTGTGAGTACAGGAAGGAGGAGGGTGGGGATGAGCTATGGGCCCTTCTTTCTTTATATCTGGAAGAACTGTGTTTCCCACTTGCCCTGTTCCCTCTCCGTGTATGGAAAGAGACCGTCCAACAGCATAGCTGAACCCCCACCACTGCAATAATCCTGGACTCTCCAATCTTCAGCATTCCCCACCTCGTGTAGAGAATGGCTGGTACCAATGATGGAAATATAAACATCAATTTTGCAAGGAATAGTAAAAAGCAAATATCTACCCAACTCTTAGTATGCACCAGACACCACGCGAAGTATTTTTTATGTAATATCTCATTTAATTCTCACGATAGCCCTGAGGGGTAGGTAACACCGGAGTTTTCTCGATGGGGACTGTGAGGCGCCTGGAGATCGAGTTACTTGCCCAAGGATGTATAGCTAGTATGTGGTACAACCAGAATTTGACTTCAAGCAGGCTGCTGCTAAAACTGACATCCATAACCACGAGATTATGAATTTAATTATGGATGTTTTGGATTTCAACTGTTGGTAAGACTTGGAAATGGAAATACGCAGAAGGCAGTGAGGCAGTGAAGGATACAGAGCTGGTCGAGGTCAGGCCTGGGCTCAGAGCCATGGAGGGAGATGGTGGTTAAAAAGTGCCCATGGATAAGTTTATTCAGGCTATGAGGTTGAGAGTCAATTATACAGATTTACAACGCAGAAAGAATGCCCTGCAAATGTTTTATGTATTCGTGGGATGTTTTCCCAAGCCCTGAGTTAGAAATAACTGACTACTATTATCACAGCCCATGGACAGAACATTCCAAGCTCTGAGGAAATGGAACCCAGACACAGAAACTTATGCCTTAAATCATGCTGAAAAGTCAGAAGCAGTTGGGATTTCTGAGAAGCAGTGAAATCTCTCTGGCCCCGTAATTGCGGGAGAAAACCACGGTCCTCGGTGAGCAATGGTGAGATCTGACATGCTGACGCTCTACCTTAGCATCCCTGACCTCACACTCGGTGCCCTCCCCGTTCCCTCAAGGGCTGGGGACCCTGGAGCAGGGCTCCCATTCATGAAGGAGCTTCTAACGGATGCACTACAGATACCCAGGAAACAGCTGCATCGACTGAGCCGAGGAAATGAGAACCAATCCTATTCAATCACATTCCGCTCCTGGACACGTTATCGAATAATAAGGTGTTTTCACTGACCCATCCCCGTTTCATTGCAGATGTCTGAATTTTCCCTCACGTCCCGGGGACAAAACCACGAGAAATTGCTACCTGCTTGCACTGAGCTTCATTTTGTTCTGATTCATTGCCCACGTAGGGACCTTCTAAAATCGCAGTTTATGGACTCTACATCCTGGTGGTTCCCAGAGATAAATGAGCCTGGATTCCAGGGAATGCAAATGTCTTCAAACTTGCAGCCAGCTTCCAGGCTCCCTGCAAAGGTCTCTTAAGCCTCTGAGTATTTCCTCTCTTAAATCACACGTCACTGGCACAGGCAGAATATTTTCGAGTGACTTCTTTCTCGTTAGGAGACAGTCCCTTAAAGGGCCTACCGAGTAGACAGAAATGCCATCGTTCTTGGCAGCTTTACCGCACCATTCTTAGGTCTAGTTGAGAGAGTCCCTTTTAAAGCTGGTTTGTTTTTATTTTTCCTGAAAGAAAGCGTTTCTTCAGGGCTGTACTTGAAACAGGACATTGATCCTCTCTTGACATGTTTACGAGCTGGGCAGAGGACTGTGTGTGTGAAAGGGAGCTTCGAATCTCACTTGTGCAAACTTTTATCTGACACGTTTACAATTAGCTGATGTGAATCCCCAGAGCCTGTGACAGGCTGTCGCGTCGCAGTGGAACCCTGAGTACTCTGCCCAATGTTCCTCTGGATGTGACAGTCATTTTTGCCTCAGCGTAGAATGGGTTCTCGTACACGGTCTGTCAGATGTGTTCAACTGAGCAGGTTAATGGGATGTGGCAGAGAACGAGGGAGTGGTTTTCTGTGCCATGAGATAAGAGGCACAGCGACACGTCAATTTAGCACTTACGGAAAACGGCCATTTATTGAGATATGCAAGCACTTCTTGGGAATGTAAAGATATGTCTGTGGTTCGGGGTGGTAAACAATTGTTCTCAAAATGGAAGGCAACAGAAATGAATCATGTGCCAGTGTGAGAGGAGTTTGGAACTTCCTGCCGCTTCGTTTTTCCTCATCAGGGTTTATCTTCAAAGCCCTTCAAATGTGCAGCCAAAAATCTGAGTATTTGAATGTGTGCTATAGACACACACACAAAGGTTACAAACCACTGATCTGTTCTCAAGAATATCAGTTAGGCTCTAATACACACACACACACACACACACACACACACACCCCTACTTCCATTCACATTTATGATTCTTCTTTTGGATTTTCTTAAATTTTGCCACTTTTCTTCACTGAGATGATTCAGATTTTGTTGATTTCCATCCATGTTTTTGTTTATACTATAGTATTTTGCCTGATGGAGACTATGCGTAAGCCTAGGAAAATTGCTTTCAGTAAGACTGAACAGTAGCCAACTTCTCTTGCTCTCAGGCATATACCCAACTTTCCAAAGTGATTATTACTGGAAACTGCAAAAATTGAAAGTGCAAGACAGCTAACCTGGGAACGCCCCCCCCCACCTTCTCCTTCCACCTCTGCCATTATCGAGGTCAGTGATAAGGATTAGAGAGAAGTGCCCTGGCCCATATATTGTGGGTATGTTTGTGGCACATGGGGCTCCTTCATGCTGAGAGTTGTGGCCCCTAGGGACCCAGGGAGCTGCCGTGGAGGTGTGGTCAGGAACTTCCCATCTCAGGCTCCCCACAGTGTCACCCACGAGCTCTTAGCTCCGCAGGAATGAAAGTGTGGTCACTATAACACAGCACGCACGCTGGGTCCCCTTCTTACTGCTGCAACCTTGGGAGAGTTGCCTTTCTGTGAGCCTCAGCTTTCTCCCCTTGTGGAAAATGGAAATAAAATTCCTTCCTCCGCGGTTATTAGAATCAAATAAGATCATGTCTGTCGAGCACCAGCTAGCACAGCCGCTTGATAAATGTTCATTTCCTTGCATCTCTTTACCCTATAATATGAGCAGTAACTCTCTTATTGGGCTACGGCTTCTGTTTCTGGAACTGGAATATCTATACGTCAACTGATGGGGACGATAATGCTTCTCTAGTGTGTTCGTCAGATTTCTTGGCTGGTCTTAGACGAAGCAGGGGCAGGGGCACATCTGAATGTAAAGCAGGTATTAAGGCCTTATAGACAGCAAGGTGTAAGTCTGGGCTTTCTGGAGTCACCTTACTATAAATATCTATCACACTTTAATACAGGTAACAGTGAGGAACTCTTCCCTTCAGACCATCCTGACTAATACGACAAGCCCATGACTCATTTTGCCCGGGCCCACAACTAGGTCATATTTCCTACCTTCTTTCAGTTGAATGTGGCCAGTGGAAGGTGGTCAGGTCAGGCTACCCTCCACTTTCTCCCCTCCCTATCTGCCAAATGGATGTCAATGTCCAGGGCGACCTTGGAAACCACATACTGAAGCGGACAGAGCCTCTGGGCAGCCTGGGTCCATAAGGGGCCGTGTGGAACAGAGCACTGCCTACCTCACCATCTGGACTTTACCCAAACAAGAGAGAAACTCTCTGTGTGTTAAGCCATTAAAACCTCAAGGTTTATCTGTTACAGAAGCTAGCATTACCTTAACTAATCATCTTGATGAAACAAGAGGTACATTTTTAAAACTTTCCTTTCTGCTGGCATTTGACATTCTTCTGAACATGACAGAACCATGTTGTATTTTGCTACTGGGGAAAAGAAATTCATAATTGCTTCAAAACTAACTACACGGTCTCTCTGTTCAAAACAGGCAGTGTACATTAATCATAAGAAATACGGAACAAAGTTCTCTGTCAACAAGAGGTCTCTTTGATTTTTTTGCCTAACAATTTTAACTGAAAGCCAGGGTTAGTGATTAACTACATTTATTCTGTTTTAAATTAAACAGTCCTGATGCCAGGTGCTGGGCTAGGAAGGAGGAACTTAAAAAAGACAGAAGAAATAAAGATAATTATGTTTTCCTAAATTATTAGAAATTCATAAATAAGGAAATTAAATTTTTTCTAAAGTACCCTGTATGCATTTATGTTTTCTTAAACAAAGTACACTGAAAATAGTTTTACTTTTTTTAGTCTTCAGCTTCATCAGTCATAAAATGAGTGAATACTTAATCCACAGGACTTGAGGATTAAATGGGGATTGTGTCTACCTCCTAGCCTAATGCCTAGCACAGTAAATATTAAATAATACACACAATAACTATCGAAACCTTGACCTCTTTCATAATGATTTGGTTTATTGGATTTTGCTTTGGAATTGCACTTAGGAACATAAATTTTCGCCCTCGGAGACTTGTAAAGTATCTTTGGCCGCTTACCCCAACAACAGTTGGAGCTAGACAGCAGTGCTGTGAGTTGTGGTATCTACTTTTACATTTTTTACTGACTTCTTCTTGCCATTTTTTACTGACTACACCTTCCGGTCATCTTCCAATCTTTGTCTACGGAGAGAAGAAAGTAAAACACTCCCGGTAGAAATTCTTGCTAAAACATGGACAGGCTCTGTATGCAAGCTAGGGAATAGTTTGGCAGAGCAGATTACTAGCCACCAGCATGGCTGTTTCAGCGGCTTGGGAGCCTGTTGCGGTCAATGCCAAGATCACGGCTGGTTCCAGCCAACTGAGGTTAACAGAAGTCACAACTCCCAGACTAGGTGTGGTCTGGCTGCCCTTCCCACCAGCTAGCTCAGCTCCTTTGCTGGTGGGAGGAAGAGAGGAAAGAGGGGGGAAAGGTAAAGAAATGGGGGGGAGGACCAAAGCAGGAGAGGAGGCCCCGGGTAAGAAGTGACATCGGTGACTCTTCGCTGAGGTGGCCAGGTGATCCGTGTGCACCTCAAACCTTTAGGAGCCCATCCCTTAAAGCACCTGCTGTGCTTTTCATTCTCATCAGCCCTGTGTCAGACTACTCGCTTCCCTAAACTCTTGCCAATGACAGCTGTTTGCCATTCATGGAAATTCTTTCCCAGGGTATGATGTGAACATGGCATCAAAGTACTCGGTTCTGTAACACTTTGGCTACCACTGGTGTTAACTTGCTCCTCCTAATCCTTTTCCATATTGCGTTCGTATATCTTCCTTTGTGAGCTCACTCTTCACAGTCTTACCCATTTTTATTGTTATATGCATTCTTTCTTCCAAATGAGAAAGTTTGGTTTTGTTACTCTATTTTTCTGCTGCTCAGTGTAGAAAAATAATAACTAAATTTTCTTCAGCATGACTAAATTTTTAAGAACATGAATGCCATCAGTCCCTCCTTCTGTTTACCCCAAATAGAATTATATTAAGGAGGCCATAGTATGGGCTACTTTTTGAAAACACCTTTATTAAGGAAAATTCACATGAGGCACCTGGGTGGCTCAGTCAGTTAAGCGTCGGACTTTGGCTCAGGGCAAGATCTCACGGTTTGTGGATTTGAGCCCCCACATCAGGCTCTGTGCTGACAGCTCAGAGCCTGGAGCCTGCTTTGGATTCTGTGTCTCCCTCTTTCCCTGACCCTCCCCTGTTTGTGCTCTCTCTTTCTCTCTCTCAAAAATAAATAAACATTAAAAAAACAAACTCACATATGCCATTCACCCATGAAAAGTGTACAATGCCGTATTTTTAGTATACTCAGAGTTGTGCAACCATTGCCACAATATAATTTTTAGAGATGTCTATCCCCCTAAAAAGAAATCCTGTACCCCTTTCCTCCCCACACTTCTCGGGCCAAGAAACTACCAGTCTCCTTTATGTCTATATAAATTTGCCTCTCCTGGATATGTCCTCTAAATGGATAATAGGTGGTTTTTAGTAAGTGGTCTTGGTGACTACCTTCTTTCACTTAGCACAGTCTTTTCAAGGGCTACCATGTTGTAGTGTATCAGCACTTCATTTCTCTTTAGGGCCAAATAATATTCCATTGTATGGACATATCACATTTTATGTATCCATTCATCATGTGATGGGCACTTGAGTTGTTTCCACTTTTTGTCTATTATGATTATTGCTGCTGTGAGCGTCCGTGTTCAAGTTTTTGTGTAGCCATATGTTTTCATTTCTCTTAGATAGGTACGTAGGATTGCCGGGTCCTGTGGTAACTCTACACTTAACTTTATGGTGCAGCTTACAACGGTTGTCCACAGTGTCTGAACCATTTTACAGTACCGCCAGTAGTGTGTGAGGATTCCAATTTCTGCACATCCTCACTAACGTTTTATACTACCTATATTTTTGACTAGTGGGTATGAAGTGGTTTTATTGTGGTTTTGATTTTCATTTCCCTAATGACTAATGATGTTGAGCATCTTTTCATGTGCTTACTGGCCTTTTGTGTATCTTCTTTGGAGAAATGTCTATTCAAGTCCTTTGCCTATTTTTAATTAATTAATTGTTTAATTTACATCCAAGTTAGCATGTCGTGCAACAATGATTTCAGGAGTATATTCCCTAATGCCCCTTACCCATTTAGCCCATCCCCCCTCCCACAATCCCTCAGCAACCCTGTTTGTTCTCTATATTTAAGAGTCTCTTATGTTTTATCCCCCTCCCTGTTTTTATATTATTTTTGCTCCCCTTCCCTTATGTTCATCTGTGTAGTATCTTAAAGTCCTCATATGAGTGAAGTCATATGACATTTGTCTTTCTCTGACTGATTAAATGCCCTTCAGTTCCATCCAAGTAGTTGCGAATGTCCTTTGCCTATTTGTAATTGGATTATCTTTTTATTATTTATTAACTTGTAAGAATTTTTTTATATATTCTGGACATAAATCCTTTATCAGACATATGGTTTATGACTATTTTCTCCCATTTTGTGGATTGTCTTTTCATTTTCTTGGTGTTATCACTTGCAGCACAAAAGTCTTCAATTTTGATGAAATCCCATTTTTTTCCTTTGACACTTGTGCATTTGATGTCATACCTAAGAAACCATCATGATCCAAGGTCATGAAGTTACTCTGATGTTTTCTCCTAAGGGTTTTATAGTTTTAGCTTCTATGTTTGGGTCAGTAACCTAACACAAACTGGTTTTCTTATAGCTCTGGAAGTCAGAAGTCTAAAATGGGTTTCACTAGGCTAAAATCAAGGTATTGACGAGGTTGCATTCATGTGGAAGCTCTAGGGAAGAATCAATCCCTGCCTTCTTGCCTCTTCCATGTTCGAGAATCTTCCTGCCTCTCTTGGCTCATGGTTCCCTTTCATCTTCTGTGCTAGTGATAGCATGCGATGTTCGCACATCAAATCACTCTGACTTCCTCTTCTACCTCAATCTCCCACATTTAAGGACCCTGGTGATTACATTGGGCCCACCTTGGTATCTCGAGATAATCTGCCTATTTTAAAACTATCTTATTAGCCACCTTAATTCCATCTGCTACCTTACCTCCCCTTTGCCATGCAATGTAACATATTCAGTATTCTATCTGCCACAATCCATGACCCATTTTGAGTTAATTTTTAAATTTTATTTGAGAGAGAGAGGCATGCACATAGGTGCAGAGCAGAGGGGCAAAGGGAGACAGGGAGAATCTTAAGAAGGCTCCATGCTCAGCTGGAGCTCAGACCCCCATGCGGGGCTCAATCCTAAGACCCTGAGATCATGACCTGAGCAGAAATCAAGAGGCAGACACCCAACCTACTGAACCACCCATTTGCCCTTTGAGTTAATTTGTGTGTGTGTGGTGTAAAGTAAGGGACCAGCTTCATTCTTCTGCATATGGATAGCCAGTTATCCAGCACCATTTGCTAAAAAGACTCTTCTTCCATTTATGTGGCCTATTTTTCTCTTAAAACAATATAACATCAAAATGTACCCATATCCATCAATATATAACATGGTCATTCGATTTTTAAAAGTCTATTTATTTATTTAGAGAGAGAGAGAGAGAGAGAGCACTTGTATGCAAGTATAAGAGAAGCAAAGAATCCCAAGCAGGGTCTGTGCTATCAGCACAGAGCCCAACTGAGGGCTTGAGCTCATGAACCGTGAGATCAATACCTGAGCCAAGATCAAGAGGTAGATGCTTAAGTGACTGAGCCACCCAGATGCCCCTGACACAGTCATTTTAAACGACTGACTAGGATTTCAGTTTTTGAATATACCATAGAGTATTTACATTGCTTCTAGCCTTTCACTCTTAAAATTGCTGTTATATGATTTATGGGTCTTTTTTTTTAATATAATATAGGCACACACCCTTTTCCATTATCTACATTGTAAATTGTCATTGAAAATTTTCACTTCTTTCCATCTTCCTGGTTTAAGCTCTTCTTTTTTCATCTAGGCCACAGCCCTACTCTACTTGGTCTCCCAACTTCCAATCTTGCGTCTTTCCAGTTGTTTCTCCGTTATAGAGTGGACTTTCAAAATGCAAATCTAATCATGTAACTTCTGCCTCTGTCCTTAAAAGAGATTCTCAACAGGAAAAAGACAAAACTCTTTGTCACGGCCCCCTCTTGGCCTTCAGCCTAATCTGATGGGGTGCCTCCACTTGCTTACTCTATCCATCCACACCTGCTTCCTCTCAGATCCTCTTGAAAGCCATTTGCTGCTATTAGAAGGCAGTCTCCCTTACGGGGACAGGCATCTAGTTCACCACACATCCTCCCTCTTCGGCCATTCCACACTCCAAGTTTAGATATACTTTTTGGGTTTCGTTAATGTTGGCCTCCTGCACCAGCCAGCGAGGTCTATAAGAATATGAATGGACTCTGCGCTTTTGCGGATGACTACACCCCCAGGCTCTAGCACATGATAGGTACTGATGTCTTAGCCAATAAGCAAGATCAAAACATTTTCTAATGGGCATTTGACTTTTAATTTCATTTATGGTATTTTGAATTTTCAGAATCCTAAAAATCTGTAAAACCTTTTCCTTTATGATTTCTGCCTTTGTTAGAGCCATGCTTAAAAGCCCTTCCTGGCTCCAAGAATATAGAAATGTTGACCCATCTTCTTTTATTGATTTTATACTTCTATTGTTTGCGTTGAAATCCTGAATCTGCCTGCCACTTATTTTTAGCATATGCTATAAACTAGGGAAGTCACTTTATCTACTTGCCAAACAGTTAGCAGTATTCTCAACCCTTTCCATCCTTTCCTTTGCTAACTTGAAGGGACCCGTTGACTACACGTCAAACTCTTCCCATGCTCAGTTGTGTAAATAATCTGTCTTTCCTACACTGGCGGTGTTTGCCACTTTTTTAATTATTAGAGCTCTAGGCTATGTTTTAATATCTGGTAGTCATACTTTCTAAGAAAATACATTTTTATTAAATAGTATTTTTAAGTTCTACAATTTGAACTAAGGGTTACTAGACAGAGAACTGTCGCTCAGAGCAGTTCACAAACTTGAGTGGGTACCCACAGGGCATGTTCCAACACGGATCGATGGGCCCCCATCTGTTACCAATTCGGTTAAGTGTTTGCATTTCTAACAAGTTGACTGATGATGTCGATCCAGGGACCACGATCTGAGAACCTCCACCATGGAGCAAAGACTGTGGTCAACCTGAGAATGGTCCAGATGCCCTCTCTGAATTAATTTCCCACTGTGCCTGAGACTTCACATGAGCCTGCCCTGCGTGCTTTTTGTGAGCACCTCCCTGACAGTCTCTGACCTTGCTCCTGGCACAACTTCAGAGCTGCTCCAGGGGAACATAGCCCTCCTTTCAGCGACCCAGAGAGGTGCTCAGCCTAACCGCACAGCTGCCCCTCTGGTGACAGGTGCCCGTGCAGCCAGGCTTCGGGCCCTTTAAGGCAGAAAGGAGAGAAAGGGAAGAATGCAGGGACTCCCTTTGCTTTAAGCTCTCGTACTTTCCTTCTGTTCTGCGGCAATGGGGGCAATGGGATCGCAGAACTCCTCTTTGCTTTCCTCATTTCCTGCTCCCTTGGCTGTTTAATGGCTCCTTGGTCCACACAAAGGGAGAGCTAATTACTAACACCTGCTTCTCCTCCCAGACCCATAGGCAACTTCTTGACAGAGACTTTTCCCACCTATTCCACACAATATACACATATTCAAGGAAATAAACATAGCTTTAACAATTTACCATACAGCGTATACCTCTGTGGAGAGGGCTGCATCTCACTTCTTCCTTCGTAAAGGCATAGACGTTTTTTGAGGGCAATAAAATAGCCTTAGAGGCGCTGTCTGCTCTGGGTTTGCTCTTTTGTCATTGCTGTTATTAAGACAGAAGTGCATGATTATATTGTACATGAAACGCGTGGCTTCAGGAGAATGTCTGTTTCCCAACTTTCCGGTTCTCGCACATATTTTCCCTGTTACTTCTATTTTCCCTATTCTAGGTCACCCATAAGTTAGGTTGGAAATTATTGGCGTTTCCTCGAGGGATGTACCTTCCGAGAATATCTCCTTTTCATTTTTCCCTCTTGTGGCTTCTAAGACGCACAATCAGAAGACCTGTCACAGCTGACAGTCCCACTGGACCTTCCTTGTCTCCTTTCTGTATTCAGCACACACTGAATGAGACTGTCTATGTGCAGGGTCTTGGGAACACAAAGGGACACATCTCCTGTCATCAAGGCCTTGCTCTCTATCGATGAAGGGGGATACGTTAGTTAACAATTATAATACAGTAGGACAAATACAATGTTTTAGGTCACCAGAGAATGCCTGAGGACACAGGACAGGGGCACCGCCCTCAGCTTGGCAGGGAGCCTGACAAGCCACGGCTCCCAGAGAAGGTGACGTTTAAGCAGATCACTGGGGGAGGGGCATGTGTGCACTTATTTATATTATTAACTGTTAATTTGCCATTCTTTCATTTTTATTTACTTTTGGAACAGCAATTCATTTACACGTTTGACAATTCAGTAAGCGTGAAAAAGTTATAGAAGTGCCATCCAGCGGAAATATGATGTGATTGAAATCTTCCCAGTAGCCATATTTTAAAAAATTAAAACAAGTACATTTTATTTAATCCAAATATATATAGTTATTGTTTCAATATCTAATCAGCATAAAGACTATTAATGAGATCCTTTATTTTTTTTGTGCCACCACTTAGAATGGGTACAAAGTATACTTGACATGTAACACATCGCAATTTGGAACAGCCATGTTGCAGGTACTCAATAGAATAGCCACATGTGACTAAGTGACTATATAGTAACCAGTTTCCCTCTCATTTTTGCCCCAAAGCTGCTGACTTCCCTTCCCTGGAGGCAGCCTTTTTTTTTTTTTTTGGTTAGTCTCTAGCATGTTCTTCCACAGATGGTTGATATATATACTAGCCATTGTAAACATGTATGTGCAAATAATAGAACAATAATCACATTGTTTTGTATCCTACCTTTCTGGCTTAGAAATAGATCTTGGAAATGTTTCATATCATTCCAAAGGAATCAAGTTCATGTTTTTCCTTCTTCTGTTTATTTATTTTACTTCTGTAGAATACCCCATCTTATGGATGTCACAAATTACTCATTTAGTCTTTATTGGTGAACATTTAGGTGGCTTCCAATATTTGGTGCTTATAACAATTCGAGCCGAGTTTTCAAAGAGGCAAAGAGTGATGGAGCTAACCCACAGAGGATGGGGGAGTGACATTCTAGAGAAAGAAACTAGCATGAACACACAGGGCACAGGGACACATGGCATTTGAGGATAATTTCTTGTGTGTGGAGATATCTGGAAGGTGGAGTGTGTGTGAACGGAAGAGAGGGGGAAGGGGATTGGAAGGGCAGGAAGAGACCCGATTGCAAAGTGTCATAATAAGGAGTTCAGACTTCATACCTGAACCATCAAAAGATTTTAAGAAACAGGGAAGAATAAATAAGTGATTGGATTAATACGTAAAGGTGAGAAGAGGAACAAATCTTCTATACTGATGAATTCTGATTAATAGATACGTAGAAGACATGAGGGAAACAGAAAATCGCCATTTAGAGTCCTACAGTAATAATTGCTGCAGGAATGAACTACTGATGAATATTTAAATTAGTGGGCAAAACTTTGAGAAATGGGATATTTGCATAGCTTCAAAGTATCTCCGCCAAAGTATGTATTAATTATCATGATGGTTTTAACATCTGTCCAAACATGCTTTGATACCCCCCCTCCAGGAAGTGGAGCTTAATTCCGTTGGACTCACTGACTCACTTCTAATGAATAGGGTATAGAAAAGGAAAAATAATAACTTTACAGTGAGCAAACCTGGCAGACACCACCTTAACCATGTGATCAAGGTTAATCACATCACCATAATGTCATGTTCACATGGTTCACCCCTGACAACGCGATGAGAAGTGTACTTCACCTCTACAGTATTCATCCCCCAAACCCATAACTTCAGTCTAATCGTGAGAAAACATCAGGGAAAACCAAATTGAGGGACATTCCACAAAATTCCTGACCAGTACTCTTTGAAAGTGTCCAGGTCATCGAAAACAAAGAGTGAAAAATGGTCATCAAACCGAAGAGACACATTGACTAAATGCAGTGTGGGATCCTGGATTGGGTTCTGGAACAGCAAAGGGACTTCAGGAGGAAACTGAGAAAAAACTAATGAAGTCCTTATTTTAGTTAGTACTGGCCCAGTGTTAATGCTCTGGTTTAATGAATGTACCCTAGCTGTTTAAGATGTTAACATCAGAAGGAGCTGGCTGAAGATATACCATGACACTCTGTGCTCTGTAAATATAAAATTATTCCAAAATAGAAAGTAAAAAAGTAAAAAAAAAAAAAAAAAAGAATTAGAGGCGTGACATGATTAGATTCACATTTTGGAAGATGAATCCCAGTGGCTGCAGTGGAAAAGAAGCCTGGAAGGGGAAAGATCAGCGATCAGACCTTGCAAGGTCATGCTATAAAAAGTCAGAAAGAGATGGTGGAGGCCCGGACGGGAGCACGGGCAGTGGGAGTCCGAGGCCATGGGCAGTCTGGAGAGATCTCAGTATTCTCCAGGAGAATACTCAGTCAGACCAGGTAATGGTGTAGCTAAGCAAGTGAGGGAGTAGTGGGCTCAAGATAACACCCAGTTTTCTGTCTCTGGGAGTTAGATGGGTAATGATGTCATCCACTGAGATGGAGAAAACAGGAAGAACAAGTGTCAGGAAAACAATAGTTTGGTTTTAGTCCTGCTGAGTTTGGAGTACATTTGAGAGATCCAGGTACCCATTAGGCAACTAGATATATGGTCACTGGCACGTAAAGAGTGGTTGAGGCCAGTGAAAGAATGACATGACCCAAGGAGAGAGGATAGAGAGAGAGAGTGTGAACACAACCATTTAGGGGGTAGGCCCAGGGGGTGGAAAGGGGACTGGAGCGTGTCCAGAGAGGTGGTGACAGCATAGTCACTAAGAGCTAGGTCCTAGAAGCCCAGAATACCAGCTCTGTCCACCTACCCTTTGTGTGACCTGGAGCAAGCTATTTAATCTAATAAGGCTGTTGTCAGGAGTATGTGACACACTATATGCCAAGTTCCCAGAATAGCGCTGGACTCTTGGTGTTTGAGGAATGTTGGCCCATTGGAGGCAGAGGAAAACAAGAGAGTGGTGGTCTGGAAGCTAAGGGAAGAGAGTGGTTCAGAAAGCAGGGCGTGTATTTCATACCCTTTAAGATAGCTATTATCCAAAAAAGTGGAAAATAATGAGTATTGGGAACGATATGAAGAAATTGGAACCGTCATGCATTGCTGAGGGGAGTAGAACATCATGGAGCCACTGTGAGAAACATCTGGTCTTCCTCAAAAAGTCAAACATAGAATTACCATATGATATAGCACTTCTCCCCCTGGGTATGTGTCCCAAAGAACTGAGGGCAGCAACTCAAACAGATACTTGTACCCTCATGTTCAGAGCAGCATTCTTCACAGGAGCCGAAAGGTCAAAACAATCCATGTGTCCATCAACAAATGAACGGATAAACAATGTATGGTATACACATACCATGGAATATTATTCAGCCTAAAATAAATGAAGTACACACTACAACATGACGAACCTTGAAAACGTTATGCTCAGGGGAGTAAGTCAGACACAAAAGCGCAAATATTGTATGATTGCACTTTGATGAGGAACCTAGAGTAGGTAAATTCAGAGAGATTAAAAAAAAAATGTCAAATAGAGATTTTATGTTGTGTATATTTTACCATAATATTTAAAAACTGAGGACGTGGCTAATGCTGCAAAGAAGTCAAATAACATAAGTCCTATGAAATTAGCCTCTGTATTTTGTGACACAGGGACCACTGCAGATAATTCCAGAGCCCTTGTAGTGGAGCAGAGGTCAAAAGGCAGTTTACAGTGGGTTGAAGAATGATTGGGAAGCTGGCTGTGCCAAGGGTTGGCAAACCACAGCCAAATCTGGCCTCCTGCTTGCTTCTGTAAAGTGTTTTTGGAACACAGCCCCGCCCTTTCATGGATATTTTGTATATGGTTGCTTGTGTGCTGGGTTGAATAGTTGCCACAGAAATCACGTGGTCTGCAAAGCCAAAAATATTTACTTTCGGACCCTTTACAGAAAAGTTTCCCAAACCCAGGATGGGACAAGACCACCTGGTCTTTCAAGAACCTTGGCTTTCTTGGACAATGCCTGCATTTCTGGTGAAGTTGTTGAGTAGATGACAGTACCCCTTCAGCCAGCAACAAAAAAACACACCCAAGGCTGAACAATAATAATAATAATAATGAATGAGAAGGAGGAAGAAGAGGAGGAGGGAGAAGAAACAAATTCCATCCTTCTTTTGTCTAACTGGAGGGACTATCCCCAACATACTCTGTTTCTTCTAGCCTTGGAAAAGGGCATTCTAAGTCCCTTCACCCAACCCCCCAAAAAACTCCCCACTAGTAAATTGTCACGTGACTAGCGATAGATAATAAACGTTCCGAGATGATTACAAACTACAGTTGGTTTGAAGTTTCCTAATGAATGCAAGAAAGTGTCCACGACCTGAGTTAATTTCCTTTCTGGGACTGAACGTCGATACTTATTTCAGATCAAAGGGAAAGCTGATGTCTTCAGCCCTTACTGTGCACCAGGAACTGTGCCAAGTTTTTGTGCCTAGTTGACCTCATGGATAGTCATCAAAACCATCAGAGGGCCTTTCCCCATTTCACAGGTAGGGCAGCTGGGGCTCAGTGGACATGAACACCCTCCCACAGACCCACAGGGAGTTGGTGGTGGTCCTGAGGTTTGAGCTCACACCTCCCTGGTTCCAGGGCTCAGGCCATTCCGCTGCATCAAAATACACTCTAAGCAGAACTGAATACTTGGTGGGTTCTCAGCCTATTTTAAATAATGAGCCCTGTTATTTCATAATACCAGGCCACGTAGGGAGCATCTCAAGGAGACCGTAGGCTTTTATAAGACCCACTGCCCAGCTGCTCCCGTGCTCCTTATGTCTCCAAGCCCCACACTGATGGTCAACCTGATGCTACCCAGAGATATTTCTTGAAAACCGCCCCATTTTTCCATGCGCTCTGCTAGTGCCGTCCAGCTCCTGGGCTTCATTAGTCCCGCCTTACCATTTATCTGTATACCGTCTGCAAGAGTTCCCCAGGCTCTTGGGGCACAGTGACCCAGGGAGATCACAAGAGGGGGACAGAGTGGCTTCTTCAGTTCCCATCCATTCATGCCCGTATGGTCAGTGCATGGGGACACACAGCACCCTTCTGACATCTTCCCCCTTTGAGGCTGCCGTCGGTAACACAGCCTTTGACTGCCTGGATTCCTGCAGCCTTCACATCAGAACTAACAGGGAATTCCAAGGTCATCTACTCAACCCTTGATGGTACCAGTACGAAAACCAATGGCGGCCCAGAATGGGTTGGTGGCGTACCCGGGCAGACGGCTTGTCGGCAGCAGGCCCTGGCCCTGGAGGGCTTCAGCTCTGCCAGCTCCCTGCTGTAGCTCGCTGCCTCCTGACGAAGCAGGGGTCTTCCCCCTGCAAGCGGAGTGCTTACCTTGGAGCCCTTTTCATGAATGAGACCAGATGCAGAACTCCACATTGATCATTTCTGTCCCTCCCCTTTCTGCTTTCTGTTAAAGGCAGCCCCCCAGCTCCCAGCTGGCTCCTGTCCCCTCCCCCAGCCGGGAGAAGTTATTACATGAAGAGATCAGCTTACCAGTTTTCTTCAGAGCAGAGGCTGAGCTCGGAGCTCCGGGTAGTCCAGTGAGGGAGAGCGGAGGGAACCAGCACGGTGCCTAGCGGATCGCCGGGGCTGGAACCCCGAGACACAAGTGCATCTGCTAGCTGTTAGCACTTGGCAGCCGCAGTTCTCCTCTAGGGTAATTCTAACTTTGGGTAATAATGTTTGTCAGCTACCTGATATTAACATTGCTCCACGTTCAAACAGCAGTGTTAGCAAGACCTGGGGGAGAGGTAAGCCAAATAAAATATCTTGTCAGAAGTTGTATTTTTGTCAGCAGTATATTTCCTTTGCTGTCTACCAAGAGGGATGAGGGACTGGGTTTTTATGGTGTGCAAAGAGTAATGCTTTATATTGCTTTTTTTTGTTTTTTTTTTTTAAGGCTTGCTTTGCCTTTTCTTCCAGAAAGACTTCTTTTCTTCTTGGAGAGTCCCACAGTTTCTGAAATCTCATTCTGAGGCTGTCTGTGCAGTTAGGTGCCACACCGGGGAATTGGCACGGCCTTGGTGACAGATGCCTGGGGCGTGCACGTTTCTCCTTCTGCCGCTGCGGGAGAAAAAAAAAATGTGCATGTCAGATTCCGACAGGGACTGTTACCTTTTGAGAATTTTTCTCCAGTGTTGCAGAAAGGATATGCATGCTAGAGGAATGGCTTTTCTTGACTGATTTTGCATCACATTTTCCTCCCTTTTTGCCTGGATGTGCTTGGAAAAAAAAATCTGTGTTTAACTTTATATCATAGATTTGGAGAGGAAGAGCGATACATGCCAGGGCTAGGGCTCTGCCCAGACCTACTGTGGCAGGAAGGCATGTTTAAGGCCCAGGAGGATGGTTTATTCTCACGGGTTTAGCTCCTATGTGTGCCGGATACATTTTGGAACATCGTAGGTCCTCTGAGGGCCAGTTCTTGACACGGGCAGAGACTGGGGTGGGGGTGGGGGGGGACCATGTGGCCTGGAGAGGGAAGGACTTAGGTGTATCCACCCTCACCTGCAAGCAAGCCTGCAACAAATTCGCTTCATCCGCTCCTTTTGCTCTTTATTCCGATGAAAGGTCTCCAAGACCGACGCCCGAGTAATGAATGAAAAGACAGCCTCTTTCCTGAATCCATCTTCCTCTTTGAAAAGCCAAGTGAAAAGTCTATCTCCTAAAAAGGCCAGGAACCACATCACAGCTTTGCCTTTTGTTTGCATTGTCAGGACGGAGCAGCCTCTGAAAGCTTAATGTAATTACTTTCCCTTCTCTGCAGTGGAAGCCGGAGCGCTCCCAAGCCAGGCTTCGGGGCGAGCCGTGGGCGCAGCACGCTCGGAGGTCGTTGGTCGGTTCAAAACAGACATGTGGCTCAGAGGCGTGCAGCCACGGGTCATTTGTTTCAGGCTTTTAGCCTATTAGTTCCCCGCGTCTTTTGCTCTGCAGATATTTTCTGGGTCTGTGCGGGGGTCGGAGCCTTGAATGGGAGCTGGAGGGACTGAGTGGGTCTGTGATGCTGGAAAGCTGAGAGCAGACCATTGCCCTCTAGTTGCGGCTGGAGTTTGCAACGTCCCTGTTGGTTTTTTACTGTGTGGAGTAAATGACAAATGGGTCGGCCTAACTCAGCCTGGAGCACTTCAGCATGTGCAAGGAGAGCTCATATGGAAAATATTTCTATCACCGCTGCGTGCGCATATGGTATGGGGAGCCCCCCCATGCGGAGCAAATCGCAGCACTCCAGCAGCCCCTCAGCGGCGTGCCAATTACTCTTATTAACAGCAAGGCTAAGGGCAGGCTTCAGTTACCTGCGCACAGCTGGCTCCTGGGGAAGGCCACGCTGGAATGTGCGAGCCTCAAGCCCGGTGTCCCATGCAGAGAGGCGAGCGGCCCTGTCTCTCTTTACAATCAGCAAAAAAGGCAGATGAAAAATGAGAGGGGTAACACTGGCTCCCCCCGAATCTTGATGCTGTTAAGACAGCACTCGGGAGAGGAAGGCAGAAGTTCTGTCTTTTGAGTTAAAGGGTATGTGCTTGATAGCCAGAAAACCCAACCCCAACCAGAGGTGACGAGGTGCCCACTCTCCTGCTCCTTTGTTCTGCTCCGCTATGCGAAATAAAGACCCTCATGTGCCTTTCCCTCTCCCCTTGTTTTCCTTCTGCTGTGTGTGCGTGCGCTCCCGTGCACACGCCAGCGCAGAGCCTTGGCGGCGGCACTGCTGCGCTCCTAGGAAATTGTACAATTAGGATTCCTTTCCCCTTGTTGGAAATGAAATGACGAGGAAGGAACATGAATATGCCAGTAGCTCCCCCTCCCTCGTTAAAAAGAATGTAGTTTACACAGAGCTTTGAAGAATGTGGCATTTATTTATAAGAGCCTCCTTTTTTATAGCCCTGTTACTTACAAAACTCGCCCATAAACATGTGGCGGCGTCCCCAAGTCACCAAGATTTTCTTTGTCGCTGCCAGCTGGTTTTCTTGCAGGTTTTAATTGTCTTCGTCTTCCCTGTGGATGTTCCTAAAAACGCATGAGGAAAAGGGGGAAAGGAGGTAGAGAGCGTTGTGCACCTAGTGTTGTTTAGCAGCTCAGAGTCCGTTTCCCAGAGTGTGAAGTCCTTCCGGATAAGCAGGCGCTGGCAGGTGGTGGGCGGAGGGGGTGTTGTGCCAGGCAAGCCTTATCTGGGGTCCTGTTGCTGCCACTGTAGGCACCGGGAACGGTGAGCCAAGGACAACCTGGTCTGGGGTCAGTGCGTGGGTTTGCGGACAGACGCAGGGAAGGACTATTTCTTCCTTGACTTTCCGGTGGCAGTAGCACTTAGGTCCACCTTGTTAAGAACACTGAGGTCACTAGAATGCCTTTGGCCTTGTCAAAATTAGGAGAGCGGCCGCGTTCACTTGTAGAGGTTGCATGCATCCCCTAAAGAATGTAAAAGGCCATGAAGTCAGGCTGGACTTCTGGTGCTTTTGTTTGTGTGCAAAACATGCCAGGATCCAGTTTCTTTGCAGGACGCAGCAGAATGGCATGTGGGGGTGGGCGTGTGCCTTTTCTTTCCTGAATTTGGACTTAACCTCCTCAGATAAGACCAATGAGATACTGTTATATGCGAGGAGGGCGAAGCTTTCAAAAGGCAACTTAGAAACCGACACAGTTTTCGAAGTGGGTCAAAAAGAAGTTTGTTTGTTTGTTTTTTAATTTGATGAAGCGATTTGGCAAAACCTATCAAAATCAAAAATTAAAAGTAAATATAATGGGGACAGGGTTTCTTGGGGTAGCAATGCAGATGTTTTGGAATTAGATGGTGGTGAGGGGGGCATGATCTTCTGACTGTACTAAAAAAAAAAAAACACTGAATTACACCTTTTAAAAAAGCAAATGTTACGGCACATGAGTAATTTCTGTTTTGATGAGCACCCAGTGATGTACGGAAGTGTAGAACACTGCACTGTACACTCTATTGTTACACTGCATGTTAAGTAACTGGAATTTAAGTAAAAACCTTGAAGTCAATTTTTTACATTAAAAATAAATAATAAATAGCCCTTGGACCCAGCTTTTCCATTTCTAATACTTTATCATGTAAATCCACTCTAAATGTGCAAGATGCTCTCTGAACCATCTTTCATTGTCAGTTTGTTGCAAAAACCTAAATGTCCCTCGATAAGGGACACAAGGCAGATGTTCAAAGCGAATGATGTAGTTCTTTCTATAGATACTGCTGTGAAATGACCACCAGGATATCTTGTCGGGTAAGAGGCGCAAGCTGCAGGACAACATGTATAAAGTTCTACTCTGTGTGTAAAATGCGTTAACGTTACCTGTCTTTGCCCTCTCTGGAAGGGTCTACAGTAATGGGGAGGAAATGGGGTGGCTGGGGGTGGAGGGCAGGTGAGAGACCTCCACTGCACTTGTACCTTTTGAATTGTGTACAGTAGGCCTGTCTTACCTAGTAAAAGATAATAACAAAATATATGCTATAATATAAAAATTACATGGGGGCGCCTGGGTGGCTTAGGCGGTTAGGCGTCCGACTTTCGCTTAGGTTATGATCTCGTGGTTCGTGGGTTCGAGCCCCGCGTTGGGCTCTGTGCTGACTGCCAGCTCAGAGCCTGGAGCCTATTTCAGAGTCTGTGTCTCCCTCTCTCTCTGACCTTCCCCTGCTCACGCTGTCTCTCTCTCTCTCCTAGAAATAAATAAAACATTAAAAAAATAAAATAAAAAAATAAAAAAAAATTACATAGTAGTGCATATAATACATGATGTAATAGATAACACCCCTGGCAAAGCTCATAGCACACAGTGCATGTGAGTTAATAACCATAGCACTAGAATGCCACGTGGCAAAGTGATTCCTTAAGGGCTAGAATGATGTTCTTTGGGTGGTTCATTCATTCATCTAACCTTAGAATCTCTCTGTTTTTTATTTTTACAATGAGGATGATAAAAGCAGCTCCTTGAAAGGGTGGTTTGAAGGATTAAATGTGATAGTGTGGGTAGAGCTCCTAGTTATGGTGTTGGGCACATAGTGAACAGCACTTACTGGCTGTCACTACAGTTACCGTTGAGGGTGCTGCCAGGGTGTGCCACTCAGATGCTGAGGAGAGAAGGAAAAGCTCAGGTCTTTGTCTTTCATGAGCTTACACTTTAAAGAGGGCCCAGCGTGCAAACAGTTAATGATCATGCAATATGAAATTCGGTATAATTGCGAGAGCAGAAGCAAAGGGGTAAAGACGCAATGCAGTCTGCCTAACAAAGGGAAGAGAAACTCTGCAACATCATGTTTGAGCTGAGACTTGGAAGGTTGTGTACTGTGGGGGCCTTCAAGACAGTCCCCAAGTTCAGTGATTCACGGTGATTCAGTGATTCCCCATATAGTTGAAATCACAGCTATGATTCACTCTAGGGCAGGGATAAAGAACAAAACCCACAAAGGTAAAGGTGCGTGGGTAAAGTCTGGGGGAAACGAGGCAACATTCCCAGGGTCCCCTCCCAGTGGTGTCACACAGGACACACTTGATTCCCCTTGCAAGGAGTTGTGACAATACATGTGAAATGTTGTCAGCTAGGGATGCTTCTTAGAGACCCAGCACTTAATGGTTTTGGGGGGACTGGCCACAGAGGCACCCTTTACCTACCGTGTAGCCATAGCCCAGATTGCTAGACAGGGTGTTCAGCATAAACCCTATTACTAGTGTAGTATAGGCACAGTTAGCCACTTTTACCAGTTCTGGGAGTAGTGGGAACCCTCCCCGAATCCATTCCCAAACACCAGTCTGCGGCCAACCTTGTAAGCACTCAGGTCTGCTATTGTTAGTTAACTCTTCTCTGCACAGACAAGTAGGCTTTTTTTTTTCCTTTTTTTTTTTTTTTTAGAGACACAAAGAGACAGAGTGCAAGCAGGGGAGGGGCAGAGAGAGAGGGAGACACAGAATCCAAAGCAGGATCCAGGCCCTGACCTGTCAGCACAGAGCCTGATGCAGGGCTTGAACCCACAGACAGGAGATCATGACCTGAGCCGAAGTCAGACACTCAACTGAAGAGCCACCCAGGCGCCCCATGAGTAGGCATTTTAAGTGGAAAAAGAGGGATGGAGGGCATTCCATGCAGGCGGAAAGCATCTATAGAGCCCCAGAAATAAGAAAGAGCATGGCATATTCCGGAAACAAAGCTCTGTTCAGATTACAGAAGCATACATTGTGAGGGGATGTGGTGGGAGAAGGTTGTCAGTCACTGGATCCCTAGGGTTGGAGTTTCTTCTGTGCTTTTTCGAAAGTTCCAGAAATTACATATCTGCAGTCTTTTTTTTTTTTTTTTGGAGAGAAAGAGAGAGAGAGTGCATGAGCAGGAAAGGGGCAGAGAGAAAGGGAGAGAAAGAATCTTAAGCAGAATCTGCACCCAGTGCAGAGCCTGAAAACAGGGCTTGAGCTCAGGATGGTGAGATCATAACCTGAGCTGAAATCAAGGGTCAGAATCTTAACCAAGTGAGATCATAACCTGAGCCGAAATCAAGGGTCAGAAGCTTAACCAACTGAGCCACCCAGGTGCCCCTATGTATCTACAGTCTTAATATGAATCTTATCTTTAATGACATGTCATTTAGGTTATCACTGTGGGACATTTTCATGGTCATAGATTATTGAAATTATTTTTTAAGAACTAAAATAAATTAAATACTGTATGTAGAGTTGCTTTTCTTTTTTAATTTTAGAGAGCATGTAAGCGGGAGAGAGGGGCAGAGGGAGAGAGAGAGAGACAGAGAGAGAGAGAGAGAGAATCCCAAGCAGGCTCCATGCTTTCAGCACAGAGCCCAACACAGGCCTCGATCTCACAGACTGTGAGATTGTGACCTGAGCTGAAACTAGGAGTCAGACACTCAGCCTACTGAGCCACCTAGGCACCTCTGTAGAGTTGCTCTGTATGCAGCGATAGCCTTTATAAAAAGCCAGCCATGACTATTGGTCCCTGGGGTGTTATTTGTGGCAAATAGAAGTGAAGGATCGATGTAATGCCCATCATTACTGATTCTCTGAGCACAGTGCTCAGCGGCTCGACCTTTCCTTCTGCTTTCTGATGTCTAAAATGAAAAACCCACTATGTGGAACGAACTTGGTAATGCAAAACAAAATTTCAGCCTTGGGTCTACCATGTTCAGCCGTATGACTTTCAACATTTTGGCTTTTCTTTTAAATTAGGAAAGCTGTTGTTATAAAAAACAAATTCAAGAAATGCGAAGAATAAGTCAGAGGTTCCCCTTTACCCTCACTCCCTTCCCAATCCTTCCTCCCTCCCAGACGAAACCATTGTTAACAGTTTGGCATTTGTTCTTTGGAATCATTTGTACACATTTATCAGCAGAAGGGTGTGTGCATATGTGTGTGAGGGCACGTGTGTATATGCCTACAGCTGTATGCGTGTAGATGCCTACAACTTGCAAATAATGACAATTCTGCTGCTTCTTTCCAGATGTCCGGTACCTCTTATTTCTACTTCTTGTCTTCATTCAATTGCTAGGCCTTCCAGTAGACAGTGTTTAATCAGAGCAATGAAAGTGAACATTCTTGTCTTTCAGACCTAAACGGGAAGGCTAATATTTCATCACTCAGTGTGATGCCTGCCAGGTGTTTTAAATGGATCAATTTTATCCAGCGACAGTTTCCCTTTTAAGTTTGTATCAGGAATGTTGTTCAATTTTATTAAACATTGTTTACCTTCATGAAATGCTGATGTGGTATTCTCCTCTAATCTACTTAACAAGTGAACTCTATTAATACATTTCTTCATGTTGGATTCTCTTAACATTCTTGGAACTATCGATCTTAATCATAGTGATTTATTCATTAAATTCACTAGTGGATTTGATTTGTGAATATTTTATTTTGAATTTTGGGCTTTTTTTTTAATGAGTGCGATTGTTCGTGGCTCTCTTTTATTGTGCTAGACAAGGATTTTGCTAGTTTGGTAAAAGAAGTTCAGAAGTCTCTCATCTTTTAGCATGCTTTGAAACAGTTTAAAAAACAGAAGAATTAGCCTCGTCTTGAAAGTTTGTTGAACTCTGTCCTGAAGCCAGCCCTTGTAGGGAGAGGTGGTCTTTGAGCACCTGTTTTAGTTACCTTTTTATTTCTAAGGAAAGTGTAATATTTAATATACATAGAAAAATGTATGTAACATACAAATGAGTTATGAAGCAAAATAATAAACACCTATGAGCCTACCAGCCAACTAAAGAAATAAAACATTCTCAGTGCTAATGCCCCGGTCCATCCCCCTCTTTTCTCTCCTAGAGAAAGGTAAGGTTGTCATTTCCTTACCTATAATATATATAGTACATATGTATGTAATTTTAGAATATATATGTAATCTGTATACATATATGTAATTTTATCACATATATATGTATCTCTAAAGAATATACCATTTGATTTTATTTAGTTTTGTTATATAAACAGGATCTTGCTTTCCTTTATTTAACACAAGGATTATAATTCATTGGTTTTCACTGCTACGTAGTAGTCTCTGTGATAAACTATCTTTTCTTCTGTTGATAGGTATTTGGTTTCTTTCCTGGTCAGTTTTCTGTTATAAACGATGCTGCTACGAGCATTTTGAAACGTCTACTCACATATATGTGCAAGGATTCCTTTAGGGTGTATACGTAGAAGTTGAATTAGTAGGTCAGAGAGTATGTGTTTAATTCCACAAGATTAAATCAAATTATTTATAACGCGGTTGTATCAAGTTTAACTTCTACTAGCCCTGTTTAAGTGTTCTCAGTTAGGTATCTCTTTGTCAATATTTGGCATCATCAGACAGATTAATTTTTCTTGGTGCGTTAGGTATAACATGTTATTAGTTTGTGTTGGTTGACTTTTCTCGGATGAACAACTATTGCTATAGTGTGATATTTACATGGATACAGACTATTCATGTGTCCTCTCCTGTGAGGTGCCTGTTCATGTCTGTTTCCTGATTTTAGATGTGGGTCTTCTCTTTTCACTACTGATTTAGTTCTTTATATATTTTGACTATGAATCCTTTGCTTGTTATTCCATGTAATATTTCCCGGTTTGTGCTTTGAATTTAAAGTTTTGTACTATCTATTGATAAACAGAAGTCCTCAATTTTAGTGTGTTTGAATTCAACAGTCTGTCTGTAGCATCTAGTGGTGTGTCTAGAGTTGCCACAAACATCATTTGTTCTCTCCCCATTCTTTTTATTGTCCATTCTCATCAGAAATACGTCACTGTTACTAGTTTTTATGAAAAGTCAATTTGTGACTTGTTGATCCTCTGCATTGAAGCTTTGTTTTCCATCTCATTAAGTTCTGCTCTTCTTTTTCCTTCTACCTTCTTTGGACTGATTCATTTGATATTCTTTTTATTTATTTATTTAACTTTATTACCTTTATAAATTTATGTTTAGCCCACTGATTTTTAACATTTCATCTGTCCAAATATGAACATTAAAGGTGGTAATTTTTCTTGAAATGCCACTTTTGTTGCATCCCTTAAGTTTTGATATATAGCATTTTTATTATTATTTGGCTTTACATAGTTTTAAACATTGTCATTATGATATAATCTCTGACCCATGCTTAGTTATATTTTCAGATGTATGGCCCAGGTTCATTTCTAGTTTGATCACATCACAATTAGAGAATGTGGTATCTGTGAGGTTGACTTTTAAAAAAAATTTTTTTTAACGTTTTATTTATTTCTGAGAGACAGAAACAGCATGAGAAGGGGAGGGTCAGAGAGAGAGGCAGACACAGAATCTGAAACAGGCTCCTGGCTCTGAGCTAGCTGTCAGCACAGAGCCCGATGCCGGGCTTGAACCCACGAACCGTGAGATCATGACCTGAGCCAAAGTCGGCCGCCCAACCGACTGTGCCATCCAGGTGCCCCAAAGTTGACTTTTTGAAAATTGTTGCAGTTTATGTTGTTGCCTAGTATATACGGACAGTCTTTGCCAACATTTTAAGTGAACTTGGGAAAAATGTTTATTCTTGATAACTAGGTACAGGGACTTTTGATATATCTGTTGAATCAAGGTCACAGATGGAGTTGTTCGAGTCTTTTTTATCTTTACCTAACATCTGCCTATTTCATCTATCAGTATTTGAGACAGACATGTTGAATCTCCCACCACCTGCTCTCTTGGCCTCTGGGGGAAATGGGGTGTGACCCACCTTACTGTTCTTTAGCCAGTCCTGTCCTTGACATTAATGACCATTCTGACTCGACTACACCTCCTGCTCATTGTACCTGTGGTTTCTGAGTTTAGAATTTTTCCATCTCTGCAATAGTCTGTTTTGGTGATTTCTTCCACTGTGGTCTCTTGCCAACATAAACTTTCTTCTTTTTTTTTTTTTAATGTTTTATTTATTTCTGAGAGAGAGAGAGGCAGTGTGAGCAGGGGAGGGTCAGAGAGACAGGGAGACACAGAATCTGAAGCAGGCTCCAGGCTCTGAGCTAGCTGTGAGCATAGAGCCCGAGCCCAACGCGGAACTCGAACCCACGAACCGTGAGATCATGACCTGAGCCGAAGCCGGACGCTTAACCGACTGAGCCACCCAGGCGCCCCGCCAACATAAACTTTCTAATATCCAAAAACTCCTCAAGAAATTTATCTACTGATTGTATGCTTTCTTGTCTTATAGTTGTTGTTACAACACATGAATCTTTTCTGCCATTTGAATGGCATTTTGAAAAGAAAATGCCTCTGCTCAACCTGCCGTCTTTATCTTTCATGAGATACATTTTTATCCTTTCTTCTTTTCTTTTTCCTTTTTCTCCCAACATATATCTGTTGGGCATATAATCTTTCTAGACTTCTATTTCCTCATTTGTAAAATGGGGATGGTAATAAAATTTCTCTTGATGGCATGTAAGGAATATTAATAAGATCATGTCAATGCGAGTGCGTTGTGGAACTATAAAGATCTGTACAATGGCAAAGGGTGACCTTAGCACCTTCCTTTAGCTTTCCTTTTCTCTTGTGTAGCTAATGTTATTAAGCAGCTCAGCTACATTAGAGAAAAGTGCTTAATTGTAGCTGGCATATGATGAGAGGCTCAAGCAAAATTTTATTTGATGCTTTTTGAGAAAATTTCCTTGATAGAAAGTATTGGGTACCTTAACAGAAAGTCACAAAATAAATGGAAAAATCTACTTAGACTCAAAACTAATGCAATAATTGGTGTCTTTTTTTCTTCCCTCTCTTCTTGTACTGTGTTGTTGGCATGCATACTCAATTAGGCATTTCTCCTTTAAAAATATTTTTTTACTTAAAAAAACATATTTCCTGATTCAGCATATTCATAAATTTATTTACGTTAGCTTAGAAAGTCAATATGAACTGACAGAAAGAATGCTAAAATTTCAACCCAGGCATATATTTAAGGGACAGAATGAGTAACTGATGTAAAAGACCAAGTGCTTTATATTAGGATGTACTCAAATCTGCCTCTCTACAGTTGTTATTTATTTTTATTTCTACTCTGCACCAATGCAACATAAGTAACTCACAAATTCAGCAAATGTATATTGGGTGCTATTTTGTGTATAAGGTTTGTGCTAAGCGCTGTGGTATTCATAAGGAGGTGAGACCCGACCCCCCAAATCTGTCCTCTAAAGGTGGGTACCAACATGTAGGTTAAAGTTGAGATACAAATTACTCTAATAAACATATCATACCCTGTCGCAAGGATCAGGAACAGCCATGTTCAAGGTGGGATCGAAAACTGTTTTTTCTATAGACAGATAGTGGAGGAAGCCATCTCAAGTCTCAGAAACCGTATTAATAAAGAAAGGTTTTCAGCTGGGAGAGATAAGGGCATATTTAGGCCATGGCAGATATTGTTTTTATTTTTTCCTTTGGTTAGAACATCAAATGTTTGTAGTGGAAAATAATGCAGCTCGGGGATATATTGTGCACAATAGTTTCAGCTGTAGAAAAAGGCTTTCTTCGTAGCCAGTATACCAGTTTTTGTAAATGTGCCATGAAAGGCTGTAAAGATATACTTACATTTTTATTATAGATGTATATAATCTATGTGCGTTCTTCCATGTAAGTGTATCATTCCTTCCTTCTGTGTGGGTATGTTCTTCTATTTCTTAGGTTCTATTAGAAGTCACTAAAACTAAGTGATTTCTTAAATATGCTCCAACTTTAAAATTCTCTGAATCCAGGAGTAGCCACTAAAAGACAAAGGCGTATCACAAACTCCTGAACCGGGTTTGTGTCTGTGGCCGAGTGCGAGAAGACCCACGGGCTTTGAGACACACAAGCATGAACTTGAATCTCCAGTCCTGCCTCTTCTCACTTGGACAGACGGAGGCCCTTACTTCCCTAAGCATCATTTTTTCACCTTTAAAATGGTGAGGACTGTGTCACCCTCATAGGGTTCTAGCAAAGATCGAGGAGGTAATTTCCAGAAAGCATTCAGGGAACAGCGAATACTCAGTGCACAGCAGCTGTTCTTGTGGTAAAAACACCTGATCTCTAAAGCCTAGTGGAGAAAGGTTCTTCAGTCAGGCCAGAGGAATTGCGTAAAGCCGCGAGGAGGTATCTGGCACAGGGAAGCAGAATGTGCAGTGAGCAGGGGTATGAATGAGAAGGAATGAATACGGAGCTGGGGAGAGTGGAGCGTGTGTGAAAACAGACAGAGTATCAGGAGGTTCTACAGAGCAGATGTTTACAGTCAGGGATCCAAAATGTGGCCCCAGTGCTTTAACCAAATCTTAAGGAGTCAAGGGCCCTGAGTGGAAGAGAGAGGAGAAGAAAAGATTTAGGATGCTTTCAAATGGGAAGATAAGGGTGGGCAGTAGCAAAAGGAGAAAGAGCAAGCACAGAATACCTAAAGCCAGGACAAGTGGGCCACACCTTCCCAGCTGGTGAAGGAGGGCTGGGAGGTCACTGTGGTTTTCTCAGCAGAAGGGTGGATCCGGGGCTCGAATGAAAAAACACTCTTTCATCCCAAGAGCCAGAAAGTGGTGTTAAATACCAAATTCCAGTCTCTTGAATCATTATTTGGGAAGGAACCTGAGAGATAATGTAGTCCAACCCACCAATTTCACGTAGGAGAAAAATGAATCTTTTAGAGGTTGTGCGGCTTGCTCAAGACCACACAGTTGCTCACCCCAGAGCTGAAAGGCAAATGGTCTAGAAGCAACATAAGCATGATGGGCCCGGTTACAGCATCTGAGAGCTTGGGCGAGTGAAAGCTTGGGGGTAACTTGAAAGAGCGGCTGTGGTTTTCAGCGGTTAAACCAGCTACATTAAATGTGTTCAAAGCTATTTGTAAGAGACCTCGGCTGTATACAGTTTGTTCCCCAAGTATGCTGACCCTGTAGTGATGGTTGGATCTGTACCTCAACCATCTGAGTCTGATGGAAGGTTGGTGGGGAGGTAGGGGAAAGGGGAGGCTCCCAGGCCTCCACTGCATTCATCAGCACTTTATTTACAGAGAGCCCGTACACTGTTCTGAGCAGTTGGCATGATTCAGCAAGTGAGCCAATCAGACAAAGACCCTGACCTCACACTCTAGCATCCTCACCCCTGGAATGTAGCAGCAAAACAGTGGCTAGATGTGGTGCTGTGTCCATTTCATCACACCCCTGCCTCTCCCTGCCCGTTTTTTTTTTTTTTTTTTTTTAATGTTTTTATTTATTTCAGAGAGAGAGAGGCAGCATGAGCAGGGGAGGGTCAGAGAGAGAGGAAGACACAGAATCCAAAGCAGGCTCCAGGCTCTGAGCTGGCAGTCAGCACAGAGCCCGACGCGGGGCTCGAACCCACGGACCGTGAGATCATGACCTAAGCGAAAGTCGGACGCTTAACCGACTAAGCCACCCAGGCGCCCCTCTCCCTGCCCGTTTCAATCCTGCATCCTCCAGGTCACCCCTGCACACCATCTCCGGTCCCAGAGCCCCATCTGCTTTGGGACTTTCTATCACATTAAGCCTTGGATCTGGTTTGATCTCAGTTGCTCTCTTACGAGTTTCTCCCCCGGACCATCTGGTCTGCCAGTAAACCAAGGCTGGGAAACCCTTCCTACGTCCTGCTTCGTCCTGTGCAGCATTGCACCGAACACCAAGTGCATGTGTGTGGCACACATTCATTGAGCCTTCATGTCCAACCAGAGTAGAAAAGCTGTGTCGTGACTGATGTCGTGGCCTTCAGAGACAGAGGGTGTAGCAAAGTCTTGCTGGGGGCCCTGCAAGCAAAGCCACTCCAGGAATCTTCCTCCTGAGGCTCAGGTAGTGAAGACCCAGTGAGTCCCCTGGGGGGCGGGGCGGAGGGGGGGGGCAGCTCCTCTGGAACCACATCTTCCAAAAGCTCTGGAAAACCCATTCAAAGGGAATTGCAATCCCAAATGCCACTGAAAACATCTAAGAACTATGAGTAAGCACTTGGGATTGTTGGACGAAGGGAGCCTTCTAATCATGAAGCATTTTGATGATTAACAGAATTCTAAGTCACGGCTTAAAGCCGGATACACACCGTAATGGTTAAGTCAAATAACGCTTAATTATTTTGGCTTTCCTTCCTGAGAAAGAAAGCACACTGAAGTAGAAGGACAGTACATTTTTTTTAAGTCCGTGTATTTTTATTGGTTCAAATAAGTACTTACATGGCCTCTGATTTCCGTGTTTTATAGTATGTCTGTCGGTAGCCTAAATAGGGATGGCTTTGTCCAGCCTCAAAAAGAGTATCCTTGCTCTCCATGCAGGGGTTCCTTCTGCCTCGTTATCACTCCCGTCTCCTGTGAATGCATCCTGTTGGTCCATAAATTCTTCATCCCCAGCGACAAATGTGTACTGAAGCCACACGCCAGTCCCCGGAGGTGTGGGCTGACTTGCACGTCTAGGCAGCCCTGACTCGTTAGTGTTAGGGGTGGCAGGCGAGCTTCCCCATCACTCTTGGTGGTTGATGTGCCAGTCAGCCAATTCTAAGGTGATGGAGCTTTTCTTTCTTTTACTCTTCTATATTGATGGGAAATCAGGGTTTTGCAGCATCGGAGAATAGATTAGAATGGAAACTTCTGTGGCACAATTCACAGAACTGGATTCATGTACCTTCCACAATTCTGTCACCTTCTTCAGGAAGTTGTAGAGGTGAGATGCCCTTTCTCCATGATGCTGACGCTGGGCATTGTATGGAAAACTAAAGACACAGAGATTGGTGCCCGCTCCTAGGAGCCCTCTGAAAGGGGCAGGAAGGACCACACAGCCGTGTGAAAACCGCTTGTACTGTAATGTGTGTGAATCAAGTGGCATCGGAACCCAGATAAAGACATGGCTAATTGTGCTTGGGAAAATCTGGAATGCTCGTGGGGCTCACATGTGTTTCAGAAGTTGGTAATTTCATTTTTGATATTCGAAGGATAATATTGTAGTAGGGTTCTAGGCAAATGCATACATATATTCAGAGCAAAATGTTTGTATATTCATACTAAGTGGGATAAATTAAAGACTAGGGGTGCCTGGGCGCCTCAGTCAGTTGAGCATTGGACTTTGGCTCAGGTCATGATCTTGCAGTTCATGAGTTCAAGCCCCATATCAGGCAGTCTGCTGTCAGCACAAGGCCCACTTCAGATCCTCTGTTCTGCCCCCTCCCGCCCCTCCCCTGTTCATTCTCTCTCTCTCTCTCAAAAATAAATAAACATTTTTAAAAATACTATTATTAATAGTATCACATCAATTAAGTCGTGGTTTAGTACAGATAAGTATGGTACATGGTTGAGTACCTATAAATATGCTGATTGGCCAGCCCAAGTCCTGGGCCCCCACCCACCCCTGGAACTGGGAGATTTGGTTCAGCCTTCCTGAGTCACACAGTGATGTCAGGTTAGTTGTTTCCAGAAAAAGCAGTCTTTGGGAGATAAAAATGACAAATGTCCATTATATGTACATCACAGATGTGCCCACATTATATGGCCCAGATCACACAGTCCTAAGAGCAGAAATTCTGTCTGATTCGAGAGCCCATGCTAGACGCCAGTGAATATAGCCTACCTTCGTGCATCCCACTCCTCAATTATATGGTGCAGACAATTAGAACCTAGCGAAGTATATAATAAGGCGCTAATTACACGGCGTACAGAGACCCCCGTCAGTTAAAATGACTTCAAGAAGTAAGAGACATGAACAGGCCAGAGCTTCACAAGAGCAGAGAGCTGGAGCTGAGCCCTGAAGGATTGGTTGAAAGTGATGGGAGAGACCTTATGTCTTTGGTGTCTGCTCCAGGGACTCTACTGTAACTTTAATTGCAAACCAACATTGAATTTCAGGACAGAATAGGCAGATTTTCCTGGGCCCTACAGGAACCTCTGAGACCACAGGACATAAATTATAGGGAATGGTAACAAGAGGAAAAACATCACCCTGTAATTTATTGACAGGGGAAGAAAAGCAAAGGAGTCATTAAGGTTTAGATGCTCTAAGCCAGCCTCTGAGGTGCTCATGACTCAAGCGTGGTGATGACAGACGGAAGTAACTCTGTGGCCACATAAAGAACTCAGTTCTCTGCTTTCCCAGGGGGTCCTAGAATTAGAACAGACCGAAGACATGAATAGGCTCCTCAAGTGCATCTGGCCCAGTGCCCCTCAATGTTAAGTTATGGGAAATCTGAGGTCCAGGGAGAGGAGTAGCTCAATAAAGCCACAGCTAGTACTTATAAGTCACAGGGAAGCCATTTCACTTAGTTTTCTGTTAGAATTTTCTTTGCTGAAATTCAATAGTGAGTTTAATGACCCTTAAGGCGTTGTCATTCTGGAACAGTGCGTGGTTTGAATGTCGTGTGTGTTTTCTCTCTACGGGATTTGATCAAATAGAAAACACAAACTGGTTTTGAAACAGCTCTGAGTAGAGATGCCCACTTTCTAAATGTTGAGAGGTTTGTAATCAGAGATATCCGTGTATTTCCTTAATTCCGGATCGGTCAATAGATTGCAACAGCAGTACCTACTGAGCATCTACTGTGTGTTCGAGTGTTAGACACTCTCACTTAATCCCCAGCAGAGCCCTCTGTGGTAGGGATCATTTTCCCATTTTTGGATGAAATAGCTGGGCTAGACAAGTCCACACCGTGCCGAACATAACTTGTTAAGGCTGCAACGGGGATTTCTCTTCGTTCCCCAGCCACAGTGAGACCATCCTGCCCTGAGTTTCTGTTATAGAGACCTGATCTCTCGGACCATTTTGCCCCATAATTCCTTCCTGCTCTGCAGCCAAAGCTTGTTGCTTATAATAGACTCGCTATGTGTCCAGAAGGCCTCACTGAAGGCCCCCCTTCGTCCTTGCTCCCTCCATCCTCACGCCCCTCCCACCTCTTTGGTCATGACATGGAGCAATGAGAAGATTGCTCCAGGCACTGACTTTCCTCTCCTCCAAGACCCCCCCGTCTTCCAAGCTTGAGGGCTTGAACAGAACAGACTGGAATTCTCTGAATTTAGCAAGGTGCGCTGTGATTTTTTTTCTCCCTAAAAACTTAAACTTACTTAGGTGTGGCATATTTTATGTCAAGGAATCTCAGAACCAGAGGGGACCTGTGGACCACCCCTGTCTTGTGAGGGATTAGAAATCGGTGGGCAAATGGAGCCATTGGCTCAGCCTCACACAGCAATGCCAAAAGTGGGTTCTATCACGTGGACCTCCCCCAGAGCAGTAAGTGGGTGGCCATGGCATTGAGTGTGCAGGACTGCCCTTGGCTGTATTGGAGGTCCTTATAAGAGGCAGCACATGACAATCATCATTGAGTTTGCTGCATCTCACTAGATCCCGTCACGTCCCCATCTTGGTGTGGTTTACCCAGCCACAGACCCTGAGCCAATAACCTGAGTGCAAACAGTTCATTTGGCAGATGGTGTCAGGAAACCCCAGTAGGGGAGAGGGAGGCACCCAGGACAGTTGTGTTTATCGAGCAGGCGACCACTGTGTGTGCCTGGGCTTCCGTCCTGCTAGTGACCCCTGGGAGTCAAGGTACCACATAACTCAAAACCATCCAGCAGAGTAGCAAGGAAGCTAGCTCATTGGCCCTCCTTTTCATCATCAGTTGAGGGCTGCTTCAGTAACTCTTACAGATCATTCCAGATCATTCCCAGTGAGGACAAAACAATGGGGCAGTCTCAGCACCCCAACTTTGGAGCAGCTGAGTGTGGAAAGAATGAAAAAGGGCACAGGCAGACTTGGCAACAGTCCCCAGAAAGAATCTCCATCAGCAGTCAAGCGGGAAAGCCAGGACACATGGTACACACACACATACACACACACGCACACGCACACATGCACGCGCGCACACGTGTGTGTGTGTATGTGCGTTGTGTGTTTGGGAATTACAAGCACTGATTTTGGTGGTCCATCCTGCTTGCTTCTCAGTCTTGGCAATTTGGAAGCTCAGTACCAATTTATAACCTCCCTCTAGCAATTGGACAAGACCTTACAGGAATGCAATCTTTGTACCAACCTTACCTTTTGTTTCCCTTCTCTTATGTATTTTCCTTCTGCTTCAGCTGCTTGATATATTTATCCTTATCCTATTTGCGCATGTCCTTATTTTTTTTTATTTTTTAAAATATTTATTTAATCTTGAGAGAGAGAGACAAAGCAGGAGTGAGGGAGAGGCAGAGAGAGAGGGAGACACAGAACCTGAAGCAGGCTCCAGGCTCTGAGCTGTCAGCACAGAGGCTGATGTGGGGTTCGAACCCATGAACTATAAGATCATGGCCTGAGCTGAAGTCAGCCATTTAACCGACTGAGCAACCCAGGCACCCCTGTGCATGTCTTTAAAAGCACCCCTCCCAACCTTGAATCCCTGCACTGGTAGAAGTCAAGTACAAATAAATACAAAAATAGTCTACCCAGTTAAAAAAGACCAACCTGGGGCTAGTCATAATCACCTGCCAGGCTGCTTTACCTCAATCAGATTTTTTATCGGAGCCTCCTGGTCTCTATGTGAAGTTCCCGACTGCATGAGAGACCACAGAATTCTTGCCTCTGCGTCAAGTTTGCCATGAGTCACCAGAGAACTACAAACAAAGGAAACTATATGTGTTCTTCAAAGTGGCCACAGAAAGAGGATGTTCATCCTGCCCACGATGCTAAAAACTTGGAGATTCCTGCATCACATGGGTAATGTGATGACAGGTCCCCAAAGGCCAAATTGGAGCCCATGATTCAAAGTGTTGCTGAGTCAGGATAGGGAACCCGGTTTATACCATGGAAAGTAGAAAAATAAATGAAGACAAGCATAGCAGAAGCAGCCTCTAGAACTTTTTATTTTTAATTTTTTTAAACATTTATTTATTTTTGAGAGACAGAGAGTGAGCAGGGGAGGGTCAGAGAGAGAGGGAGACACAGAATCCAAAGCAGGCTCCGGGTTCTGAGCTGTCAGCCTAGAGCCCGACGCGGGGCTCGAACTCATGAGCCACGAGATTATGGCCTGAGCTAAAGTCGCCCGCTTAACCGACTGAGCCACCCAGATGCCCCCTCCAGAAATTTTAATAGCTATCTTTATACCTCTTTTTTAGACTAATATTTAAAATATTTCTTCCTATGTATTTCTATTGATTTATATTTTTACTGCTTATCCGTATAATATATGACAAATTTTCTTCCATGAGCATGTACCTTTAAATAGGGAGAAAATAAAAAAGCATTTCCTTTCATCTGCATATTCTTTAATCATGACATTTCCCCCAAATGTCTTGTTTTCTAAAAATAGATGTTTTGCTAGAAGCATCGAAGGTAAAATGTGGCCTGCCACTCAGAAATCTAAGATTTTAGTTGTTTTCTTTGCTGGTTAGAAGCCCTGAAGGAATGAAGATTCCGCCCTCTGATATTCATGGTTGTGAGTGAGACCTACACTAAGTGTATCTTTGCCATTTGGTTTCCTGTTTCAAGGAAAATGTTAACCCAGATGTCACAGTGAAAAGGAAGGAGGGAGGGAGGGAGGGAAGGAAGGAAGGAAGGAAGGAAGGAAGGAAGGAAGGAAAGAAGGAAGGAAGGAGAGAGGAAGGGAAGGAGAAAGAGGGAGAGAAGGAAGGGGGAAAGGAAGGAATTCTAGGCTCTCTTGTTTGTTACAATAATCAGCAATGTTAACTGAGCATCTCTCAAAGTTATTTATTTATGACCTCTTCATTCTAAAAGAGAATGTAAAATAACCTTCAAATTTTAGTGAATGTAATATACAAACGAGATAACAAGTAAGGGAAGAAAATGGAGCTAAGGGGAAACTTGGGGTGGAAAAAATAAGAGGGATAAAGCTGGCATCTAAAAATCCCTGCCAGGGGCGCCTGGGTGGCTTAGTCGGTTGGGCGTCCGACTTTCGCTTAGGTCATGATCTCGCGGTTCGTGGGTTCGAGCCCCGCGTCGGGCTCTGTGCTGACTGCCAGCTCAGAGCCTGGAGCCTGTTTCAGTCTGTGACTACCTCTCTCTCTGACCCTCCCCTGCTCACGCTGTCTCTCTCTCTCTCTCCTAGAAATAAAAATAAAAATAAAAAATAAATAAATAAATAAAAATCCCTGCCATTAAGTCCTACTGAGTGTAGGTCAGAAATTTTANGGACTCATGGGTTTTTAAAAAAAAAAGGTAATTCATTTGGGATGGGAAATACATTCTGAAGGATGTATTTGCAAAGAATATATACAAAGAGGCTGACAAATATTAGTCCTTGAACTCAGAAAGTCAGTGCCACTATTCATTCAAGACAAACAATAATACTCAGGCCAGATAGGGATTAAGTACAAACTTCCAGTTGTAAAATAAATAAGTTGAGGGAATGAAGAGTACAGTATAGGAAATATAGTCAATAACATTGCAATAACTTTTTTAATTTTTTTTAATTTTTAAATTTATTTATTTATTTTTGAGAGAGACAGAGACAGCATGAGTGGGGAGGGGGCAGAGAGAGAGAGAGGGAGAGAGAAAACCCCAAGAAGGCTCTGCACTGACAGCACAGAACCCCACATGGGGCTTGAACTCATGAACTGTGGAATCATGACCTGAGGAGAAACCAAGAGTTGGACACTTAACCAACTGAGCTACCCAGGTGCCCCTGCAATAACTTCTCTATGGTGTCAGAAGGTAACTACACTTATTAGGATGAGAATTTGTAATTTTATACGGGTCATAATTTTAAAGTTTGTCATTGTGGAATCACTATGTTGTACACCTGAAACTAATATATTATGTGTCAACTAAACTTCAATTAAGCAACGAAGACAGACAAGAAGAAAAATTCAGTGACGGTTTACCCAGCATTATAAATAATAACTACATGATGTACTGCGTTAATGAAAACAAGAGCATTTGCTAATTTTAATAATATAAAAAAGCAAGTTATTTTTCTAAGTATGATACTAATTCTCTAAGTATACCACAGTGCGGTGTTGTAGTATAATATTCTGTATAATTGCTACTTTACAGCTAACATTAATTCTCTAAATATGACTCAACACACAGGTGATTTGTTTCAGTATTCTTGGTAATGGTCGTTTTATGTCAGAGAGAAGGAAGGTTATTGTTATTTATTTTTAAATGTTTATTTTTGAGAGAGAGACAGAGCATGAGTGGGGGAAGGGCATAGAGAGAGAGAGACAGACAGACAGACGGACAGACAGACAGATAGAATCCAAAGCAGGCTCCAGGCTCCTAACTGTCAGCACAGAACCCGATGTGGGGCTCAAACTCACAAACGGTGAGATCCTGACCTGAGCCCAAGTCAGATGCTCACCCGACTGAGCCACCCAGGCGCCCCAGGTTACTGTTATTTTTAATGATAGTAATAATAGCTAACACCAATCGAGTACCTATTTGCCAAGCACTCCCCTCCCCAATGCAACCATGATACAAGAACATCGTGTGTACGGTACACCTTCTTAATTTATAGAAGTAGAATCGATGGCCCACAAAAGACCTTCCGATTTGCCTTCTCACTCATCTACTCATGATAACTCAGTGAGATATTGGTCAGAAAGACATTGCTCTTCCCTGAGGAAAGCAAGATCCTGTAGCTAATAATTGATAGGCCTGGAATATAAATTCAGATATTTCAGGTACAAACCTTTTCTGCTACTTCCTGATCTCAGGGCAGAGCCACAGGGATGGAAATATGGATACGTGGGTCTAGATCTCAGCCCACTCAATGTGGGCCCTAACCCTAGGCCCACCATTGACTGGCTGTGTGGTGTTGGGCACATCTCCTTTTTTTTTTTTTTTTTCCTTTTTTCTCAGAGCTGCAGTGTCTTCAGCTAGAAAATAAGGAGGTCGATGACTTGTCTGGGAAGATTCATTCCAGCTGCGACAGCTCGTTCATCTCTGGGTTTCCGTGGCTCCAGGCGGTTTCCCAGACTACCCTCCAGAGCGTTCCTAGTCATTTTCACATTAGCAGTTGCTCGGTGGTAGCCTGGCTGCACCTCAGTGGGCCATTTAACCTTCACCATTGTCCCAGCCTGTTTGGGGCCTGGGGCCTGTGCTTGCGGGTTGCTTCTAAAGGCTGAAAGAAGACAGAACTCCCTTTGAGCCCGAGGTGTCCTATAGGATGTTTCCACAGTATCAGCAGTGTTCTGTTGTTACGGATTGATACTTCATCAGATACCAAGCAGAAAGTGCCTAAAGTTTAATTCTGACCTGGCTAAGAACTCAACTCTCCTCCCCCGCCCCGCTTCCCTTTTAAGCCTCTTCTGAGCCCACAGATCCCATGTACACGTCTTGGATTCTTCCGAGTTAGCCATGTCTCCGTGGAGGGCTTCCCTGGGGGGTAGAATGTTGTGTGTTAGGTTCCTGTGCCCAAATAAATAAACCCTGTCCTAAGCTGTAGCCTCCAGGTTTGTTTCTGGCATCCCTTTGCCTAAACGTTTCTGTATTGAATAAAACAGAAATGTTTAGCAAATCCCAAGAAATTCCTTATTTAATGGAAAAAAGAGATCCCTGAGCTTATATTTCAAAATGTGATTTCCATGTTCCCATTGCATTAAGGCAAGTTCGCCTCTCCAAATCCCCAGATGTCTGGTATGCTTTTCTGAAAATGCCTATATTTAGCCCCTAGAATGCATTTGAGTTCCTAGTGTGGATGACATTCTCCTCTGAGCCCTGTAGAAGACAGTCTCCAGATGAGACTCAAAGCCCACCCTATGATTGAGTTGTAAAGGGTGCATCCGAATCTGTAGGAAGTCTCAGCGTACTAGCCTGCAGACAACATTTTGTCCCTCCCTGCGTGTGGGTCTTTTATACTACACAGCGCAGCACTCCTGTGTAGCTGCCTTTCCTTCCGATCATGATGGAAGTTTCCGCTCTGGGATTGGCCACAAACAGCTTATCGCATTAGCTCACTTCACATCTAGGACCTGCCTTGGCAGTTTCTCTATGAATTGTGTTCTCTTTCTTCCAGCATCTTCGAAGATCGGGTTTTTTTCATTTGCTTCTTGTTTGTGCCAACCTTAAAGTGCTCTCCCTCCTAAAATGTTTGTCTTTTATTATAAAAGTGATTTGTTCTCATTGTTGAGAGAGTAGCAGAGAGACAGCAACAGAAAGAAACTGCAGAGAGAAATTTAGAAAAACATAATAAAATCCCACCACGCCCAACTTACTGCTGTTAATGTTTTGGATTTACAAAACTATGCTTGCCTATAGTTACTTATCTTCAACCCTTGCCAATTATAGGAATAGTAACAATTATCAGGGATAGTGACTATATTAATTAGTGAGTGATATTCCTGAATCATCACTCTGCAAAACCTTGATTGTTAATAGCTGTATAATATTCAGTTGTATTTATTTTAAACATTTTCCTTGAGGGGCACCTCACAAGGTTGGTTGGTTAAATGACCGACTCTTGATTTCGGCTCAGGTCACAATCTCACGGTTCATGGGTTCGAGCCCCATATCTGTCAGTGCACAGCCTGCTTGGGATTCTCTGACTCCCTCTCTCTCTCTGCCCCTTCCCTGCTCATGCTTACTCTCACTCTTGCTCTCTCTTTCTCTCAAAACTAAATAAATATTTACACATTTTTCTTGTGCTGGACCTGTGGATGGTTTCCACCTTTAAGCTGTACCGTGGTAGCCACTTACAGAGTATCCAGCTTGCATGCCTGGCACTGGACAAGGTCTGAGGATAAAGAAAGAAAAGACACACCTTGCCCCGCCCCTCCCCCGTCCCAGGGAAGGAGGTAGGGAGCGAAGGCACTTGGGTGTATGTCACATCTATTGATGTGATACTAGTGAGAACCATGCCTTTGTGGCACAGCAGGTCTGAAAGGCTTGCCAAGCCGACTAGTACTAAGTCATCTTCAATATAATCTTTATTGTTTTCTAATAGAAGTGTGAGAAGTGGTCTCAGGGTGGGGGTGGGGAAAAGCTCCCCAAGAGAAGCCGACTCTTGAGCTACTTCTTGAAGGACAGAGTGATGCAGATGCGGGAAAGAAGGTTGGGAGGGGAAGGAAGAGTTCATTCCAGGAGAGGCAGCAATGACAACAAAGGGAGCTGGGCAGGACTGGGTTCGTGCCGGGCTTTGTTCTGGACTGAGTGTAGAACGCCTTTGAGGGTGTGACGGGCGCTGCAGCTGGGGAGGCCCACAGGAGACACACCCGAAGAGGCTCTTGATGTCCCACCAAAGAGAGTAACTTCATCCCTAAGGCGTAGTGAGGCCACGGAGTCTACACAGAGAGACCAGCACTCAGCAGACACGCACTTCCGGGAAGTTACAGGATCCCAGGAGGGAACGAAGAGGGTAGGAGCCATGAAAATAGAAGGGAGAGGTCCTATGAGAAGGACGTGTGAGAAGGGACATGGGTGCAATTTACTGAGTTTATTTTATTTTTGAAGTTTATTTATTTTGAGAGAGAGAGAGAGAGCATGCATGAATTGCAAAGGGGGAGAGAGAGAGGGAGAGAAAGAGAGAATCCCAAGCAGGTTCCGCACCATCAGTGCAGAGCCCGATGTGGGGCGCAGACTCACAAACCGTGAGATCATGATGTGAGCTGAAGTCGGAGGCTTAACCGACTGAGCCACCTAGACGTGCCCGATTTACTGATTTTAAAACCAAGGAACCCAACAGACCTTCTTTTTTAGTCCTGAGCAAAAACTAGAATGTGGTTTTTGAAAAAGTGTTTGACTTAGGATCCAGTCAACCAATGGAATGTTTCTAGACCCTTTGGAACTCAGATCCCTGCTTTGTGAATTACACAGTTTTGTTTATATTCAATGGGTCCCTTTTTCCCTCAAAATACCACCTGTGAAATAAGTTAAACACCATATTGTTTTAATGTAAAAATATTTCCTCAAATCCACTGTATAAATTAATTACTCTTTCGGGAATAGGATAATCTAATTTCCCCTCTACAATGTACTCCATTCACAGGCTCCATATCGCTGTAAGGGTAGGTGATGAATCAACTGTTTCTGAAGGATTATGAGCTATAATAAATGTCAATATGAGCTCTGATTGATTTCCTGCAACCTCATTCGTTGTGACTTCATTGAGTAACTTAATACTAATTGTGTCGCTTTGATTGCCTTTGACTTTCACCGTATCCATAGCACTTACTAGAGTACCCAGGGCAAGCAAGGTGCCTAATAAATGCCTATTGAATAAAGGAGGGTTTCCAGTCCTTCAAAAATGCTTCTTGGAGAAATTTTAGAGAGGTCAGAGAGAACTCTGCAGTTCAGGGGGAGGGAGGTGTGAACGTAAGAGGCGACATCACAACTCTGTCCTTGAGAGAGTAACACGGAGCTTCTCTAACACACCACTTCACCCCAGTGCCTTGGTACCTAGTATGCACCCTGTGGTTGTCTGCTGCCTGACGAGCCCTGCTGTCCCACCATCTGATGGTGAGCCACTGCTCTTAGTGCCTGTGACAATAATTACACAGCGCGTCCACGGTGTACCAGCACAATCTCAATCATTTGTAGTGTTTCTTAGATTCAAAAGAGCTTCCTCCTGTTGAACCCTGCGAACCACCCTGGTAGGTATTACTGTCACCCTCCTTTGCAGGTGAGCAAAATGAGGTTTGGAAACACGAAGCTACTCTTCCAAGGTGGTATTATCACAGGGGAAGCTGGCTCTCTCACCTGCATCCTCCGTCCTCACGGTACCCAAAGTGGCTTCTGGATCCTAATTAAGTAAGCAGTGGTGACCATGAGGCCGGGTGTCGGGATGCCAAGCCCCATGCTTTTCTGCTCTGTCACCCTCAGCGGTTCCCTCTTGCCGCTGAGCCTCAGTTCGTAGCGCCCAGGTGAGTGGTGATGAGCTGAGGGGCACCAGAGCAGATGGAGAGGAGCCACTAGACGCAAGAATGTTAAGGAGAAAATCACCTGGGCAGGATGACTGATGCAAGGTGAGGCAGGAAAGAGAGGCTATAAAAATGACAGCCATTCATCACCGCCCTCGAGTGTAAAGGTCAGCTGGGGTGGTTCTGCCAACCTGAACCTTGCAAGCTGACCTTGACTGGGCTCACTCACGCATGTGTGGCCGGCCGGCAGCTGGCTGAGCTAAGAGAGCCTCACACACATGCCGTGCAGTGGCCTGGCTATCCACCGACGTGACAAGGGTAAACGGAACATGCTGTCATCCTCTACAAGGCTGGCCAGGCTTGTTCATGCGACAGTGCTAGAGTTCCAAGATTGTGAGTAACAGCATGCAGGACTTTCAAGAGGTAAAGAAATAGACTCCCTCTCTTCATGGGAGGAGCTACCAAGTCACAACGCCAAGGCCACGGACACAGGGAAGCGTGAACAAGTGCAACCACAGTGATTGCCTAATGCAATCTGATGGAATCAGTCTGATTGTAGAGATCTTAGAAGATCTTCAGATCAAACCAGACTGGCTCCCTACCTGAACCGTAGTGTTGTACCTTTACTAGTGGGGCTTTAGTGACACATCCGCCATATGCAAGAGAAATTACAGAAAACTGGACTATACGGCTTGTTTATATTTATTTAATATTTCTTCCCAGTTGCTAGTTGAAGACATTGTCCATGTTAGGACATGTGGGAGAGATTCCTTTTCTCTCTGTACGAGGTACCCCTGGGCTTTTCTAGAGATGAGCTGGTTTTAAATCTTACAGATTTTTAACTCAGGGAGCTAAGGAACTTGTCTCTTCAAGCTGTCTGCTGCAAAGCTCAAAACTGAATATGTGATCCACCACTAACAAATACGAAGACTTGTGACGTGTAGTTTGGTACTGATTTCACTTCCAAGGTCATATTAATGTTCCATTCAACATACCTCTTCCCTACTGACTTTTAGCATCTTTTATTTGATTGCATCATATGTCTTTTGTAAGTTGTAAGTTTTGAATATAGTAGATGATAAATAAAATGAAGGACTGAGTGAACAAGCAGAGTGCCTCCATATACCCAGAAATGTACTAAAAATCAGGGCGTTTTTTTAAGTCTATTTTTAATAAGTTGTATTGGAAGTCCTACATTGAGCCAAAAAATTCATACCTGGAAATTACGTCTTCTAGAAAGATTTTTTTTTTTTTAATTTTGGAATGCCTGCAGTTACCCTTCGTACCACTAGATGACACTCCTTCATTGCCATCTCTAGGGTGGATCTGTAGAAGACTGAGGGACATTTATGAGTTGCCCACTAAGGCATAAAGCTGGTCTCTTTTATGTATGATTGGATGTGCAAGTATCCGGCAAAATGAAGAAGGTTGAGGGGATGGTGACACTGAGTATGAGCTATCCGCTGCCTGCAGGATGCTTCCAGTCTGGGTCAGAGGTTCCTAAGCCCTCCTAAACTGCATTTTCAGTGGGCGTGAGCAAAATGTGGAAATGAAGACTGTCGTAGAAAGCTTTGCATGAGGCTAAATCTATTCATTTTTTTAAGTTCTCTTTTACTCAGATATTGTTATGTCCTTTCTAATTCTTTGGCATTAAAAGTCTTTTGGTGGAACAAGGGAGCACTTGGGTGGCTCAGTCAGTTGAGCATCCATCTTTGGCTCAGGTCATGATCTCACGGTTCATGAGTTAGAGTCCTATGTTGGGCTCTGTGCTGACAGCTCAGAGCCTGGTGCTTGCTTCAGATTCTGTGTCTCCTTCTCTCTGCCCCTCCCCTGCTCATTCACTCCCTCTCTCTGTTTCAAAAATAAGCATAAAAAAATGGGGTGCCTGGGTGGCTCAGTTGGTTGAGCTTACGGCTTTGGCTCAGGTCATGATCTCATGGTTCATGGGTTCGAGTCCCGCGTCGGGCTCTGTGCTGACAGCTAGCTCAGAGCCTGGAGCCTCTTTGGATTCTGTGAGTCCCTCTCTCTCTGACCCTCCTCTGCTCACACTGTCTCTCTCTCTCTCTCTCTCTCTCAAAAATAAATAAAACATTTAAAAAAAAATAAGTAAGTAAGTAAATAAATAATTTTTTTTTAAAAAAAAGTAGTAACATTAAAAGTAGATAATGGGATGCCTGGGTGGTTCAGTTGGTTAAGCATCCAACTTTGGCTCAGACATGATCTCATGGTTTATGAGTTCGAGCCCCACATTGGGCTCTGCACTGACAGTGTGGAGCCTGCTTGGGATTCCCTCTCTCTCTCACTGGGTCTCAGCCCATCCCCCACTCCTTCTTGCACACATATGTTCTCTCTCTCTCTCTCTCAAAATAAACTTTTTTTTTTAAAAAAGTAGATGACAGAGACTCACTTTTTGTAACAAACCAACAAAACTTGGTCTTAACTGCTAATAAAAAGTGAATAGATCATAGAGCTTTCTAAGTTCTTTTTAGGAATTTTTGATTTATGTCCTACAAAATCCAAAATTCTGAAACCTATGGTTGAGTAAGAAAGGGAACCAATACAGAAATATTTAATATCAGGGGCACCTGGGTAGCTCAGTCACTTGGGCATCCGACTTCGGCTCAGGTCATGATCTCACAGCTTGTGGGTTCGAGCCCCGTGTCGGGCTCTGTGCTGACAGCTAGCTCAGAGCCTGGAGCCTGCTTCAGATTCTGTGTCTCTCCCTCTGACCCTCCCCTGTTCACACTGTCTCTTTCTGTCTCTCAAAAATAAATACAAACATTTTAAAATATTTTTAAAAAAGAAATATTTAATATCATCCTTCTGACTACATTTGCATGTGTCGAGTCCTTAACAGAAAATATGATCAATCATTTACAACCCAGCCATGTTTTTTAAAATATTGTATTTAAGAAAATAGTCTAAAAGATAATTTCCTTCTTTCCCTCTCACTGGGAATTCTGAATCCACCCTGTGAGAAAGATCAAAAGATGAAGCAATCAGTTAAAAAGCCACTTCTGTCTTTGTTTTATTTTAAAGCTGATTTTAAGGACACTTCCTCTTATACTACACAGTAGACCCCAGAGTTCCATATAAGAACATTTTAGGACCCTTTCCAATGCCCTGTTGATCTTTCTTCTCTCCTTCTTTATGATAACAAGGTAACATGTTATCTTTTTTGCCTTGGTTGCCAATGGTCTCAAGTTCAGATTTCATACTCAACCAAAACAACTTAAGACTGATATTTTCAGTTTCTTGGTTTCTTCTTCAGTGTATATCAACCTTACAATGTGTTTTATTATAACCCCTGCCAATGCCTATATTGAAGTGCTATACAAATACTCTTTTATATAATAAATGGTATTTTTTTGGAAAATACTGGATTAGTCAATATAAACTGCAAATAAATGCCTCCAGAGTATGTTCTAGGACTGTTGTAACAAAAACAAAACAAAACAAAAACCTTTAGTACCCTTCTATTCAAAAATTATCACATGTTTAAGCCTTGATTCCTGGCCTGGAGTGTACCCTGTTTTGGCAAGAAGTTTTGATTAACTTGTTGTTTTAAATCCCTTAATACCAGTGTCGGGACATAAGGAATGGTTGGTGAGTACATGCTGATTGACTAATTCACTGATTTGTGTGTTCTAGAGGAATCAGAAAAGCTTTTCTAGACAAAGTACAAGGAAATGGACAGAAGGCAGAGTATTCCCCTAATCTGTGGCTTCTCAAATGCTAAACATGGCGGCTAAGGTCTCTAACATTCTGGGACTTTACAGTCTTAGTTGAAGAGGAGTACAGAACACCGTAGAAGGTGGTAAATGACAGTTGTCAGATACACGGAGGTAGAAACAAGTGTGGTCTTGTGGAGAAGCTTTCAAGATGGAAAAATGCTTTGTAAACTGTAACATGCTGTATCATTATGCCTCTTTGGTTTACAACCGTTTGGCTTTACTAAAACATCTACTTGGTGCCCCTGATTTAGCTCTGTCATGGCATTTGTGAAAACCAGTTTGGATTGGGGCACCTCGTGAGCAGCTGTGACCTCCGGGAGCTATCTGGGCAGTGGTGCGGGTGACACCGACATCTGGCTCAGCAAGGGTCTTTCCAGACAGCTCCCAATTTTCTAGTTACAGTAGGGATGCTGTTCATTATGACACCAGCTTTGCTCAGAGAGCATGATGTCATTTGCACTGTGTTCATGGATCTCCTTTGGCTTACTGTTTCTTAAATTGAAGGTTGTATTATTTAAACTTCCAGCATTATGTACATGTTTTGTTGTTTTAGTCTAGTCTTAAGTATTCGAGGGGTTATAGCCTAAGAACAGATAACCAGCTATCTGTTAGACTAACTCATAACCAAAAAAGCCCTTGGTTAAGTTATATTATGATACTACTGTTTTCTAATACGGTACTTAAGACCATTTTAGTCTTTGGTGTTGTCTTTACCTACATTGATTTTAATTTCGGGCTCTGGACTCTGTTGAAATTAATGATAATTATGTTTTCAATTTAAGCTCATTCACCCCTACAAATTGGGGATAAACTGAATATTTCTTTTGGGTGTTACATAAGATCTGACTCCTCACAGACATCCAGTACCTACTGTGGGGGGGGGGGGTTGTTTGTTTTAAGTATTTATTTATTTTTGAGAGAGGGCGAGGACATTGGCAGGGAAGGAACAGAGAGAGAGAGAGAGAGAGAGAGACAGAATCCTAAGCAGGCTCCAGGCTGTGAGCTTTCAGCACAGAGTCTGATGCAGGACTCGAACTCAGAAACTGTGAGATCATGACGTGAGCTGAAGTCGGACACTTAACTGACAGCCACCCAGGCGACCCCATCCAGTACCTACTGTTAATGTGCTTGAGACCAGCTAGCATCTAAGAGAGCCGTACCTGGAGCTAGCTGTCCTTCTGAAAGGGGGCCCAACATTTTCCCATGGTGATCTGCCTGTTGCAAGACTGTGGGGCTCTTGATGACAAAAAGAATTAGAAATACCTTTGGGTAAACAAGTGCCCGGATGAGAGAAAGCATATGTGTGAAAAATAATAATTCAACCATCTGTATTCATTTTCCCAACCTGAATGCGTTTCAGAACATTTGTTATTGTATCCAAGTGCTTTCCCTCGGGAGAGACTGCTACTATACTCCTGGGTGGTGATTTTTCTCTCCTCTGTTGTACCTGCCGACACACGGTGGATACCCTCAGATTAGTCCCTTTATCTCTCCTACCCTCAACCTTGGTTTTTATTTTCCATTCACAACTTTTATTTATTTAAAAAATGTTTTTAATGTTTATTTATTTTTAAGAGAGAGACAGAGACAGACCATGAGTGGGAGAGGGAAAGAGAGAGAGAGGGAGAGACACAGAATCTGAAGCAGGCTCCAGGCTCTGAGCTTTCAGCACAGAGCCCGATGTGGGGCTCGAACTCATAAACTGCGAGATCATGACCTGAGCTGAAGTCGGAAGCTCAGCCAGCTGAGCCACCCAGGCGCCCCTCCCTTCATAACTTTTAAAGTATCTGAGCCACCAGGATTTGAAAGGTGAAACAACAACAAATGAGAGACACCCATTTTACAGGCAGAGGAATGGAAAACCTAGCCAGCGGCTAAACCGGCCAGTTCTGTGTATATTTCTCTTAGCTTTCCATTGTGCTTTGTAACCAATTAGCGCAGACATAGAAGCCTAAAACAACACAGATGTACTATGTCATAGTTTCCCTATTATATACAGATACATACATATTACATGAAAGCGTGTATATTCTGTATTGCATCATCATGACTATAGCTCACAAGTTTGGACAGAGCATCTCTAGGATTTCTGCTCAGGGTGTCAGTGGGCTGCAATCAAGGTGTCCCCCAGGGTTGCCGTCCTCATTCGGAGCCTGGGGTGATCATCCAAGCTCCCTGGTTGTTGGCAGAATTCATTTCTGAGGTCCCCATTTCCTTGTTGGCTGTCAGCTGGGGGCCCTTGGGGCTCCCACATTCCATGCCATGTGACCTCTCCATCTTCCAGCCAGAAACAGCATGACAAATCCTTCTCATGCTTCAAATCTGCAAGCAGTCAGACAAAACTCTGCTTTTAAAAGGCTCGTGTGATTAGGTCAGGCCATTCTGATAATCTCTCTAAAAGTCAGCCGTGCCATTTACCATGACCCAATCATGGGAGTAAAATCCATCTCACACGCAGAGAGAATTCTGCCTACCACACTGTTGTGTTTCCCTCACAGAGCTGTGTGCATCTGCTGAGGGAGGCTGCTTGTCACAACCCACAAGCACCATGTCCAGTGCGGAGGTCTTGTGGAGGATGCGAAAGGCGCACCAGCCCTTCTCTGCCCCTTTGCAGTTTACAAAGCACTTCCACAGCTGAGATATTATTTCCCCTTAAAAAAAAAACAGCTCCACCATATTTTCATTTTATATGTGAGGAAACCAGAGCTCAAAGAAGTTCAAAGATTAAGGTAACAGCCCAGTGAGTTAGAGCTGGGACTTCTAACTCCAGGGTGAGCTCCTCTGGCTCTGAGACCAGAAGTTTCGCAGTGATGTAGCTCCGCCCTCAAAATTTTTGTCATCTTGGGGGCTCCTGGGTGGTTCAGTAGGTTAAGCGTCTGACTCAGTGTTGGCTCAGGTCACGATCTCATGTTTCCAGTAGAGCATCTGGCTCTGTGCTGACAGTGCAGAGCCTGCTTGGGAGTCTCTCTCTCCCTCTCCTTCTCCCCCTCCCCCCCCTCATGCATGTTCTCTCTCTCTCTCTCTCTCTCTCTCTCCTCTCTCTCTCAAAATAAATAAACTTAAAAAAATGATCTTGTCATTTGGAGACAAGGTGAGACACAGAAAGCAGTTGAAAATTAATGAGCAAATATCATAATAGCGTTTTTTTAATATTTTTATTTATTTCTAGGAGAGAGAGGGGGAGAGACAGCGTGAGCAGGGGAGGGTCAGAGAGAGAGGGAGTCACAGACTGAAACAGGCTCAGGCTCCGAGCTGGCAGTCAGCACAGAGCCCGACGCAGGGCTCGAACCCACAAACTGTGAGATCATGACCTAAGCGAAAGTCGGACACTTAACCGACTAAGCCACCCAGGCGCCCCTCATAATAGCATTTTTAACACAGCTTAAGTTCAAGGACAATGTGGGACAGGGGTAGCCTGGGATCCTTGGTGGGGAGATGGGCACGGGTATGCAGGGGAGAGGGAGAAGGGGCAGGCAGGCAGAGCTGTGTAGCCAAGGCTGAAACAAGCAAAGTGTGTGGTAGGGCAAGAGGGGAACCTGTCTAAGAGACCCAGGAATTTGCTGTCGGGTGTTAGACATCAGGGAACTCGCGTTTTTTAAGCTGGAGAGTGATTTAAAATAGTGTTTTAACGGTGGAGTTGAAAGTTCACATAGCCCTCCATCCACTCGGCAATTCCACGCCTAGGTAGGTACCCTAGGCCTGTTAATAGAGCGTAAAATCAATTTAGTGGGTTTTGACCGGCATTTAAAATATTGAATGGAATGTTTTATATTAAAGGATAGAGGACACAGAAAGGGTAATAAGTATTATTTCTGGAAACAGCTCCACTTTGTGTGTGCGTGTGTGCACGCATATTTTACGTTTTGTCCAGTATACTGGGATATAAAAGATAGGTCATACTGGGGGCTGTGCTCAAAAGCGTTTGACAACCACTGCCCGGAGAAACTCTCACACATGTATACTCACAGTCAAGTACAAAAATATCGCTAGCAGCACCATTTATAATCATGAATAATTGGAAACACCTTCGATGTCCATCCTCTGGAGAATAGATCAGGAAGTTGAGGCTTTCGCATGTAATGAAATGCAGAGCAACACCTCAAAATGTATCACCACGGACAAAAAAAAATCAAAGATGGAAGGAAAAGATGGTTTCTGAACGATGTATGTATATATCATTACATAAACTGTAAAAATAGGGGCACCTGGGTGGCTCAGTGAGTTGAGCATCTGACTCTTGATGTCAGCTCGGGCCGTGATCCCAGGGCCACGGGATAGAGCCCTACGTCAGGCTTCATGTTGAGTGTGGAGCCTGCTTAGGATTCTTTCCCTCTGCCTCTGCCCTTCTCCTCTGCTTGCATGCGTTCTCTCTCTCTCTCTCTCTCCCTCTTTCTGTCTCAAACAAAATTTTTAAAAATTTTAAAAACATAAAATACAAAAAAAAAATACATCATCTATGGATCTGTAAATATTAGTAGGTGTATAAGCGTGCGTGGCGGTGATAACATGTAATTGAGGATAGGGGTTATGGCAGATGAAGAGGCGAAGAGGGTGGGGTCAGGAGAAGCACACCGTGCCGTGTCTAGACGGTGGGAACACGTGAGTCTGTGACGGGATCCCCTTGGTTTGTCTGTGGGTGTGAAACAGTCCGCAGTGCACTTGTTTAGAATGGAATCAGAGGCTAATTTGTGAGGCAGCGCTAGGCGGAGACTGACTGAGAGACCAGCTGTGGTGTGGCCCGGAGGCAGTGTGGCCCAGGACCCGGCGTGGGGGCCGAGGGCCTCCCCTACCCTAGTGCATACAAGAGCAGTAAGAAGGAGGCCTTGTCTTACGGAAGGGCTTGTCAAACTCGAAAAGCCCTTTTACAGCCATCTTCTCATCTTGTCACAAAGTAGGCAGGACCGGCGTTTATTAGCGTAAACCTCAGGAAACTGTCGTGGAGGCTCCCCTGAGGGGAGGCCGTGGTGTGTGGCGAGGAGGGGACGTGAGTCAGATCTGCCTGTGGCTTTGTCAGTCTTTCAAGAAAGGTGTTGGCCCACCTTTGACCAAAGCCCAGGCGTCATCCTGTAAATCTCGGTTTCTCACGGATGTGTGTCACAAACACACGACCAGATGATAAAAGGATTTTTCATGTGGAGACGTCTTCAGGTCTCGTGAAGCAAGAGCACTGCTGTCACCATTCTCTTGGCTCGCTTCCGTCGTCAAGGTGCAGGAGCGGGTCATCGCCCGGGCTTCCCCGTGGGGCATGGGGCACGTTCCGTGTGTGGCAGATGACACCAAAAGGGGCATGCACGATGACAGAGCACCAGGGACTGTCCGAGGGCAGAGCTGGGGAGCTGGGGGAATGGGGCCGGGGCGACCTTCAGCAGGAAAGTTCACAAGCAGCCCATTTGTGGGGAGAGAGGTTGAGGCTCGGGCCAGATGTTGTCATTAGTAAAACACACACACACACACACACACACACACACACAGGCATCTTCCACATAACCAAGAACTAACAAAAAAATAGTTGTAATAAGAAGGGAAGTGAATGTGAATGGTGCTGTTCCGAAGTGCTTCCACTCTATAAATCATGGAAGAAAAGACAAAAACAAGAGTTTGTGGACCTCATGTGTGACAGGCCTGGGTTTTCCTGAACATCATCTCAGGTAATTTTCCCAACAACCCCATGAAGCGAGTGTTAAAATCCTTCAGTTTCAAGGGGAGGACAGGAAAGCTAAGACATGAGCTTATCTGCCCACGATTACTGGCTGGTAACTCATGTGGCTGGGATTTGAACTAGGGTTTTGCCCACGATGTTTCCTCCGTGTCATACAGCAGTAAAAATGGAAAGAGAAGAGAACGTGCATTTATAAGCCAACATGTGGGTGCCTTCGGAAGAAGTAGATCTGGGAGGACCAGGAATTCTGGAAGAGGAGACTTGGATCTTTGGGCAAGGAGACCATTCAAGGCTCCTGAGCAGATGATTGCCGAGGTGAATGCTCTGTTCTTGCATGTTCCATCCAGCGGGAAATGCCCAGTGCAGAGAGCAGGAGGCTGAAGTGGTCCCCCGTGCCCTCCCCCCGCCACCTAGGAGCCATCTGAGCATGTGCACAACCACATGGCCCTACTTATCCCAGGAGCTGAGCAGTTACATCTTTGTAGAGGAGCAGGGAGAAGCCGTTGGCCTGGCATCGCAAGGTGGAGCTCAGAGCACATTTTCCCGCAGAAAGCATGTCCTCCTTGAGGCCTGGGCTCTGGTTTGCAGAACATCAACAGGATCTACTTATGGGCAGCCCTGAGGTCCCCACCACATTGGAATACACAGTGGGGGAGAGTTGAGGTCTGAAGCTCAAGTTCTTTCTGGCAGGAGTCTTATCAAATCTAGATTGAGGGGCACCTGGGTGGCTCAGTCGGTTAAGCTTCTGACTTCGGCTCAAGTCATGATCTCACAGTTCATGGGCTCCAGCCCTGTATCGGGCTCTGTGCTGACAGCGAGCTCAGAGCCTGGAGCCTGCTTGGGATTCTGTGTCTCCCTCTCTCTGACCCTCCCCTGCTCACCCTGTCTCCCTTTCTCCCTCAGAAATAAATAATACATTAAAAAAATTTTTTTAATCTAAATTGAATGAAAAATAAGTGGAGGTTCTCTTCCTGGCCCCAGCCTTGTCCCCTAGCATCATCATGATAGAAAGAGCCAGTAAGAAAGTCTCATGGGTGACCTTTTAAAACCACATGGATGGAGACAGAGTAGCACCGGCAGGTTGGGGATCTGCTCTTGGCCCTCCCCTGACACACGGTCCAGTCCTCTCCCTTTCCGTCCTCCGTGGTTGGCTCGAAATTCTTATACCAAATCAGTGACTGTTTAACATCACTGAGAGAGGGGGCCAGTGGGAAAGAGGGAAGGGGAAGGTGCTCTGCGTGGGAGGGACATAAGGGGGTGAGGCGGGCAGCTGGAAGTGGGCCCTCTCGGGTGCTGAGCACAGCGCTGTGGGGCTTGCCTGTTCCCGCCTGGTGCCTCCCTCTGCGCCTTCTGCCCTGAAGCCCAGGGACCCACCGGATTGCTGTTACCCTTTGCTCCAGTCCATCCCTAAGGCCCAGGCCATGGATCTCTTTAGATCTGCTTAGATTCTGCCCCTCTATGAGCTAGCCTCTGCCCTAGCCCAAGAGGAGCCAACCCGAGCCAGGTGTGGCCAGCTAGCCAGCCTTCCCCAATCAGACATGTTCCCACGCTGCCTTGGCTGGAGATCTTAGGCCTCCTCCTTGGAGTCTCAGTGGCCTCCCAGCCCAGGCAGCAGACCTGTGAAGGTGACGTTACAGGTCACTAGTACTCTTGCTTTCGTTTATGCAACAAGCATTAACCCACTGCTACATTGTGTGGTGTGCTGGAGCGTGAAGGAAAGTAAGATCTAAGCATGGTTTGCAGGAATTCTCAGTGGAAAGAGGGAGAGAGAAACGGGGATGCACAGAGAGCTTAGGAACAGGTAAGGCAGTGGCCAGGGGAGGGAGGGGACTGGGGAAGCCTTCTCTGAAGAGGTGACTTCCGAGCTGGGCCTTGAAGGCAGAGGAAGCACCTATCAGCTTTATCGGGGCACAGACAGTCCCAGTGGTGGGGATTGAGAGGGAGGGTGTGGTAGGAACAATAATAGTCTGTACTGGCAAAGCAGAGAGGGCAGGAATCGGTTTGGTTCAGAAAGCCGGGTGATATTACTAAACTAATTATATGGGTCTCTCTCTAATCACATTGGGATTGGAAGCTGTACCCCAGAGTAGTAACTCCGTGTAGATATTGGATGATGCTGGGAAGACACTAGAAGAAGGGCCTGGAAGTCAGACAGTGTGAATCTTAAAAAAGTTGCTTATATCCTAAGCGGTATAGTTAGAGCTATGGAGGTTCAAGGTACCTAAAACTACATCCGTGTGTATGCAAGTCCCAGGGAAGCAGATAGCATCCTTTACTGGTTATTGTATTTCCGAAGTGTCCTGTTAATAATTAACTGTAATTGTACTGCAGTGGAGAACATTCTACCTGAATTATTAGAGAAGAATCCCCTCCCCTCATTGCCCCAAGATCTGCTAGTTCAATACCCTCCTTTTAAAGATGGAAGGTACTGGGATGTCTGGGTGGCTCAGTTGGTTGAGCGTTTGACTCTTGGTTTTGACTCGGGTCATGATCTCACAGTGGTTTGTGAGTTTGAGTCCCGTGTTGAGTCCCACGTCAAGCCCCACGTCAGGCTTTGCATCAAGCCTTGCATCCGGCTCCGTGTCAGGCTCTGTGCTAACAGTGTGGAGCCTGCTTGGGATTCTCAATCTCTCCCTCTCTCTCTGCCCTCCCCTACTTGCATGCTCTCTCTCTCTCTCTTTCTCTCTCTCAAAATAAATAAATAAACCTAAAAAAAGAAAAAAAGGATGGAAGGCACTGTTTATACCCATTCTATAGATGAGGAAACCAAGACCCAAAGAGGCTAAGAAACTTGCCCAAGTTCAGCGTAAGTGGCAGAGAAGGGTTTGAGTCTGTGTTTGCATAACTGCACATGTTTTCACTGAGAGAGATAGCACAGCTTTTTTGGGTGACTATTACAGCATCTCCTAACCCTTAAAGTGGGGACATGAGTCCTTCTGTCCAACCTCATCGTTATTTTCCTTTCTCAACAAAGGTTCTGTTTAGAATTTTTTGTGTCTTAAATCACAACCAGAATGTCCTTGAGGTATTCCTTGTTTGTGTTTTTGTTTCTTGTAAGTATTCATTTCATCCTTTATTAAAAACATGTCTTTGACAAATCGCTGAGCGATGAGTGAAACCATGAGGTGACTTCTATTTTGCTGACTGGTTTGAGGGGATGATGCCCTTTCACAAATGACATGGTGTGTGCCACCCCTCTGTGGGTAGATACGCAGTCAAAATCACAACATTATTGTGGTTTTCTCTCTTTCTAACTCTTTTCTCCAAGTACAAACACAAGATAATTATTCAAAGGCGCTTTTTTTAATGGAAAAAAGAACAAATTTTTCCACCACATTCCAGAAGCAGCCATTTGTTTCTCTCACCCAATAAATGCATCAAGTAGTCCACCTTCCAGAAGGTGCTGTGAAAGCTTATTGCCAAGAAGTTTGTATTTTATAAACTGTGAATTGCCATTCAGTATGGTCCATAGTACCTACCTCACATCAGCTCCATGGGAACCAGCTAAGAAAATTTGTTCTATCCAGTTACTCCAGATTGAGACACTTGTGAGGACTCTGAATTCTAAAGGTTCCTGGGGCTGAAGAAGCCTAAGGTGATACTTGCTTGGACAGTGCTCTTCAGACTCAGTTTGGACCACCTGTTAATGAGGGGACCATTTTCTGCTCGTTTCCCGTGGCACATGGTCAGGTTAGAACTCTGCCGGCTCCCCAGCTGGGGAACGATGCTCTGGGGAGAGCAGAACCGGAGGGAGGTGGAAGGAAGGTGGGGGTTCGTTGGGCCCTGGGGTGACCCTGGCCCTCCTGGCTCGGAATGCTGTTGTTTAAGAGCTGCCGCCAAAGAGGGGGGTGGGGATGAAGGAAAGCAGCCAAGAAACATTGAAGCCACAAGCTTTAGGGAACAGGGCTGGGTGAGGCAAACAGGAACTATTGCTAAACCAAAATATTTGACTCCATTTCACTTTTTTCTTTCGGTCCAAATTCTTTGCTTGAAGGTTTAGCTTTGAAGTTGTTTCTTTTCTTAATGTTCTAACAATATTGTTCTTTTAATCTTGCTTTTGGGTGGAACATGGACTATTTAGATTATAGCATCAAATTTCTCGGATTCCTGGCTATGTTTTCCGTCATAGGCCTTCTTTGGTGCTACGCAGAATCTCCTTTCTCAAATAGGCAAGAATGTGTAAAAACAACCTGGCTAAACACGGACAGTTTGGATCTTTAGCATCTGGTATGTATTTTGCAAATTTCCAGAGAGTCGCTGAATAGATTATATATATTTAACATAGATTCAACTCTTCCCAGCTCCTTAATACAGAATATTTATGCTAGTTCTTCTAGGAGACAACACGCACTGTAAAAAGCATAATAAGAGAAGTCACTATACGGATAATAAGATCTATAGAGAGAAAAGTTTTCACCAAAAAGCGTGTTTACAGAGAATATATCTTTTATATTTCACTTGAAAGGACAAAATGAACATCTCAGTGGTCAAACCACTGAGCTTTGAGGAATTATGCAAGTTTCTCTTGCATATGTTCCCCCCAAGTCACCGGATGATACTCATGGGTTTTCAACAAGCTCAACTCTCCGTGTAAGAGAGGCCTGTTCCATCCATGGCCTCCTTGAGTGGGAGAGCGGATCCCGCCACCCAAACCCCAGGCAAAACTACTGAGCCCCCAGGGCCGTGCAGTGCATCTCACCAGGGGACAGCTCCAGTGGGAGTGAGTTCAGGCACCCCCTTGGATTGCTTTTCTTCCCTTAGACATTTAGTGAGTGCCTGCTCCGAGCCAGGCCCTGTGCTGTACCCCAGGGTCCTCCAGATCAATGAATCATGATCTAGGCCCTCAAGGTATTCCTAGCCTATCTGGGGAGAGACAAGTGCTCGTGAAAACAATCTAAGCTGAGCAAAGAGAATGGCAAAAGACATGTAGGAAGGGCTGTTCCAGAGGGTGAAGTCATGGGGGTTAGCAGAGGTTCACAGAGCCAGTCACTGTGAGGATAGTCCTTGAGGGACAGGTAAGAGTTGGCCACGTAGGTCAGTGATGAGAGCCTTCTTGGCCCAGGGAGCAAGAGCAAGAACCAAGGGCAGAAGATATCCAGCCCGTGATATGTTTGGAAAATACTGGTTTGGCTGGTGGGCTACATCAGGAGGCTTGAGAGGTCAGCCATGACACATCTGAAGGCCAAGAGTTTGACCTTTGATCTGTAGGCATTGATGGTTATTGCTGGAATGTATGCGTGACATCAAGTATAGCAAAGTAGATGACTACTGGCCAGGGTTTGACTGAAGGTTGAGGAGAGGGGTTATTATTTTGTTGAGTCCATTTCCCTCCTGCCCTGTGGCACTCACCCCTTCTCTCTTCCCCTGTGCTTTTTGCTGGAGTTTTCCGCTCACACCCAGGAACCCACGGGTCATAACAGTAACTCAGATAGTCTTTTGAAGGCAGAACTACCAGACCTGTGAGTCTGTGTTTGAGAAAACCCCACCACGTGCTCTGAGGACCACCATGCTGCTCCTCAAAGGCTCCTCTGTAATCCGTGTCGCTGCTGACTGAGTTGCTCATAGTCTTCAAGACAGCATATACCTGAGGCTAATGCCAAGAACAGTGTCTCCATAATTAAGCTCCTGAGTGGGAGAACAAACCTCCTTCATAAATTCTTAGTGTAGTGCCAATGCACAATAGATTCGTTCCATTGAGTGCTGCTTTTTTTGCTCTCCATCCCTCCCAGCCAGGGAATTTATGCAGGATCTGGAAAAGCCACCTTATTCTGAATATGCTTCTGAAAGTACCATATTTTTATAATACCGACTGAGGACAGGGCTTAGGCAAATCCCACCATACTTGTGCAACTATGTGAGGTTCAGAACCAGATCTGGGGTCAAATGCTCTCACCTCTGACAAATCAAACAACCTGGGACACCAACCATGTCACAAGATTGCTCAGTGCTTAGAGATGATCTAATAAACAGAGTTCTTCCTGTTGCTCTCAGAAGTTAGTTTTTAAAGATTGGTGAAGGTATGTGTCATCCCCGTTAGGAGCAACCGAGCTGAAATTCTGATTCCCCCTCAGGACATCTTTTTTCAACTCCTCAGACTTGCTCCGACCTTCACTTTCCCTGAATCCTACTTGCACTTTGAGTCAATATTTACAGTGAAGACCACTTGAAAACCTTCGTAAAACCCTTATTGATACGGGGAACAAGTATTTATTTCATGTGGCTTAGTTTTGTCTCCCAAACTAAATTGTAAATCTTTGACGTCGGGACCACATTTCATATTTCTTTGCAATCCGGCCCTCCGACCGGAGGCGAGCATGGTGCAATGCTGGTCGCATGGTATGTACAAGAGAAACACTTGATTGATGCATTTGCTGTGGTTTTTTCCAACCGAGTGAAAAAAATGGATGCTTGTCCCTGGGGAGAGTCAACGGCCTCTGGGCTGATGTCATATGCAGAGCCCACTTTCCGTCAATACATTCCTTCACATTGCCACATGATCACCAGACACAGATGAAGCCCCTGCTAGGCCAGGCCCTCCTCCTAAATTTGAGGCTCAGATCTTTGCACACTGTTGACTGTTCTGATCAGATCTTGTTTACCTGTGTGATCACAGAAATGCTGTGGAGTATCTCAAGGCTATAAAGGACCTGAAACCAGGAACACTGCCCAGATCGTAGTGCAGGGTAATTACACTCCATCGGTCTGGTGGTATGCACCCCACCCTCACTCCCCGGGCAAGGTCCCACTCCACTGGCTTCATACAACCTGATGAGGGGCATTTTTTAAAGTAAGAACTGTTACATTCTGCCACTCAGCTGCTCTGGTGGACGTTGGCCACAGGCCCGGAGGAATGTGTGTGCATTCAAGGGCAAACGTCGGATCCCGCATTGTGTGGAGAGGCTCCGTTTGTGCCTAAAAGACTGGGAGCTGCATAAAGCCCCAGTGTCTTCCCCACAATGCACCCCGGTATGAGAAGGTCCTTTTTAGCAACTGAACCACAAATCTCACTGATATGTTCTTAGGCTCTCTGTCTTTCCGAAAGCTCTCACGTCTCAAATTCTACAACATCCAGGCTTGGTTAGTGTCATCTTTCCATTATGACTCCATCTGGTGAAATCCTATTTAATTTCCCTTCCAAAGTGACTGATTTGAGCACTAAAGCTTATTTTCTTTAAGACTAAAACAGCAATTAAGATTTTATAGCAATGTGGCCTTGGGAAAATACCACTAATTAGCTATAGTCAGTTCTGTGGATTAGAATATTTTGTACAATATTGACACACACAGAAAGTTCTGTCTGGATTTCCAAGCCTTACCTTCTTCCCAGAATGCCTGTCTCCCAGCCTTCAAATGGTCAAATCTTATTAATTTCCATAGTGCCTAGTACAGTACCTAACACGATGTACCTTCTAAATATTTGGGACATTGAAGTAGAAAAGGAATAATTGGGAATTATTTGAATTAATCGTACTCCACCATTTTGCTTGGTTTGGTTTGGTTTTCAGTTTTATTGAAATATAATGGAAATATAACATTGAATTAGTTTCAGGTGTACAACATAATTTGACATGTGTATATGCCAGAAAATGATTGCCACAATGACTTTAGTGAACATCCTTCACCTCACATAGTTACAAATCTGTGTGTGTGCGATGAGAACACCCAAGATCTACTCTCTTAGCAGCTTCCAGGCATATAACACAGTATTGTTAACTTTTGTCACCTTCCTAGAACTTTTTCATAACTGGAAGTTTGTTCATACTCAACCATTTTTAATGACCTCCACACCTCGTTCATGAGTATGTTGTCTGATGAGGAGGAAGAAGAGGAGCATGACACGTAAAATCATAACAATGACCATCACTGACTGAACACTCATTATATTCTAGACACTGTGATAATCACTTCACATAGTATGCCTATCTTAATGATGAGGAACCTTGGTTTTAGAGAGAATAAATACCTTGCCCAACAGTCTAAAATGAGAAAATGATAGAAGGGAGATTTGAACAGAGCCCCATCTGGCTACAGAGAGAGAGACCTATTAACTATTCAGTTATGCTAAAGACAATCATTGAACAATTCCTACTGTGTGGGAGGGCAGGTTCTTTTATCCCCCTAAGGGTGGATGGAGGTGGTGGTGGGAAGAATTGATGCCGTTTGTGAAGTCGGCCTAGAATGAAAGCATTTCACAGCTAGAAAGAGCATCCCGAGTCATCCACTCTTACTCCAGCCCCAGTGATTACCCCCTGGCCTCTGTGGTGTTTCCAGGACAGGGAATCGGGAACCGGGTGAACATTCCCAGGCTGCTGGACTTGCGAGCCATTGTCTTGGCCCTGCCATGGCTCTTTTCATGTTGGCTACTTTATAAATGACTATAATTACACCAGGCTTTGGTGGAAGACTTTGAGCCTAATAAAAATGTCAAACTCATTAAGAAGGTTTCCAAGACCAAATAAACTCTGAAGAGGCTGTAATCTTTGATGGCTCTAAATTTATGAATCATAAGAATGTGGAAAATAGAGCTGCCATGCACAGGCTACTGAAATGTCACTATTCATTGCTTCAACATCATCATGTCATGGAGATTTGGTTGCAAGATCAGAAATTTCTCCTGAAAATATCGTAGCAATGTTTCTCTTTATTGTGACACAGCAGCTGTGTGTATGAGCAGCCCTCTATGTGTCACAAAGCAAAATCTAGAATAAATACACTTTTGATTAGCTTGGAGTTGTGGCCAGAATCTCACTATATTGGAAATATTTCAACTCAGGCTGAAAAGCCTGAAAAGCTCCCGCCCCCGTCACCGCCCCCTTCATGGTAGCTTAGGAAAACCAGACATTACACCAGGGAAGGTTTTGCATATAGGAGTCAGGATTTCAGCTTGATCTTAAATGTTGAGTTTGTAGGGGCAGGAATCTGGGAGACTAAAAGGAGCCAAGGGGTAAGAACAGAGAGGGCAAGGTGAGAACAGTGATAAAGAAGATAAGTTGGCTGCAGCTAAGGGCTTCATATTGAGGAATCTGAAGGAGCCAGAGAAATAATTATCACACTCTTAGTAACTGATTAAAGTCCTCTTAGATGCCAAATACTGAGCTAGAAGCTTTGCAAAAATTGCCTACAATCCTCACGGCCGTCTTAGAAGGTACATGCTACAGTTTACTGTGAAAGTAATTAAAACTGAGGCTCATGAAAATCCACAGAGGCAGAAAGCAGATTGGTGGTGGGGAATGGGGAGTGGCTGATAGTGGGTATGGAGTTTCTTTTTGGTTTGGGGAAATGTTCTAGAATTAAGTCATGGTGATGGATGTACAACTTTGTGAGTATGCTACTGAATTGCATGCTTTAAAATGGTAAATTTTATTATTTGTAGGATATGATTATGCCTCAGAAAGGGGAGGTGGGAGCTGCGGCTTTAAGAGATCAGCTGACATTCTCAAGGTCATGAACCTGGAGGTCAGTCAGCAAACTGGGATCTGAAGCCAGGCCTTCCTGGTTCCAAAGCTTGTGCCCTTCCCCCTCAATTGTGCTACCTTCTGTCATTTCAGGACCCTATGAAGGCATAGCCATGAGGTTGGCCACAAACTTTTGATTAATGTGTAAAATGTATTTTTACTGCAGATTCATTAGTACCGTCTGACAGATACAGTGTAGAAGCTGTGGGCCATGAGACAGATAGTAAAGTTTTGAGAAGGAGGTAACACAGAAGATACTGGGTCTGAGGAGAGCAAGACCAATTCTGGACCCCACCTGGCATCAGGATGGGGATCCTGCTATTCTGGCTACCAGGGGCCCGGGGACAGACTAGGCCTCATGATAGGGTATTCTTAGAGCCTGCAACTGGTGGGCTGTGACAGATAGGGTCTATGGGAGGGGCCATTCCACAAAAGGTATGAAATGCCCTCCCCTGTAATGGGGGAATTATAATTTGATGCAGTGAGTAGTGGTTCATTAGAGAGTTGATCGTTGTCAGAAGTTTCTTCACGCAGCTTATAAGAGTAAGTTAGTGTGGGGGGCACCTGAGTGGCTCAGTTGATTAAGCATCTGACTTTGGCTCAGGTCATGATCTCCCGGTTTATGAGTTCAAGCCCTGCATCAGGCTTACTACTGTAAGCACAGAGCCTGCTTTGGATCCTCTGTCTCTCTGTCTCTCTCTGTCTCTGTCTCTCTCTGTCTCTCTCTCCTTATTCTGCCCCTCCCCTTCTTGCACTCTCTCTCTCTCAAAAAAAAGCAGGTTAGTGTGAAAGTATTGTGCATCAGGGAGGTCAGCTATGGCCATCCAGGCATGAATTGGGAAGATTGTAGTTCAAGCTTTGGGTAGTGGAAGTGAAGAAAGAGAGTGAAGCAGGGTAAAATATAGGGGGGAAGATGATAACCTTGGCCACAGACAAAGGAGAGGAAAAGGCAATAGTGGTAAAGAGCTCTACTAAGTTTCTTTCTTTTTTAGCTCCTGGTTTTATAGCCTAGAAGACTAGAAACTTGAAGGTGCAAAGGATGGACATGAAATAGAAAGGAAGCAAAGATAATAAAATAATTTGGGGACCTAATGAGTCTGTGGTAGTGACACAGGAACAAGTATCAAGAGGCCCTCAGCCTAGACACATGCAGCCCTTCTTCTCTTCCTTCCACTTCACAAAGGCAAGATCTGAACGCCAGTAGGAAATGCGGAAGAGTAGTAACCACAAACCAGGGCATTTGTGAAATACTTTATAATTTATAGATGACTCTGATATCTTTTATTTGATTTATTGTGACACTTTTATCATAATCCTTCCCCAGTGGTGAATTTTCCCTGAGGAACTTGCATAGTTGGATATACCATGGCATTCCACGCAGCACTTTGAGGAGTTCAGATCCAAGGTACTTAAATCCAAGAGAGGACTGCAGTTGAGTGACGTGGGGAGCCCAAGCAGAATCAGAAAGGCCCTGAATATTTGGATGCAAGATGACACAGTCCCCCTGGTGCCTGGTGAAATAAATGTATGTTACCTGCATCAAATCAACAAATGCCTCACTCTCACATATGGGAGCTCCAGAAAAGTTCTAGCAAACAAAGGCTGGGAAATGTGTATGTATTATTCAGTGTCGATCATTTACTATTTTTATTTTATTTTATTTTATTTTAAATTCGAATATGGTTAACATACAGTGTAGTTTTAGGTGTACAATATAATGATTCAACAATTCCATACATCACCCAGCGCTCATCACGACAAAGTGCCCTCCTTAATCCCCATCACCTATTTAACCCATGCCCTCACCCCTCTCCCCTCTGGTAACCATCAGTCTGCTCTCTGTGGTTAAGTCTGTTTCTTGGCTTCTCTCTCTCTCTTTGCCCTTTGCTCATTTTTTCATTGGTTTGTTTCTTAAATTCCACATATGAAAAAAGTATACGGTATTTGTCTTTGACTGACTTATTTCAGTCATTTAAGGTGTATAAAATGTCAATCATAATGTGCAAGGCAGAAGATAGTAGAATCATATCTTTAAGTGCTGAAAGAAAAAAATTGTCAACCTCGATTCTACATTCAATGAAATTTTTTTAAATAAATGATGACAGAAGAAATATCATGGGGAAAAAAATAAAGCTAGGAAGGCTAATATGAAATGCATGGGGAATGGGGCCTCCACTTTAAGTGGAATGGTCAAGGAAGATCTTCCTGGGACGGTGACAATTGTTCAGAGGCTAGAAGGAGGTGAGGGGTGAGCCATGTAACAAATGGGAGAAGAACATCCTCAGAAAGAGGTTATGACAAGCAGAGAGACCATGAGAAGTTGCGTGTCTGACATGTTTAAGATATGGCAAAAGATACGGCAACGAGATCAGTGTTCCTGGAGCAGAAGGATGAAGGAAGAGAAGCAATGGCCTCCTGAAGTTGACAGAGACCCAGATCATGTGAGCTACTGAAGGAGGGATAAGTTTGCCTGGGACAATCCAAATCTACACCTGTTATCTTGATACTATTTTATTCTAACAGGTGTCCTGGAGGGGAAGAGAAACTTGATGGTAACCCTAAGTATAAGTATAGGTCATTAAAGACATTACCCTTATAACTCATTGAGATGGGGGACTCTGGATGGTTTTAGCCAGAGATCTAGCTCTAACAGGATCATCTGACGGTCTTGTCCTATTATTAGCACCTGGCTTCCTTTAGGGGTGGGGCATTTTGTGGTGGCGCGATAGTTCGCTTTGTGTTCCTTGTCACTTAAGCTCTTGCAGCAAATGGATGCAATTCAGGGGACCCAACCTCCAGCAAGGAGACAGGGTAAAATGCACGGAGGAACAAGGCCTCCCAGAACTAACACGTCACGTGGCCGTGGTACTGTGGTTATCCTTAAAATTGCGAGGTGAAATCTGGAAACATTACAGAGGGGGAAAGAAGGCAGGGCTAGATGAGAGGTTGGCTTTGGGGGACAAGTTAGAGGGAAAATCACCTGAGCTTTTGGGGGAGCCAAAGGCTTAGCGGTGCCACAGCAGAAATGTACAGATAAGGGAAACTGAGGCCAACAGGTTATTTTACTAGCTGACATGAGAGAACCCTTTCTTAACACACTGCTCCTTGTTCTTCAGGCATTTAGGAGCTGAAGACTGATGACATGGAGAAAGGGGAAAAAAAGAGCAGAAAATGTAATGCAAGTTATTGATGTTAATAAGTAACACATATGTGAGTTCATACAAGTAAGTTGACAAATAGGGCCCACGGCAGTCATTTCTAAACGGTGTTGTATAGTTACTAACAGTAGACGGGTCATTTTGCTAGGAACAGAGTTGAGCTGTTCTCAGCTCGACCACGTCTCTCATTCCTCCTGAATCTCTTCAGCTTTTCAGACCTGAAGGTCAGAGGTAACGCGCCTCCAGGTCCAGGGTCACCTCAGTGTTTCACTCAGGCTGTGGCCATTAGCCACAGGGATCTGATTTGGTGTCTCCAAAGACCCAAGTTGGCCAATAATCTCACTTGATCACACATGAGGAGTATAAGAAAAATAACAATCAGAATGACCATTTATTGAGTGTTTACTATATGCCAGGCACTTAGAGAAAATGAACTCCCTCAGGCACATTTGGGGCCCAATAAGCAAACCAAATTTAAAAAAGACAGGTTCCCTCCATGGAGTTCAAGACTGTCATTGGCAGTAAAGAGGTGAAAACTGTTTGCAAAGGGGTTGAAATAATCTGCTTCAAGGCACATCGAGTCACGCACATTCCATTCCTAACTTAAAGAAGAGCACACTGCTATTAAGTAACGGAAGGCATCAGACCGACAAGTAATTGATCATGGCAGCCACTCGCATGTCTCGAGGAAATACATTTTGCAGAGAGGCAGAGTCTGATGGTGGCAGTTTGCCCAGAGGGATGGGTCACCCCCACTGCAGGCCTGTTCATTTCCCCTTCTGCCCTCTCCCATTCTCCCCCCTTGGTTTTCATTCATTGCTCCTGCCATTAAAACACCATGTTTCCTAAGTACGTGAGTACTAAGTACGTGTGAGGTACAGAGCATTCAGAGAACAGCAATCCTTAGGAAGGTACAAAGCAATGGTAATTCTTTCACCATAGAACTCCTATGGAAATGGGGCTCAAATTAGCAAATGGACTGCCCTGCGAGAACCAGTCTGCCCTGTGGCAGGAGGGAGATTACTGTAGGGGTGAGGCTCTACTTAGCAGGGTGAGGTGTGCAGGACACTCCCCGTTCTGGGAATTTACTAACACTTTCTGTGCTCAAGAATATACTCAGGTGACGTACATACATTTAGACGTATTTCTTGGAATGTACTTACATATTAATAGAGTCTCCTTTCCCATATTGTATAAAATGCTAGTTTTCTTAAAAATTTTAATTATACTGTTAAATACAGTGTTATATTAGTTTCAGGTGTACAGTATAGTGATTCAACAATTCTGTACATTACTCTGTGCTCATCCTCTTAATTCCCTTCACCTATTTCACCCATCCCCCTACTCACCTCCTCTCTGGTTCTCTATAGCTCCCTATAGTTAAGAGTCTGTTTTCTGGGTTGTCTCTTTTTTCCTTTGTTTATTTGTTTTGTTTCTTAAGTTCCACATATGAGTGAAATCATATGGTATTTGTCTTTCTCTGACTTATTTCACTTAGCATAATACTCTCTAGCTCCACCAATGGCAAGATTTCATTCTTTTTTATGGCCAAGTAATATTCCAACATGTATGTATGTGGGGGGCGGGGGGCGGTGTATATACTCAGATCCTCTTTATCCATTCATCTATCCATGGATACTTGGGCTGTTTCCATAATCTCCACAATCCATGACACTTGGCCAGTCTTCCCATATCCTTGCCTATATAAGGGAAAGTAATACTTTAATAGTCATTCCCCAAATATAAATTAGGAGGGAGAAAGAGAGCATACAGCCGACAGAACATTTATGTCATGGGAGTAAGGATCTAGAGAGGTGCCCCTGAGTGGGTTGGTGTGTATGTATATATGCATCCACACACACATATGCATTTATATGTGTGCGTGTGCGTGTGCGTGTGTGTGTGTGTGTGTGTATGTGTGGAGAGAGCAAAAGAGAAAGGCTGGGGTGTGTGGAGGTGCACATGGATGAACCACATGCTGACCTCTGTGCTGAGCATGCAGCTACTTACAGAGGCCTTGGCAATTTGAAATGCACACTTAGGCACCTTAAAAGGAAAAGCATCAGACGTTCAGCCAGCACTGTTGGGTCTGAGCCTCAGCCATACTACCTTACCAGTTATGCGGTCAATAACTAGGCTAACGAGGTAGTTAGTTCCAGTGGATTGCTGACATCGCCCTTCTGTATTCCCCAGCCTTTCCGTCTCTTAGGACTGCTGTGCTGATCTCCTGTTTTCCGCACCAGGCATTTAGATGGTCCTGGATTTTTCACTGGAAAAGAAAGAATTGCCATTTTCCTTCTGGAACTAGATCCAGGGTGGTCCAAGCCAGCCTTTTTCGGTTTTGCTGTTCCCTTCCTCCTGATGCCAACACTTCCGGTGGAAGCTAACTCTCCCTCAGTATCCCCTGTGCCCGGCCACAGCGGAAACTCAGCAGTTCTGTTTCTTCAGTGAGCATCCTGTGGACACCTGCTTTGGGCTAAGTGCTGGGACCTCTCAGGAGCTCACAGTGTAGACCTAGGCGAGGCAGATCACTGACAGCTAACCATCGTATAATGTGATGGGTGCGCCGCTGCTGTTATGTGCGGAGGAGAGAGAAGGAGGAGCCCTGCCTGAGGTCGGGGGAGCTTTCAGAGGAAATGACATTTCATTTGAAACTTAAGCAGTGATTTTTGTTTGCCAAGCCAGCGAGGGCAATTGAGGCAGATCCTGCAGCATGTTAGGGTGAAGGGACAGGGAATCATCTGGAATGCCGGGATCCCCGGGGGTGCTGGAAGGGCTTGTAAGTTGAGGAGTGGGATATGGCTATACATAAAGTTGGAAAATTAGGCAAGGGGCAGGTCTTGAAGGCTTTGAGCTGAGCAGATGTTGAGTGAGCACTCTGCCGAGAGTGGCTGCTATACAGAGGCATTGGGTCCATGGGTATTATGTCCCATTGGTGGTGAAGATACGTGGGCCCCCGGGAGTGCTGGTCATTTGAAAGACAGACCCTCTTAGCTAGCTCTCTGGAAATGCACAGCCCTCAGAGATGGGAAACACTAGCAGACCTTTAGAAAGGGGTCAAGAATGACCAATATCTTTGTGGTTTTTGTCAGTGTCATTACTGAAGGAAGATTAAAGCCTTTTGTAAAAGAGGTAATGAGGTAACCTCCACCCCTGTCCTGTTAAGTGTGCTCTTTAATCCCCATCTCCTGCTCCCCCCACCCTCCACTCCCCTCCCTTCTGGTAGCCATGTTTATTCTTTATAGCTAAGAGTCTATTTCTCGGTTTGCCTCTCTCTCTCTCTCTTTCTCTCTCTGCTCATTTGTTTTGTTTCTTAAATTCCACATATGAGTGACATCATATGGTATCTGTCTTTCTCTGACTGACTTATTTCACTCAGCATTATGCTCTCTAGCTCCATCCATGTCATTGCAAAGTCACAAGGCTTTCCGAGGTTGGATGAGCTCACAGTTTCAACTAACCATCCCCCAGTGGGGTTGATGCCAGAACTTCTTCTGCAGACTTCTCTGTAAGATGGCACCTTGATGTAAAGAATTTCTGGAAACGGGTATTTCACAGAGAAAATAGTTGCATGGAGACGCGGGACCTGGAATTCAAAGGGCTGCCCGCAGGAAGCCAGAATGTCCCAGGCTCTGTGAGGTTGCTTGGATTATTAGCATGTGAACCTGTGTGAGGTTTGAGTGGCCATTTTCTGGGCCAACACCCATGAAAAGGGGTGATTCCATGGCTGCAGCTATTGATGGAGAAAAGAGGGATCTGCAGCTACTTCAACTTTTGACACAGGGCTATGGGATGGGGATAGGAAGCCATTCAACTTCCTCTCTCGTCACGTCTGCTGTGCCTTCTGAATTCTACAATGGAAAGGGTCGCCTTTAGAAAGAGGCCCCAGCTGTGAAATTATTTCCCAACAGAGTCAACAGAACACTGATATGTTCCAAAGGCCCAGTCTAGCCTTCTCCAGAGAGCTTAGAGCAAGGTAGACTATTGCTGTCGCTTTTCTGAAGTTTCCTGTCCGATTGTTGCCAAATGAATGCTAGCACCATCATTTGGAAGGGGTTAGCAAGCTCATAAATTATGCTTTTAGCAGTCATTCTATCTTGAGGGCTATTGTTTGTTTAATAAAGGCCTTAGTCAGTTGGTCACGTGAATAACCAAGGTAAAGCATTTGTGGAGTCTGCTTTCTTAATAAAAAGCATGGTGATATTCACCTTGACTTGTGAAAAAAATCAAATGCACTTTCATTTGCAATGGCCGTCGTCAGGGGCATTGCATTTGCATAAGCAGAGCTGCTGAAGAGCTGCCTTTCTTTCCTAAAGCATGTTCCAGTAAGTTCAGTCCTGTGAGAGTCTGGAACAAGAAGGGTTTTATATGTGAATAAATTCAAGAAATGCTGTGTATAATATACCCTTCTTAGACATTCACAAGGCCCTCTGGCGTAGTAAAGACTCTAAGATAACTTACACTAAGGAAACCTGATTGACTTTGTATAATTTAACATTTCCCAAACCTGTTGTCATGGAGCCATTGTTTGGGGGGTTATTTTTTTTTCCATTTTTAACATTTTTTAAGATCCTGCATATTCAGAAGAACTTTAGGAAAGGCTGACTTGGAGAACTAAGCAGAAGTAGGAATAGGATTTATTGATCTACTACTTGTCTTTTCTTACTTTTGACAAGGTTGAGCTAGTTCATCGTTAACCAGAAGATACGTATGGAGACACATATGTAAATGAGTCATAATCTGTCTCTCTAAACCTCCCCTCCTTATCCAGACCCTCTCGTTTTTGAAATTCCCCACATTCACCCAAAAAAAACTGGCCTGACTGAGCCCGTTTTTCCCTCTACAACCTGTTTATGAACCTATGTCCACACCAACTGTTGGCTCTGAAGGGTTCTTTTACCCACGTGTGGGTTTAGATGGTTTAGATCCCATCTAAACCACTAAATCCATGCAGAATCTATGTACTCCAATAAACCAGTCCTGATTAGGTGGAATGTAGTATCACATTTGGGCCAAATTCCCAGCTGACCAGTATGGCTCCTTTTATGTGGGGTGTAAGTATAGCTCATCTGGGCTTTGAGTACGCGTAACTGATACCCTTCTATGGTCTGACTGGGGGGTTGCTGCATGTAGACCAGGTCATAAACTCCCTGAATAAATAGACCTTTCCCCCTGTCTTCCTCATACTCCAGGGAATATTTGTTAATGCAAATTAGAACCATAGAGGCCAGCTTCAGACAGGGTACAAATTCTGTGGTTAGGGCCGGACATCGGAATGGTAAAGTAGAAATGCTTGCTCCCAAAACCCAGCTTTGGCTAGATATTTCTCTCTCTGTTCCAAATAAAGCACTTCTCCCCCAGAGTGCTCGGGAAGCGCTCTACCCATCTCTTACATTTCCTTGTCACCATTTACTTCATTCTCTTACCCATCCCAAGCTGGGGCCAGCCACTCTTACACTCAAGGACGTTGGCAACTGCCTGAGTATCATATCTGATTGCCATCACCACAGGTTTTTTGTTCCCACCTCCTTGAAGAGTTCTTGAGAATTTTTTTTTCTCCTGACTTACAGGATGCTGAGTTCTCCAGGTCCCCACACATCGTCCTAAAGTCAGCCCATCCAGGCTCCATCTCCCACGTGGAGATTTATCTCACGTATCCCAGCTACCTGGCGGTTGCAATCCCACCTCTGGTTCTTTGGGAATGCTGTGGGGGATAAACAAACAAGCAGACTGAGACTGTTGCTTCCTCCAAATGTTGCTGCTTCTCTAAATGGAGTCATAAATTTCCCAGGTCACTCGAACCTAAAACATCAGGCTTATCTTTGAGTTCCCTGTCTCCCTGACCTCCTGTGACATTTGCGATGGCATCATAAATTAGGAAGCATGAGGGCAGATCTGTAAAAGATCATTTATTTCTTTTGTGCCCTGCTCAAATAATTGGAATCTACTTAACTCATTTTGGTTTTATGCTGTGAAGTTGCCTTGCTCTCTGATAGTCTCATACATTCCTTCAAAATGCTTCCTGGCTTTATTGCTATGTATCAATGCGTTTCAGACCAGGCTTCCCCAAAATATGCCACTTTGGCATATTGATGATTTTGGAGTAAAGTTACTTAAGAAAGAGCCAACACTCTGAACCCCATGACCCCCTGAAAACAGGAAATAAATCTCCCATGAAGGTCCCCTCCCTGCTCCAGGAGAAAGACAGACATCCTTATCACCAGAGATAGGGAATTTAGGACCTAGAAGGCTGTATAAACAAACCTTGTTACTTCTCCCCCAATTTACTACTCCAAGCCCAGACTTCTCTGTCTTGTCAATTTTTCACAAATTTATTGTTTCTTGGTCTAAAAAGTAAAGGTATATCCAAAAAGTGAAAGTGGCTTTGGCCACTTCTTTGAGTCTTAGAGTCTTATGAGCTCCTGTACATATGAAATTCAATTTATTTTTCTATTAATCTGTCTTCATGTCAGTTTAATTGTTAGATCAGCCAAAGAGCCTAGAATGGAAGAAGGGAAAAGCATTCCTCCCTTACAGTGTGCTTTATCATCTAAAATATGTATAAGTTTACCAGAGCCTTCTTTTTACCTACAATTCCGGTAGCCGTCTTGTGGTGAGTGGTCACGTCTGTTAAAGATTTTGTAATCCTAGAACAGAGATTTAACTCACTGCCAAGCTCCTCCTTGTACGGGATTTTTGAGAAGAAGAACAGAGTAAGATTTGGTTCCAACTTCACAAAGGATCATCTCACTGGAAAGAAGAGCCATAAATCTGAAATGTTTAAATAACGGTTTCTGAAAATATTTAATTAAATCCAGAAACGCTTAGTTGGAAGACATACTTCGAGTATAGAAAGGAGGGAGAGAGGTTGGTGTTGGTTAGAGCCTTTGTGGAAATTTCCTAAAAAAGATGAAATTTTGAGTGGCGATGAAGAATACGTGTTTGAAGAGAACAGTAACTGGAGACTAGGAAATTCAGGGATGAGTTCTTCCTCCTTTTAAAATGGAAGAGAGGGAGAGATGCCCCTTCAGTGTGGATGACCATGCACTCCCATAGCAACTTTTTCCTGGGCTGCTGGAACCTTCTGTTCACTCAGCGGACTCATTCCACTGCACAAAGTTTCCTCAGGGGTAAAGACTATGTCTCGTTCACTGCCATTCCCAGCTCTGGGCACAGCACCTGGCTCAGAATAGACACACAATACACATGTGCCAGTTGAATGTGCCAAGGTTAGAGATGGACAAATGTCTACATTTTCAAAATGAAGAAGGGTAAAATTTGGGAACTACAAATCTATGAACTTGATGGTAGTTCCAAATAAATAAATAAAAATCTGGAACAGACTTAAATGACTGGTTTGCAAAAGAATCTGCAGTTCATCTAGAAATGATCAGGAAATCTGAACTGACCTTCATTAAAAGCCACTAGTGCAATGAAAAGATTTTTAAAATGAATCTAATAACTGTATATTGCATTAATAGAAATGCAGTGCTGTGAGCAATCATGATCCTTTTGTGTTTTGCTGGACAGACCACAGTATGTTCTGTTCTGAGCAGATCGTTTTAGGAAGGGCTCTGATAAACCAGAGCACACCCCTGGGTAGGAGGGTGACCAGGACCAGTCATTAGTGTCCCTGTCCAATGAGCAGTTGAGAGAGCTGGCGTGGTTTCACCTGGGAAGTCATCGGTGGAGGTAGCAAGAGGAAACAACAACGCCATCTTCAAAGTTCTGGAAAATAGATGTAGATCTCTCCTCTTCTGCTCACAATGGCACAATGGGTGGAAGTAATACTGAACCCAACTTCAAACATCAGAATTGTGCTGCCGCGAGCTGCCTCGAGCTCCCTTCACTGCAAATGTTCCCCAGCAGTAGCTGGCTGACCGACCGTTCAGGGGAGCTGCTGTGGATGGAATTCCTGCATTGGGCAAGAGATTTAACTGGGTGGTCTTCACCTCCAAGAATCCTTGATGGTCCCACTTCATTCATCATGAATAGGATTGACTCTCTTCAAGAAACCTTGCCAAATGAGAGCCACTATGCAGCAAAGCCCCTTGGAGGGCTTTGCATTCACATTGTTTTCCAGGTCAGCTGCTCAGAGTAACTGCTCAGAGTAACCCATGCCTGTTACAGGGATTCCAAAGAGGTTAGCCATTAAATAAGTAACTTCCTACCTGTCACCAGGGGTAACCAATCTCTAATTACTTCTAATTATTAGAAGATAATTTGTAAGTCAGAGAATTGATTTACGTTGCATCATATGATATCATGGTAAATGTCAGCAGAAGTTTATCACAATAAACCAACTAACTATAAACTCCAGTCCGAGATGTCCTGAATTCCTCAAATTCCTTATTTCGTATTACTCTTCTCCGGTTGTTTTTAGAACATTGACTTCTACTTTGTAAAATAAAATCAGATACCAGCCAGAAATAAACTAATGGCAGTACATGAAATTAGACTATAATAAAGTTAGACTATAATAATTTTTCTTAAGTTATTTTCATTTAACATTTTCCACCATCACTTAGTCTTAATTTCTATTTTTGTCAGTAATTTCTCATTCCTGCCCCTTTTCTTCTTCTTCCCGTCCTTCGTTTCCTTTCATCTCCTTTTCCTCTAAGAAGTTAAGTTTTTTAAACTTTCCCAGGACTCAATTAACATCACTTAAAAACATTTTTGTGGGACCAGTGAAGTTTCAGAGCTGCTGCATTTAATACTCAGCCGAACCCTGGAAACCAAACCTGTAGCCAAACATTTGGTCCTGGTTTAGAGGCAGCAGTCGAAAAAGGGAATTGATATGCAGGTGTGGTGCAAAGCTGGTCTTAAAAATACAGATGTTATTACCTCTGGGCCCTAGGGACCTGGAACAAAATGCAGCGAGCCACCCCCAGAGGTGAAACAATAGTCATAAAATGGTTTCTCCATCCATGAGTTTTGCTGAGCTGTCTCTTTGCCACACTTAGTGACTACTTAATAATTCCGATAGCTCTTTCAGCTAAATTGCTAACATTTAGGGAGCAAGGTTATGTAAAACAACACTGAATTATGAAAACAATTTTCCAGTTAGTTCTGACATTTATTTCTGTTTATCTTTTTCCTCAAAGGAGCCATTTACCAGTTCTTACCCCGCTGGCATGCGCCGGTGTCCACAGACCCCAAACAATCAGCACACACCTCTGAACAACAAGGGTCCTTATTTTCCATCTCTGGTCTGAGCCCAAAGCTTGGAAACACATTCAGTCATGGAAAGATCTAAAACTGAGAAGTACCGAAAGTGGTCTTTTGAAGAAAATTATGATGCTCGTTTAACCCCACTTAAATTTTCATGGAACTTCTCTCAGCCTAGTGTTCTTGGAGGCAGTTTTATTTCCATGTAAAACAGCGTGTATTGATAAGCGCAACTTAAAGACAGAGGCGCATTCTAGTAAAACTGAAAATGCACACACCATAAAAGCAAGCAATTCTACTTCTAGGTACATACTTTAGGGCAATTCTCCCACATGTGCACACTTAACAACACTTGAAATGAATAAACTAGATGCATATGTGTCCACATGGATAGATCTCAAGAACACAGAGTGGAGAAAGCAAGCTGCTAAAGACACTGTTAACCACCAGGCAGATTTTTAAATAGAACTCAAAGCATACAATGTAGGAGCATGGATACCCCTCAGCTTCAGAGAGATAGTAGGTGGGAGGGGAGAGGAGATGGAGGTAGGAGGGATATCAACGGCTCTTCAACATTATCAACTATATATATATAGAGAGAGAGAGAGAGTATTACATAGCAAAGTAAATTTTGATATATATCACATTTTAAATAACATAAAATTTTATATAACATCATATATATGTAGTATTACATAGCAAAGTACATTTTTATATATATCAAATATTTTAAAACTTAGTGAGTGCTTGGGTATTATTTTCTATACATTTCTGCAGCTTTGCATATTCTACAAATTAAAAATAAAGCCCAAACTAGGATTTAAACAAAAAGGATGGACAAGTGCTATCAAGCACTCAGGAGGGTCCCTCTCCAAACCCAGCAGAGCGGGGATAGCTGACATCTGGGAAAATAAGCCGAGACCCCAGTCTTGGGAGAGGACAAAGGTAGTAGAAGAGTTATGCTCAAACCAGTTTATTCTTATCTCTTTCATCAGCCTACTCCTAAGACTCCATAAATGCTTCTAGTTTAATGACTTCACTTCCTGGTCACATTCTACTCCCCTGGCACAGATGTTTTATTCCTATGTGGTGATAATATAAACCGAAATTTCCATTGCTCCTATTTATTCTGTTACTCTGTGGCTCAAGTTACCTCTTCTCTCTGTACATTATATTCAAATGTATAGAACCAAACAGGACATATACGGGAATGGCACAGCCGGCTCTCTATTTCACATAGCACTTTACTAAGTGGAAAAAGATACTTACACATGGAAGGAGGTCCGTCTGACAGTAACAGTTCATTTTCCCAGCTCAGTTGGAAATTCCAGCTCATTTTTCCAAATTCAGATTGGAAACCCTGACCAAGGGATGGGATTATCTAAATGGGACTTAATATTACTTCTGTTTAGCTAGTGCCTTTTGAGCATCTTCTCTATCAAGAGTGACCAGCCTGTAAGACTAGAATTACACAGAGCTCTTTAGAAATTCATATGCAGTTCCCAGGAGTCAGCTTGAAGAAGAACATCGGATGCACTGCACGTTGTATTGATGCTGAGGTTCAGGACCTTTGAGAGTCCTGAGAGGGAGGCATTGAGGAAACAACCCAGTGTTTAGGGTCAGACAAGTGGGGCTTGAGATCCCAGCTCTGCCACTTTACCACCTGTGAGGCCTTGGCAAAGCGGCCTACCATCTCTGATCTTCTATTTCCTCATCTAGAAAATGAGGTTAGTAATTCCTACCTTATGGAGTTGTTAAGTGACATAAGTAATGTAAATTGCTGACTGCAGTGCCTGACATATTGTTAGTGTTTAAAGATACAATTGTAGTTTCCCCTTCCTTGTCCCTGACACAAGGTAGAGGTATGTGAATGCTATACTTATCTATAAAGACACATGATTTGCATATAGTGCTTTAATATAGCAAAAATAGTGGTCCAGCTTTGGTCAGATGGGCATATCAGGTTTTGCCTGGGGGCTATAACCATCCCTTTGCCTTTTACGAAACAAAGATCATCCTCTTGGTTGATGATTTGTCATCAGGAGGACATCAAGGTTAGCTCAGTGTTCTAGCCAAATAACTCAGCTAAAACAACCCTAGTGATAATTGTGGTATCAAATGAACACAAGTAGATCTATGGATTCTGTGTGTAATCTTGTTGAAGGCTTGAGAAGTGAAGCTTTGGGTGGAATATAACATTTGCAAGTGCCCGTGCCATCCCTCCAGCTCGGACTCAGTCCCCTAGTGACCCTGTTACTGGTCGGGGCCACATCGTAGCCCTCAGGCAGAATGAGGATTGAAAACGTTAACAATCATTGAAGTTCATGGGCTGGAAGTCCAGCTTGTTTCCAGTCTCCCTATCAGCTACCCGTCATTGTGCCATCTTGGGCAAATAACCTCCTGGCTCTAAAGCATCTCTTTAGAGATACAGGATGTTAGAGTGGATGATTTCTGGAACCCTTTGCTGCATTGTTCTGCATGTTTATGATTTCCTGTCCTTATCAAATATGATTAAATACTAAAACGACCATGTGTTATATTCTAAAAATGCACAGGTTTTTTTTTCATATTTTAACATCTAGGACATCAGGATATGTAACTTAAAATTGATGGTAATTTAAAAGGTGAAAGATCTATGTGATCTGAAGAGAAACCAGAATATTAAGTTGATGGCAGCTTAGATTGCTGTGAAATACGGTACTAAATGTGGGAGGCTGTGAAATACGGTACTAAATGTGGGAGAAGTACTCATAATAAGTGCTATTTTGTCAAGAGTTTCCATAAGAAAAGTTGAAAACTGCTGACAAAATATTGCCTGAAAACGAGAGTGTACAATCCTCATAACTTCAGTAGAGATTGTCAACAGAAAACAACCCAGGAGCTATTAGGACAGCTGACCCACAGGAGGGATTTGTTTGGGTGTCCCTGACGGTCCCTTTCAGCCCTGAGATTGTCTGCAACACTAACTTTATTCCAGTTGTTTGGTAGGTTATTTTGAGTACTCGTTAAGTAACTATAGAACATATTGGACATAAAGTACCTATTAATTACATGTAAATTTCCATAAGGATAATTAAATTCCTGATATTCTGATCAGCTGAATATTACTATAGCTATCACACGTTGATTATTTTCAAATATGTTTGGACACTAAAATGATAGTGAAAATAATTTCATATTTGTTGATGGCTTAAAAAGTCCTTTACATTCTTACAGAAACTCAAAGGTTATTTGCTACGAGCATAGCATTATATGACAAAGGATATTTATTCTTTCTACTCTAGATAAATGGAACTTCCTTGTTAGTTTTTATCCTAATAATAGAGGAGATCTTACTTGGTTATGACTGCTAGTGATTTTTGATTACTGTTGAGTTTATCTGCATAAAAAGAAGCAATTAGTTACTTATGGAAGACTTGTTCCTTCATTTCTCAAACCTTCATAATGATCACAATACCTGTTGTCTGTAGTCAGTCTCACTGTGACTCAGCATGGCTGAGAACTGAAGCGATTTTGAACTTCACTGTCCCAAGAATACAGCCCAGAGGTGTGGTACAGTCGATCTTGGAGGAGCTGCTTAAAAAGTGACTCCCAATGCCAGAATCTGGGATCAGTTACCCAAAAGGAGGTATTTGAGGGCTGGGTTTGATTTCTGGGTTTCCCTAATTGACAGGAGAAGTCTCAGTTTATCACATGTGCCACGAATTTGTTAGTCTGAAGGAATTAATCAATATGCTGTTTCTATAAACATTTTTATTGATTCATCATTTCTGAAATCGTGCAGTTTATGAGTTGGTCCTATTTTGGGTCATAGCAATTACTTACGAAAGCTGCTAGGTAGTTTCTGTCAAGCTTAATTAAACCTTCTCTGCTGGGAGACTTTTTAAAGAGTTTGTGAACTGTTGACTGTTGATACCGTGTTCCAGATATTACTCATAAAATGGAATCTCTACCAGTAAAAATAACTCAGAGGCATCAAACTTCCAAATCTGGGAGCCAGTCGACTCCTTCTAGACAAATTCCATATGTCATATTACCTCATCGCAGCTCAGCATTTGTTCTTGTGTATTATTTATAGGTGGGAGTCTTTTCTAAATCTTGTTTTCTTTTGTTTTTTGGAGATGTCCACTCTATTTTTTATGGTCAGCCTTTTGTAAATTTTGATGATGTGGAATTTACCTAAGGACCAGTGGGGATACTCAGAATAGCAGCCTTTGTAGGAGTTCTTGATGAAGAGTTTATCAAGAGAGTTTTTGACCCAATTATGAAACCTGAGGAAAATCCAGAACTTCTCCTTAACTATGCAGCATTGGAATTGTGGAAGAGTGTTAAGTGAAGGCTTAGGACAGGCGTAGCTAGGGACTTAAATTGAAAAGCAGTTTGATTGAGGGGGTCCACTCTGAGCTACACAGGATTTGGATTGATTAAAAAATCATGGGTGAGAGGAATTCAGACTGAGCAGTGGTTCAAAGTCAATGAAGAAGAGTCTTCTCCATTGGAATGATGGTTGGACGACCATAGCAGTGACAGTTGATGAAGGTCTTGGTTATCAGGAGCCCCTGAGGAATTTCGAATGGAGAAGTGATATGATGAAAGCAATACTTTAAGAAAATAATTCAGAAAAGAAAAGAAAAGAATTCAGTAGCATTGGATAAAAGTGGAAGGAAGGAGGAAGGATAAGGAAAACTGAAGTGCAGGAAAACTAGTTTCTATTATAATAGCAAAGAGCAAGGTGATGGGTGAGCAATGTAATAGTGAAGGTGACGGGACATAACCAGACATAACACCAGTGTTATGGCATTGATAACTACAGCAGTCATGCATTGAATGCTTATTTTGTGTCAGGCATTGTTGCTAGGTGAATTACAAAGATTACTTCATTTAATCATCACGACCACCTTATGAGATAAGAACTATTATTGATCCCATTTTGCAGATGAAGGAACTGAGACTTAGAAAAATTAAATGATTTCCCTGAAGTGATTGGTAGAGTGAGAATCTCAACCTAACCTTCCTGATACCTGAACCCGGGCTCTAAGAGAAGGACATTAGAACCATTTGGAGGATAGAAAAGAGAACTTGCCAATATTTATTTTGCGTTGGGCTTGGTATTAGAGCATCTTAAAGAGTTTAGACCCAGTGTTTTAAGAGTTTAAAATCCAACCAGAGAATCCTACAACATGAACCAGACAGAGGTCATAGGTTGGGTTCCCCAGGAAATAGACTTTGGGATCTGGGTGCAGGAGGCTTACTGGAGAGAATACTTGGGAACAACGCCCATGAGAGGTGAGGGATTCAGGAAAGGGCAGATAGAACAGAAGCTTCAACTAATATAGGGAGTTCTGGAGCTAGACTGACCTTTCACATTGTCCCGATAAGGCAAGGGGGCCAGGCCTCTATACTTCTTCATCAAGCAATCAGTGGATGCTGGCTACCCCAGAAAGGGAGGGTCACCTTTGAGCAAAGCAACTTCCTTCTATGATGACGGGTCTAGGGTAGAGACCCAGCTGTGAGTCCCCAGCCACAATCCTGAAGGGAATCCAGACAATATACCACAACATCCACTACAACAAAACATAAGAACATATTATATTTTTTAAATTATCTGCTCTTTGGTATGTAAACACCTTAAGTCACACTTTTAGGGAATACTCCCTTTTAAAGTACTTTTTGGTGGAAAGGAGATACCCAATAAATCTGTCAGTACATTTTTTTGCCATGGAGCGGTGGCCCTAGTTTTGGCTGAAAATAATCAATATGGGAGGCATTTGGTGCATGTGTGTTTTAATTGAAACACCGTGTTTTGGACCCATTTGGTGTTAATGTGTAAATTCAATATTGCTTTCACACCTGCCCTCTTTTTTATGCCTTGTTCATAAAAGAAGTCTAGTCTGGATTTCTTGCTTCAAACTGAGGAAAGGGCATTGTCAACATTGGCCAGAAATCCAACTCATACAGTGTCATGAAGTCATCCTTCAAGTCCTTCAGAAAGACCTCACCAGGCTTGCCTGCAGAGAAGAGGTGTGTGGATAATACCATGTGCTAGAGTCTCCTAGAAAATACTCCATTGTACCACTGCTGATCTTGATAAATATTAGGTATGTGCATACAAAATACATGCATACTTGGACTTCACCTCCCAAAAGAATCTGACTCCTGGTGGCTGGAGTGAGATCCAGGCATACTTAATTTTTAACAGCCTAGAAGATTCACCAGAGTTGGAGAGCCCTTTCTAGTGCGCCAGTGGAGACCTTTGATAAATTAGTATATTCTGTGGGAGTCTTTGGGGATGAGACCACTGTTGGATGTGCTGGAGCTCTTCAGTAGGCTAAATCTCAGAAAGAAAGAACTTAGAGGAACTGAGGACTCTCATCTGGAAATAAGAAAGAAGGTAAAGAGTTGCTTGAAAACTGCACTCAAATAAAAGACAAGGGAAAAAGGCCAGGACAGAATGAGAAACTAGAGAGCACAGACAGGGATTATGAAACACCATAAAGATGTGTAGATCTTCTGCAACTTCCTCTTATTTACATTCATTACCTTACCCAATACTCTTAAATGAAGATGATCCGATGGGTAGCAAATAAGTGGGAGCACGCGAGCAGGGATCTTAGTCATGCAACAGCCTTAATTGAGCAGTTACTATATTCCAACTACTGTGCAAACATTCACAGTGCAAAAACATGAAAGGAGCTCACAGCCAGAAGGGCTGGAAACTGACAGATGAGAGAACACTGATGTAGAAAGAGGCACAGGGGCTGGGATAGTCGATAAAAGTCATCTGCAAGCAATGGCAGTCTTGTTGCATCTTTTCCAATCCTTATATTTCTTTTTTTTTTTTTCTGTTGGTATTGCACTGGCCAGGACCCCCATATCTTACTGAAGAGAAGTGATAATTGTGGGCATCTGTCTTCTCCCAGACCCTAAAGAGAATCTGTCTTGATTTTCTCTCTTTTTTTTTAATATATATTTTTATTTATTTCTAGGAGAGAGAGAGAGAGAGACAGCGTGAGCAGGGGAGGGTCAGAGAGAGAGGGGGTCACAGACTCTGAAACAGGCTCAGGCTCTGAGCTGGCAGTCAGCGCAGAGCCCGATGCGGGGCTCGAACCCACAAACCGCGAGATCATGACCTAAGCGAAAGTCGGATGCTCAACCGACTAAGCCACCCAGGCGCCCCTTGATTTTCTCTTTTGAGAGTGATATTTTCTCTGTCAAGATTTGATAGATAACCGTTTTCAGGATCAGGAAGCATGTTTCTATGCTTTTCTAAGAATGTTTGATCTTAAATAGGAATTGGATTTTCACAAATGTTTTATTTAAATTGCATCTTTTGAGGGACTCAGTCAGTTAAGCATCTGACTCTTGGTCTCAACTCAGGTCATGATCTTACAGTTCATAGGATTGAGCCCCAGATCATGCAGAGTCTTCTTGGGATTCTCTCTCTCTCTCTCTCTGCCTTCCACCCCCCCACCTCTTCCCTGCCCTCTCTCTCTCTCTCTCAATATAAAAATAATAATAATAACAAAAAATATTTTTAATGTTTGTTTATTTTAGAGAGAGAAAGAAACAGACCATGGGTGGGGGAGGGTCAGAGAAAGAGGGAGACACAGAATCTGAAGCAAGCTCCAGGCCGCAAGCTGTCAGCACAGAGCCCGACGCGGGGCTCATACCCATGAATCACAAGATTATGAGCTGAGCCAAAGTCAACACCCAACCAACTGAGCCACCCAGGTGCCCCTAAAAAAATTAACTTAGTAAATGAAATAAATTACATCTTTTGAGGTGCCTGTAGGATTTTTTTTCTTTAGTACCAATGATGGAATAAATAAATTGATAGATTTATCAGATTTTGTGCCATCCTTACATTCTGGAATAAAACCACCAGGTTATAATTGTTACCATTTTAATCCATTACTGGATTCTATTAACTAATATTTTATCCAACATTGTGCATAGTAAAGTATGGAATGTAGGCTTATTATTTTATCTTCCTTCATTGTTCTTATCCAGCTTTGGAATCAAGGATATACTAAGGTCATCAAATGAAATGGGCAGCTTTCATTCTTTTTCTGTACTTAGGAACGATTTATAAAGTGGGAATTATCTGCTCCTTGAACATTTGGTAGAATTTACCCATAAAATCATCTAGGCCTAGTGCTTTGGGGAAGGGAGGTGGGACAGAGGGAGATTCCTTTCTTACTGTATCAGTTTATTAGTGGTCATGGGTCGAGATAAGTCTTGTTTCTTGCATGTTGGTTTTGGCACCCATTTTATTTAGGTGCTCACAGCAGAAGGGGACCTCAAGAGTCAAGATACTCAGCCCATGTGAGTTCGTGCAGGATGAGAACTCTCTAACATCTTTATCTGTGACTGGAGCTAATAGTTCTTCCTCTGGCATTGACCTTTTCTGGATCATTGACTTGGGCCTCAGGCAGCAGAGGGCCAGCTAAGACTGAAACAATCTCTCAGGGAGAGTCTGAGCTTGCATGTAAACCCTTCATTAGCTAAGAAGTAGTGTTAGCTTGTAGGACATGTATATATCAAATAGCCAGTATCTGGCCTTCAGGGAAGCTTGACCAGGGTTCTGAGCATCCAGAAATCTCATGTGAGCACCGCCTGTTGGAGCTAGGCAGGAAAGGCTGGTCAGGGGCATGGCAAATGTCTTCTGGTATTTGAAGAATCCTCATGGAGTGGACCAGGTTATAGATCGTTTCTAGGGTGCTATGTGATACCAGGAGGTAAGGGGAGACAGATTTGAGTTCAGAGTAAGGAGAGATGTTTCCAGTTGCACTGTGAGTCCTCCCTTGCCAGGAAGGCTTACGTGGAGGTTTCAAGCGGAGTATCTCCTGGGGCAAGACAGGAATTCAGTTTTGAAAATGAAGTTGAAATTCAAGTGAGGGTTCCTAGCAGCCCGGGCACTCAAAGAGACGTTTTAGAAAGGGTCACCCGTGGAACATTCCCTGGACCCTTCCATATTCCAAATTCTGCACTGGACAATTTTATACCCACAGCCTCCTTAATGCTTCCTTACAACCCCACGCAGTACTTATCCCCATACTAAATAGGAAGACACCGGGGATCCAAAACACTAAATGATTTGCTTGAAGTTGCCCAATGCCTAAGGAGCAGACTCAGGATTCAGACTGAGGTTCCCCAAGGCCGAGCCCATTTGGACAGAGACCAGGGCTGCTCCCACTTTGGTGCGCAGACAGGAGTCTCCTGGAAAGCTTGTTAAAACGCAGAGTCTGTTTCAGGGGGTTTGGGAGGCAGGGGGCGTGAGGTTCTGCATTTAACAAGCAGAACCCGGTAATGCTGAGGCTGCTGGTCTACAGGATATACTGTGAGTCATGCAAGTATAGACGATCTTGGTAAAGCCGTTCAGGAGTCGGATGCCACATGGATCTGATGACTCTGTGTCCCAGATAAGGAAAGCCAAAGAGGGAGACGTTCCCTGGTGTCATTGCGTGTCTACCTGTGGGGCTCACAGTGACAGAAATAGGTCATCGCAGTGACAGAAATGGGTCATCCCATCGTTCAACTAATATTTATTGAGTGCCCACAGGGAGGCATTTGAAATGCAGAGATAAACAAGGCACTTTTATAATCTAGTGGAGTGAGCCTAAACCAAGACAGGTACCATGCGGTTTGATTACATGTCTACCTCACAGTTTTCCTGGCCCAAACCCTTGAAATACCCTGACTTTTCTCACTCTGTCAGCCGCTATGTCCAATCTGTCACCAGGTTGGCTCACTATGAATAAACAATGCAGCAGAACTGCCAGAAACACCAAAGGAGTCTCTGTCTGCATGAGCAGATGTGTCCTGAACCAGCTCTCTCTGCCCAGTCAGCCCGCAGCTGGATGACTGGCTTCAGATCTCTGGGACCTATCTCAGCAGGAACGGTGACAAACTGGGCCACATCCAGGGGACAGCAGCCAGACAGGGGAGGAGACCTGAACCGTGTCACATCAAGCCCTGCTGAAAGAACTGAGTTGATCCTGCCTCAAGACTGAGCACCCGAGGGACACTTAGGGCCTTCCCCGACTGTCCCTCCCCTTCTGTGCCCCTTCTGTTCTCTTCCCCGAGGTGACTCCTGTCTCATATGCCACACTCAGACAGCACCGTCCCTGACTAGCCAAGCTAAAGAAGCCCCCCCACCAAGTACTCTCACCATTTGTCTGGGTTTTCATTCCTTCTTAGCTCTTATCACCTCTCTGGTTGTACCTCCTTTTTTCCTTTCTTCGTGACAGCCATTTGAGAAGCTCAGTTCTAGACGATTTGATACGTAAGAAGATTCTCAGGACTTCCCGGTCATTCCTTTGTGACGTCCTTCCTTAGGCTTGCCTTTTCCTCATCCAGCCCCCAGCCCACCTCATATTCCACACCAACGCTGGTGAGTCAGCCTCTCTGTAAAGCTTCTCTTTGTTTACCTCCCCGGCCCCATCCACAAGCAAATCCACCCTGTCTGCGGCCGCTAGAGCGGTCTTTCTGTATGCTTCCCTCTCTCCGGGTACGCCGGGTCCATTCTCAGCTCCCAGGAGCCTCCTGCCTTCAGTTGCCCTGCCCACATGACGGGTGACAGCTAGGTTCTGGGACCCTTCTTGGTTCCTTGGCAGCCCCAAGCCGACATGGTCGTGCTCCCCTGTGTGCTCCCCGAGGGGGCTCCATCTTCCTGGGCAGCTCCCCTCCAACCACTTTACACTGGAATCTCTCAATAAACGTGGGGACGCTTTCCCAGCGTCTTGTGCTCCGGCTCTCAATACTTTCTTACTTTCCTGAGAACGTGTTGCTATCTAACCACATTTGAAAGGTCCCTCCCCCCAAAATAGAAGAGAACAAACAGACAAAACAAAACTAAACTCAAAAAAACCCTTTAATCAATGCTTGCCGAACTGGCGCTTCAGACAAGGACTTCTGAGGCACATGGATGACCACATGGATATTTCCAGGGAGGAGCAGGGGTGCGGAATTGGCCCAGCATTCGGCTCTGTCTGTCACGGCACTGCCTTTGATCTTTAATGAGAGCCATTCTAGACAGGGCCCAGTACACTCTGAAAACACACTTTGTGATTAAAAAATGTGCAGTACATCAGCCAAAACATTTGTTTATGTTTTACCCCCCATTTCAGGGTTCTCGTTTCTTGTCATGGTTTCCTTGAGAACTTTCCTTGTATAATTAAAGAGGTGTGAGCGCTCTAGCATGACTCCGTGCAGTAGAAATACAAAGCGTGGTTCCCTCCCCTGAAGACAGAGAGAGTTTTCTTCCCACCTCAGGCACAAAGTCCGTAAGGAGATGGCAAAAAATATAAAAGTAAACAGCCCACCCTTTCCTGTCATGTTTCCAGAGCAGTAATAACAGCCAAGCTGTCCAGGAAAGAAGGAGCCTCACGAAGAATGAGACCTTCCAAACGAGGCCTCTTGCTGCTCTGGGGATCCCCTCGGAGGCGTGAGGGCGTCTGAATGCACTAGTGTGTGTCGCCAGTTCTGGTAGAACCAGGTTTCTCAACAGTGGCACTGTTCACATTTTGGACCAATAACTTTGGCTGGGGGTTCTCCTGTGCATTGTGGGATATTTGGCGGCCCCCCTGGCCTCCACGTGCCAGATGTCAATAGTACTCTCCTCTGCCTCCACCCATTACAATCAAAAATGGCTCCACACATTTCCAAATGCCCCCGAGGGAGAGTGTTATCAGCCCTGCGAGGTGTTCAGCAAGTTGCAGAGGCCAAGCCCTGGCCAGGCCACACCAGTCAGAGCGTCTTGAGGGTAAGGACAGGAATCAGTAGCTTCTGAAGGCTCCCCAAGTGACTCTAAAGCACACCCGCGGTTAAGAGAGAGAGAACTTTAGAGGTGCCTGGGTGGCTCAGTTGGTTAAGTGTCTGACTTCAGCTTGGGTCATATCTCCCGGTTTGTGAGTTTGAGCCCCACATTGGGCTCTGTGCTGACAGCTTGGAGCCTGGAGCCTCCTTCGGATTCTGTGTCTCCCTCTCTCTGCCCCTCCCATGCTCATGTGCTGTTTCTCTCTGTCTGTCAATAATAAATAAATGTTTTTTAAAAAAAATGTAATGGGAGAGAGAGAGCTTTGTGGTAAGGAAGGACTGTTTCATGACCTCCATTGAAGGGGTGAAAGGTGCTGTGGGCCTGGGTACATCTCGATGTCATTAATGTCATTAACAGGGGAATCAGACGGGAGAGGCCAAGAATGGACAAACACCCAGCCTGAGTCTGAGATGGCTTGTGGCTTCCTTAGTGGCCGGTGGAGCGCTCAGACGTGCCGGGAAGGGCTGGAGCGGCTGGTAAGGCCCCACAGCCGGCTGTGAGAGGAGGGATCGTGAAGGTTCTAGAGATTTTAGAAAGGAAAAGTAGGCTGAGTCTTTGAGGCCTGCGGGAAGAGGGAAAGATAGGCCAGGAGGGGAAGCAGCCCTGGGGCTGAGAAGTCAGTCCTTCTTGGTCACTGGTCTCCAGTTCACCAAAGGTCGGGAAGTAGCTGCAGCAGTGTTGGCTTAGGGGTCTCGTAATGTCCCTCCGTTGTCCCCTGTGGTACATGAATCCTCTGCTAAAGGGTAAGGAAAACAATGGGCTGCTTTCATGTGAGACTTTTAACGAAGGTTTCAGTTTGGGATGCTCGCACCCCACCTAACATCCCCAGCTAGAAAGTCTCCATTCATTTTGCGTTTGGATTTCTAGTACAGCAGGGAGATTAAAGGCATCAACCTTTTCTTCTTTTTAAATAAAAACAGAGAAGGAGGCAAACCAGAAGAGGCTCTTAAATTCAGAGAACAAACTGAGGGTTGCTGGAGGAGTGGTGGGTAGGAGAACGGGCTAAATGGATGATGGGTATGAAGGACAACACTTGTTGGGATGAGCACTGGGTGTTATACGTAAGTGACTCACCACCGAGTTCTACTCCTGAAACCAATACTATGCTGTATGTTACCTACCTTGAACTTAAACAAATAAAATTTTTGAAAAAGGCATAAGCTTTCGGAGTGATTAGGGTTGTATTCAATTCTTGACTCCCAGGCTTACTAGTTGAGAGATCTTAGAGAACTAATCTGTTGGGCCTTAGTTTTCCCATCTGTATAATGGGGGTAATAACCATTCCTCTCTCATAGATCTGGCAGAAGAATTGGAATGAAATGATCCATGAAAAGCATTGAGTGCAGAGCTCACTAAATATTCACTGCTGTCATTATTTATTCTGTGCCCCAAAACCTAGTGGGTCAAGAAGTCCTGTTACCTGGTCCTTGGAAATATCTTTTGGAAATATGGCCCCCTCCAGTCCATCTCTGCTGGTATTGCCTGAGTTCTGTGCCACTGGGCACCCCTTCTGTCGGGTCTACCTTACTCTGTCACCCAGCTAACCTCTCTCGGGAGTCACAAGGCTCATGTGACTCCTGGTTAAAATTTCCAGGGGTTCTTTGCATTCAACAGGGTGAGTTCCAAAAGCCATACGGCCAGAACCTACTTCTTTGGCCACCCTGTGGTTTCCCGGTGTTTCGGAATTGTTAGTTTTGGTTCCCACGACCGGAGAGTGTTGACTGGCTTCCCTTGCTTGTGTTTTAAATGTCTGCATGTTTTCAAGTCACTCTAAGTATTAGTTGAATGAACTCCCCTGTCCACAGTTTATATATCTTGGCCTGAAGTGTTGCACATTTTTTTCCTGTTATGTTTTAAATATAAAGTTTTGTTTTCCCAGCAAGGACTGTAAGTGATTTGGAAACATTGCCTGGTCCTGATTAATTTCTTTTTTGCATCTCATGTAGGGTCTTGTTTATTTATATTAATAAGAAGACTATACAAACAGCTTATATGTGAAATTCTCTCCTGAGGACACAGAGGCTGATGATAAAAGCTAGTTCATGAGTGGGAGGGAATTGAATTTTCAGTTCTTGTCCAAGCCTCGTGCTACACTGTCTCCCCGTTACTGCAACAGACTCTTCAAGCCACATCTCCCCAGTCTGGCAGTTACCTGACGGCTTGCCCTGTTCTTTGGGGGTCAAGATAAGACAGGCAAGGAAAGAGGGCTTAAGGAAGAAAAACAACTAAAAGACAAATTTCTTCAAACTCTTTGGAGCCCCTGGGCATTTGTTGACTCTCATCAGGAAAAGGCTTCCAAGAATATTTTGTTACATTGCCCCAAAAGTTGGTCTCTTGAGGTTCTTGTTCAGAGTCAGGTGTATAAATGCCAAGCCCTGCCTGTGAGAATGATTCCCCTGCGAGTGAAGACGGGTGTAGCTGGAGAAACATGGCAACTTGAAATCAAGAACCATGTTTCTCTTGGGGACCCTGGGTGCCTCAGTCGGTTAAGCATGCGACTTTTGATTTCGACTCAGGTCATGATCTCACGGTTCGTGAGCTCCAGCCCCGCGTTGGGCTCTGTGCCGACAGTGCAAAACCTGCTTCAGATTCTGTCTCCTCACTGTCTTTCTGCCCCTCGTCTCTGTCTCTCTCTGTCTCTCAAAATAAATAAACATTAAAAAAAAGAAGAAGAAGAAGAAGAAGAACAGTTCTTTGTCCTGAAGGGACAAATTTTGATTCCTTGAACATACAGCTAACCTGGGTATTGATATAGAGTTTTGATATCTGTCTTCCTATTTAGTTCAGTTTCCTGCTAGATTGTAATTATCAACAGTTATGAACTTATTTGTCTATTTCCCTCCATAGACTGGGAGGCAAATGATGAGAGAGAAAAGTCAACACATCACAGTGGTTAAGGATGTGGGACTTAGCCCCACATAAGCCTGATTTCAGCCCTGGCTCTGTGCTCAGCAGCCCTCGGGCTGGGGGAACGTTGTCCGATTGCAGTCTCACTCCAATTCAGTTTTATCATCTGTCAGATGAAAGAATAGTGGTAGCCACCGCACTAGGTTGTTCTGAGGACTGAGTGGGATCACATAAGTAAAGCGCCTAGCAGAGTGCTTGGTCTACCCAACCCAGCTCAGCCAGCAGAGACAGGGATGGCTTCTAGAAGTTCTTTGAGAGCACAGAGTCTTCTGTCTGCATCACCAGCATCTATGACAGTATCTAGAAATGAAAGTGTCTGAAGTCAGTCAATTAATGTCATGCCCACATGTTCAGGTCTTTGCTGTCTTCAGTGTAAATATTTAGTTAAGTATGAGCATGTCTGCAACTCATGGGCACATTGGTACTTTGGCCACAACTGGACAAGTGACATATTTTTTAAAATGTTTTTAATATTTATTTTTGAGAGAGAGAGAGAGAGAGATAGAATGCGAGATGGGGAGGGGCAGAGACAGAGGGAGACACAGAATCCAAAGCAGGCCCCAGGCTCCCAGCTGTCAGCACAGAGCCCGACGTGGGACTCGAACCCACAAACTGAGAGATCATGACCTGAGCTGAAGTGGGACGCTTAACTGACCGAGCCACCCAGGTGCCCCACAAGTGACATTTTTAAATTCCCATAGGATTCAAAAGAAGGAGTCTCTCCTGGGGAGTAATTCACACAGCAAATGTCAGCAGAGGACAGTCACTTGGAGTCACTGAAACTGAAGGGTTGGGAAGAACAGGTTGAGGAAAGATCGGTCAGAACTGAGAGGGAAAAAACTAGCCTCAGAGGTGAAGGGCGGAGCTTCTTGAAGGAGGTAATACTCCTCTGTGGCCAGGGTAGCAGCAAGTTCAAGGGGAAGACCACTCCACATACATGGTATGAACACTTACGTGGGCACTCAGTTGTATTACAGCTGTATCACGCCATAGTTCATTCCCCTCTATTTTGATTAGCGGTGATTTAAGAGCCTCTACACACACCACAAATGAGAACGCCATCCTAATGGCTGGCAGCTGGACTGTGGTTTGCTCGCCATTGTTTGCACACAAAAGCCTGATCCCATTAAGATGGTCAGATATTTCCTGCCATTGCATGGCCTCGTGCTCACAAACATTTGATGCTATTTAAAGCCTCTTCTCTGCAAATATGCTTTGGTCACATTTGTGCAAGGCCCATTAATTAAGGCCAGATTTGAAGCTCTCACAGCTGTCACTTCTATTAACTGAGTGCAGGGAATGTAGGACTTTATTTTTCCAGGAGATAATTTGGACATCAGAGAAAAGCCAAGAGATCCTCAAATCTCTGTGGCACTTACCTTGACTTCCCGGCTTCTAATGAAAAAGCTTCTTAGACAAAAAGGGATACAAAGAGCCTTTCACAGAGGCCATCAACACTCTCTGCCAAGCAGATTTATAGGGTGGGAACACACACACAAACACGCACACACGCGCGCACGCACACACACACAGATGCTTTATTTGAGGCCCCCTGGAAAATGAAAAGCTATCTGGGAAAAGTAATCATGTGAGAAGATGGTCTGATGATAACAGCTTGGTTTCCTTTGAAAGCAAAAATGGACCCAATTTACAAACGTGACTTTGCTAGAAGGCTGAAAGGCTTGTCTATTTTCTCTTACATCTACCTTTTCCTAAAGGAAGCACATCATGGATTGGTTGGAACATATGATCTTCTGGTTACCAAATGCTTTAGTCAATAGAGAATTGAAAGCATACTATACAGAGATTGCCAGTTATCAGAGAAGCAAATTCCTGATTCTTCCCCAGCAGCATGATTCTGAGCAGGAACGTGGTGGTGGAGGTGATACTAAAAATAATCACAATCATAATATCAATGAAGTTAATGATTTTAGGTGCTTTATGATGTGGCATTTTAAATGTATGAATTTTCATGCAAGATCTCATTTGACTCTTAAAAGCCTATAAGATAGGTGCTATTATATGCCCATTTTTATAGATAAGGCACCAAAGCATAACCAGCCTAAGGAATTTGCCTAAGGTCATCTAGCTGGGAAGGGGTGGGGTCAGAACTCAGATCTCAGTGAGATCTGTCAGCCCTGAAGTTCCCACCCTCTGTTATCCTGGTACAGTGGAAGGCAAGTAGGCTTTGCACACAGACCACGGTTTTATCCAGGTCAGTCAGGTGACCTTTAACAAAATGCTTAACTTTTCTGAACCTCAATTCTTCAACTGAAGTAGAATGGCAAAAAGTAACGGCTGCCTCAAGCTATTATAAAGATTCAGTGAAATTCAGATAAACTCCAGAGTCCAGAGGTACTCAACAAATGTCAGTTCCTCCACCTCCTCCATGTCATTTCATTCCAGTTATTTCATTGTCCCATCACTGGACTGAAGCTCCCACCATCTTCTGCTACATTATCCCGGAATTCTTGGCTTTTTCTTGGCTCTTTGTCACGGAGCCCAACACAAAGAAATTTTTCTTCGCTTAGCTCTCCCTAGCAGTCCTACAGCTGTGCCTTCGGTCCCCTGACCCCAGCTGGCCCCCCAGGAATCAGGACCCCCCAGCTCTCTGAGATTCCCATGACATCACTGAACAAAGGAGGACCTAGGAGGTAGAAACCTGTAGACTTGATTGCTGGCCCAGTGCTCCCTTCTATTCAGGGATTTCTCACTGGTAAGCAGCTTCCTTAGAGAAGAGCTCTGAGCCACAGCAATTTTCTCCCTCCAAACTGCTTTCCAGATTTAGATTTTATTCCTTGAGAAACTTGAGCATAGTATCTTTTCTGACTTTCCTGGAGGATGAGTAAAAAAGATAAGAGACAATAATTAACAGAATGCTTTTCAAATATAATCCAGGGGATGTTAGCTGGAGAACACAACCCCATAAAGAACTCCTTAAGACAGAGATCTTTAGAATTAGGAGTTCAGGTGAGAAAGGTAGCAACTGGATGAGTTGACTGATGGCAACAGAATAAATAGAAAACTCTGAGGGCTCTCTTGGAAGAGCACCCGCTACTGGGACATAGAAGGGAGTCCGTGGAGTCACTGCTATTTTCAAGTCTGATGAACTCTTTTTAACCACTGTTTACAGATTTTTAGTTTCTCATTTACTTCCTTCCAAGACACCTACGTTTGGAATTTTAGATGAAAACTAAAACCCCTTTACTAACAAATTCTTAAAAAGCTTAGCTTTCAGAAAACATCTTGAGCTGTATACACTGGGAAAGTACAGTCAAGAACCAAGCCTTTGGACCTCACACTTAGGAGACAAGTTAAGGAAAGGAAGGAGGGGAACATGGAAGACCAAGGTGGCCACTGTCATGGAACGCAGAGGCGGAGAGTAATTCAAGAGTCGAGGTGTGAGCAAGGCCCTTGTGAATGATTAAGAACTGAGACAACCCATGTTCCAGAGTAAATAAAGTCATTAGTATCTTTGAGGGAGAAAATCTCCATAACCTGGTGCACTCGCCATCCATGGAGGTCAACCTCCATGGCCAAAGGATAAGGAGACATGATTGTCCAAAACTCTGTGCTTATTTGAGATATTTCGGTAGTGACACAGCATCAAGCTTGGGGCTGTGGTGAACGTCAGGATTGTTAGTAATCCTGACCCACTTTTTGCAGGACATAGTTACTCTTATGTGCCACCATGTTGAATGGATTGTAAGCAGGGTGGACCAGGGAATGCAGAATTCTCCAGGTTGTATTTTCAGAAGATTGGAGGCCATTTAGATACTTATGGGCCTCTGTTTCACTCTGGCTTTGTATGATACATAAAAGTTGTGATTAAATGGCCTGTAGATACCCCCACAGGGTCTTTTGTGGGGCTTTCCAAACTATGTCTCATAACCCAGAAGCACTGAGTTAGCGGTCAGTTCTGAACCCTTGAAGACTAACATGAAACATGAAAATAATGAACTGTGTATGAGATTGGCAAGTAGCCTTCTGTATCAGCAGTTTGTCTTTTCTATATAATAAAGAAAAAATCTTTTTAAAATAATTCCAACCACTAAGTTTAAAACTTTATTTTCTCCTAGTCACGGCACTTTTCTTTTAAGATATACTGATGCAACAATACTACACTTTTATTCAGGCATTACAAAGAAGGAATTCAGAACATAGTTTGACTACATCCGGTATTACAAATTAGGCTGATCTAGGCTTCGTCACCTAGCATAAAATTCTACGTAATGTTTTGGTTGTAGGTTTAAGCATGTAACCAGGGGGCGCCTGGGTGGCTTAGTCGGTTAAGCGTCCGACTTTCGCTTAGGTCATGATCTCGCAGTTCGGGGGTTCGAGCCCCGCTTCGGGCTCTGTGCTGACTGCCAGCTCAGAGCCTGGAGCCTGTTTCAGTCTGTGACTCCCTCTCTCTCTGACCCTCCCCTGCTCACACTGTCTCTCTCTTTCTCTCTCCTAGAAATAATAAATTAAAAAAAAATTAAAAAAAAAAAAAAGAATGTAACCAGAAGTTCTGTATCAATCAGAATAGCGTGTGTTATACTTAATGAACAATAACAAAATAGCAGTGGCTTCTAATGGATTGCTTTTTCTCTCTGGTCCTTAAGGGGCCAGGAGGGGTTCTACTTATCACAGCCCCTCAAACCCAGGTTGGCATTGGCTCCACCATCTTGGACAGCTGCCATCTCGCCCAAAGTCCCCAACACTTGCTGTGGCAGAGGAAGAAAGGGTGAAGAGTTTGAGCACCAGCAATGAAATGCTTCAGCCTAGAAGTGACAGGTGCCTCCTGTTCACATCCCATTGACCATGACTAGTCTCATTGTCATGCGTGACTCCAGAGGGGAAATGATAATCCTCCATTTACTTAGAAGCGCAAAGAACCATATACTGAGAAACATCAGTAGTGTTGAACAGAAGTTTATTCCACCATTCTCTTTGCCTGAGAAGATAAGCACTTTCATCAACTTTGCAAGCTGTAATTTTGAAGTAGTTTCTGGTGGCTTGCCTTGGGGGCTTACCTCAGGAGTGACACTCACTTAAGCTAGGAGAGTATCTCATTGATTTAAACACCACATTTACAGTATGGATCCAAAAGGCACTAAACCACAAAATTCCACTCCACGGGGCTCTAATCTCTTCATTCTTCAAATGTGTCATTCTCTGCACTGGAATGGAAGCCCAGCCACAGCCATGGAATTTTCCCTAATTCAAGAACTGTTATCACTTCATATGTGCTAGTTCTGTAAGGAATGTAGAGTTGAATTTTATATGCTCTTGATCCACATACATAGATGTAACTTTGTTTTATTTTTTTTTGGTTTTTTTTTTTTTATGTTTTATTTCTAGGAGAGAGAGAGAGACAGCGTGAGCAGGGGAGGGTCAGAGAGAGAGGGAGTCACAGACTGAAACAGGCTTCAGGCTCTGAGCTGGCAGTCAGCACAGAGCCCGACGCGGGGCTCGAACCCCCGAACCGCGAGATCATGACCTAAGCGAAAGTCGGACGCTTAACCAACTAGGCCACCCAGGCGCCCCAGATGTAACTTTGATACGAGGCAAATGATGTTAGGGTTTACATATTGTAAACAACTTACAGTTAAATAGTTAACCAACAATTTATTTCTTGGCTCTGTGTCACCGTGACCCATATATCCCGGGGATTCTCATCTGCTAATTCTTGTAGGATGGTCTGAGTCAACTATGAGTAACCTACTTAGCAAAAAGTCCAAACCAGAAAAACTTGAAAATATGTTTGGGTTCATTTTTTTCTGACTCATAATAAAATTGATTTTGTCTTCATGAGGAATGATACATCTTGCAATGTATGTTACTGACTTGTTCCAGTAGAAACAGGTCAAGAAAGAAATGGCACTTTTTTTTGCCACCAAATAGTAATATTGGGGGCATATTTGAAAACTGGTAACAAAGGCGACTTTCTAATCCAGGATAGTTAAGAGAGGAGCAGACAGTAGCAAAGCCTAGTGGATAAGTTATGACAGGGGGGCCAAGGGTTACCCAGGGATTTCCCAGGAAACATTTTATTTCCATGACGTAAGTTGAGATCACTGAACCAGGTCACTCCATTAGACATTTAGACATTTTTAAATATTTTATTTCTTCTCATTTTACTTGAATCTAAAAATCCAGCCTTTATCGTACAAACCTGATTCTGCCACGAAGCCATCCGTAAAGTCTATCGCCATTGCTGCCCAGTTTGTTCATCAGATTCTTTTCCACCTGCCATGTGGCCAAACTCATTTGTTTTGCTCATGGATGTTGTGCCCTGGCTAGTTCCATTTCTGATTTCTCTAAAGGAATGAGTCTGTGCTAGGCATATGCCAGGTGTTCAGTTAATCTTTCATTAATGGAGTAAGTGGTTTGATGATTTAAATCTTTTCATATCCTTCCATCCTAAGTCAACTCTGCCTGTTAATGCTGAGCAGAGCTGACATTTATTGAGTGTCTGTTATGTTCCAGGCACAGTGCGAAGCCCGTTACACTGATTGGAACATTCAACCTTCACAGCAACCTGATGAGACAGGCATTCTCTGGGATTCCATTTGGGGATCAGTAGATGCAACAAGTCCACTGTACAATCCTCCTGTTTGTCTCAGTCCATTCTCTTGGGACCACAGAGAGGAAGTTTCTTCAGTCTGACCGAGCCACCAATATTTGGGGCCATCAGCATGTCTGTCTGACATCTTTTCTGCCTGTTAAACACCCCAGACCTTTATACTATTGTTAACAACCATCACAAACTCGTATTGATACTGTGATAAGCGTTTTTCCTTTTGTGGCTTACATTACTGTAATTTTTCTTACTTGAGCACCTTGCCTAAGGTCACACAGCCAGTGGGTGACCAATAGAACAGGGGCCCAGGAGAACATCGTTCCCAAGACAGAGTTTCTAATTATTACTCAGTACCATTGCTACTTAGTGGTGATTTTGTCTTTTTTAATAGAATAGAATTCCTTATGTCACCTGTTTAATAAAAAGAGCAAAAAGGGCAAATACCTTATCATAGAAAGCAGATTCATGAAAGGGGTATTTCTAAGCCACCATTTTCTCAGGAAAACCAAATGCTGGAAACATATTTTTTATACTTGCACAACAGTTAGTTATTTCAGATAATGTAGCTTTAGAGCTGGAAACCCATGGCTTTCCTCGCACCGGGGTCTCATCCCACAGTCCTGACAGAGAGAGGATAACATGGAGAAATACACTTATTTTAGGCAAACACATCAAATCAAATGGAAAATATTAGAAAGGAAGTGACACAGACCCGTGTCAGAGGTCTCCAGGGATCAGAACATGGAACAGTAGTGGATGGCACACAGAGAGGCTTCCAGGGGCTGGAAGGGAGGATTCATTACACGTGGGAGCCTTTCAGCGCAGAATGAGCTTCCCCAGCAGGCGGGGAGCTCCCTGACACTGGGAGAGGCTCAAACAAAGCCAGATAGACAAGGCTCTTGCCAGGACGGGAAATGTTTTACAAAGTCAGGGTTACCAGGCACCAGAGAGGTCATGGGAGAGCAGTGAGGGTTGACGATCGCCCAGGTTCTTGGACGGGACTGCCCAGGCTCCATCCCTGCTTGACAGCTTGTTCCATGGACCATCCCCTCAACCTCCCTGTGCCTCAATTATCTCATCTCTGAGATAAGAATAATACTATCATCTGCCTCTTGGGGCTCTGAGAAGAGTCATAGAGGTAATTTATGTAAGTCATTGTAAAAAGTAAGTGCTATGCATGTCCTAAATAAGTCACCTAGTCTTACAGTCTTTGCTTTTTAGCAGAAATGCTCTATTTTCCAAGGTGGCATGAGTGATTCCAATACATAAAACAAAATTTTTAAAAACCCACTGTGTTTTATTAGCATAAATTAATTTTAATTAAAACATTAGCATCTAACAATTATAATGGCAATTAGGGAGCATGTATCCATTTTGTTGAATAGAAAATTTAGCACTGGGAATATGGAAAATGGTTGAGATGCCTGTGCATCCAATTCATTTCTGAATTTTGTTTCCATCTACAGCCCTTGAGGAGTTCTGGATTAAGGCAGATAACAAATTGCAAATTTCAGACAGGTAATCTCTTTTACAGTAAGAATGGAAGCAGTTTGTCCTGAGGGCTATATTAAACATAAGTCCATACAACGCATCCAGTGTTATTGGGGGTTATACTACAGTTGAGGATAGTGTTTCTCTAGCTCTTCCTGTTTTAAAAATTATGAAAACCTTAAAACAGCTTGAAAATCACCTTGCTATTTCATCTAGCAGACACATTTTGTAAGCTAAATTAGTCCTGTGACCTGACCAGGGTCTACACAGGGAACAGCAGTTCCTAGGCTGATGCCGGTATGGAACTTGACCCCAACGGAACTTCCTCTGACCTTGGTTAGACCATGTGATTTTTATGGTTTCTTCTCCTCGAAGATTCTATGGCTCCAGCATTCTGTACATAGCAGAAACACTTGCCAATATGCCTGATTGTCCTCTGATGAGCCTCCTCGTCATCTTATTAGTTGGGCCATTTTATTCTTCTCTCTATTAGAAAAATCTGTTATGGGATGAAATTTCAAAGGTGGATTTTCTGAAAAGGATTGATGACCTTTGTTTCAAATCCAGTTTAGTGATGTTTGAAAAAGTAAAGTGCAATCTTCTATAGCAAGGAGAGTGAGCATTTTGCTAACCTTATTGGTAACCGTAAGGTCCAAATGTATAAAGGAAATTCAAATTTGATTTTCATGACCAACTCGATCAATGCCCATGCCCCCCTGGTGTGTGTTCTGTTCCCTGACATTTTAGCTTCTATCAAAAAACTTGGTTCAATTTATTGATGACTTTCAGCCACAGCAGACAGGAAGACAAACATCCTCACCTAAGCTAATGACGTGGTTTTGCAGACATCCTAAAAAGCAAGTAAATCATTTTGCCAGTTACTGTCTCAGTAATTTTGTCACTGTTACAAGCTTACTTGAGGCAAGGATTTTCCAGTGTGCAAATAGACACTTGTTCAAACAGTCCAGTTCACTCCTTATCTCAGGGTTAAAGCCTTGGCTAACTCACAGAACCCAAGGAGGCATTAGCAACTCAAATTCAGTGTTCTGCAGGAAGACCTATTAAGGTATAGGTTTATAGCCTTCCTCTGCTCAAGATCTCCGGAAGTTTCTTTATCTCAAAGGGCTGTTTTGTATCATTTAAAAACGCAACTTGAAAAAAATCAAAGTCATACAGTGATGTCTTCAGAACCCTCAAACCCATGTAGGATGCAGTCTCCAAAAGGGTGACCTTAGATTTCAGAAAGGATTGAAAACCCCCAGGATCACCAGGATGACTCACATAAACCCAAAGGAAAGGAGGTCTTGGGAAAACCCTGGCCTATAAGCTCACGGTTCCCTTTCTGCTCATTAAAGGAGAACATTCTGGAGCCTGAGACTGAGTGAGCCTCAATGGAAACAGAAGATGTCCGAAGGATTTAATGTCCCAGACCCTTGGTTCTGCCCTGGAAAGGAAGCCTCCATCAAATCCTTTGGTTAGAGCAGGAAAAAGTGGTTGGGAGAGTTTTTAGTCCCAGGGCTTCTGGAAGCACAGGGAGACAGAGGACCCAAAGCTTCGGGGGGCATTGGAGCTTTCCATTGAGTGTGAAGGGGAAGTCCAAGATGATCTGAAGAGGATTCCTTTCCATGAAATGTCAGGGAAGAGCAAACTCTCCAAAGCCGCCTTTCCCTCTATCACCTGTCAACCCCAACCTGCACATCCTCATTCAGGGGACGTTTGCCTTTGTGGTCGCTGTGTTCACCTACTTCAGGAGCTCCCCCTGCAGCCACTGCCCCTTGCTGTCAGCATGTGCTGTTCACCACCATAGTCCCTGTTTCATCACTGTGCTACCCTCATCTGTTTCCTCCACCTTATCACCCTGCTTCTGAGTTCTCAAGCTCGACAGATATGGTCTCTATCCTGATGCCTAGCTATGTGACCTTGGGTGAGTCACTGAACTTCCCTCTTTACTCCTCTGTTAAAACGGTAGTAAATATTTTCACCCTAAGAGATCCTTAACAAGGACCAGTTTCCTCTCTTTCTATTGCTTTTCTTGGTGCTCAGAAGAACCTCTGTAGACCTCTCTGAGTCATGAGAGCACGTCTTTCTCGTAGGGCCCAGGGAGTCCCATCTGTTGTCAAAAGTGAATTTTTGACTTTTTGACTTTGGCTCTGGCTTTCTTTTAACTAAGGTTTATTTCACTCTGCCAGAGAAATGCTTTTCTTTTTAGTTCCATATTTGCTGCCATTCCACATTCTTTAAAGTACACACAGGCCTTTCTCCCACTAAATAACATTCCGAGGAGGCTATTGTTTAAGCTCGGAAGGAGTATCATTTGTTTGTGTTTCGCTGAATGTGCCCTCTATGTTATCTTTAACTTGACTTTAAATAAAACATAATATGTATTGGGCTCCTTCCATGTGTCTGATGCTTTTTGCAAACTTCATCTCCCTTTAGCATCACAAAATCAACCCAATAAATCAGAATATATCATTGATAATTAGTGTTTCTAATTAACATGTACTGTCACTGTAACAAAGCACTTTTGCTGTCAAAGCCTAAGGAGGCTAGATCTTTTTCAAAACTTCTACTTTCACTCAGTTTTCCGCACCTGGGGTGGGGCTTCTTCTTGGACTGCTACAGCCCCAGGCAGTCCTTTCCACCTGTAATCAGGGACTCAAATAGAGGCATAATGTCTGGGAGGAAATAATCAGCTTGTTTAAGTGACAGCTGACATCAGGAAGCCTGTTGAGCCTGAAGAATGACATGATGACAGCAGTATCTCGGGAAGATAAATTTCACAGCCACATGCAGGATAGATTACCTGAAACCACAACATTAGCCTTTCTTACGCTGACGCATCTGGGGGGCATGATTTAAAAGCTCATAAATATGATCCGGTTAAAGAAGGGGCTGGTGAAAATTAAGAATTTCAAAGTTCCACAAAAGAAGCTGAAGGATCAGTGTTTATCCAACTGGTTTGCATGTCCTAAATATTTACATACACAAGTGCCTATGGTTAATGCGGTCACTTAGAAGCCATGTATCGTATCTGCCGTTGCCTTACCTTTGACTTGAAAGTTGCAAGAGTAGGGAAATTCTCTGCAAGCATGAGAATTACTCATCTGGCTGACACCTGAATTGCGGTTATGGAACAATAATTTGAGTTTGACAGAGAACCTTGTTCTTAGCCATCCTTCAAAAGAAGCATGAAGGAGCCTTCATGTTTAAATATTTCAGCCAAATTTCTTCCTTCTGAGCATGCATGGAATGCAATGTCTTTCCTTCTTAATGAAATCAATATTCATATTGGATGCATCAATGGTTAGAAGAGAGGATAAGAAGTTATCCTTTTTTGATTTCTTGGTCATTCTAGTACCCAAGAACAAACTCTTGGATTGAATAACATTATCTTCCGTGAAACTTGATGCGTTTCCTTGAGTCCTAAATATTTCCCAGCTTGGTAAACCAACAGTTTCCATCCCCCAGGAAGACACATGAGAAAAATAGTTACTATTTCAATGAATAATCTTGGACTGAGGAATTTGTTGTGAAAGAAAGGGAAGTGTTATAGATGTTCCCTCCCTTGGGTGAATGCACACTGAGTGATTAGAAAAAGACAACATGGGAGAACAGGAGAAGAAAGAGAAGCTACTAGGGATGTTGATCAACTGTTAGTCCTTGTGAGAGAGGAGGCAACAGACTACAGACGGGTTTGGGGGAAAACCAGAGAGCAGCCCTCAGAGATAGAAGCAATAAGAAGGAATTATCCCTGTGTGATTTCTTTGTCATTCTAGCCCTTAGTATATGTGACCCTGGGCCACAGGCCCTGTTTTTACAAGAAGATTTTCCATTGGACTAGGAGACTGTCAACCAGCAGCAGAGAGAGAGCCTGGGCAACAGAAAGCCTTTCTTCTAACCCTCTATCACACCTTTGTGTGACCTTATCTTCTCTGAGCTTCAATTAAATAGGGATAGTCAAGACAATTAAACAGGCTACCATGTAGAGGATGCCCAGCAAGTGGTGAGTGCTCTCTTCGTGATAGCTGTCACTTAGAGACATGGGGCTTCCTACTGCCTGCCTCCCTGCACACTGCTTGCATCCCCACCTGCAATTTTTTTTCTGTTTTCCACCCACAATTCCTGAAAGACTGTGCTCCAACTTGCCCAAGTGGTAAGGTCCGTTGGCAGACCCCCTTTACAGTTTTTGAGGTTTTTCATAGCTGGTCTCTTAAACAAGCCAGGAAAGACCAATAAAAGAAAATACTTTTTTAAAGAATAGAGAGAGGGATAACCAACTTATAAGAAAATCTCTGAAAATCTTGATCGCCATTGTTCCAGAACGCCACAGAAAGGCGAATGATTGCAGCAGTTAACCTGTTACAGTTTTGGCTTCCAACACCCCCTGACACCCATGTGTAAATAGAAGTGGACAGTGCAAACAGACCAGACTCCTCTGCGAGTGTAGAAATGTGTGTGCCTTATGTGAGAGAAAGGATGCCTGCACGTGCCCAGGGACGTCACTGAAGTGGGGCACACACACCCTCAAGAAGGAAAATGTACTGATGTCTTTCCAGCCGCTACTGCATGCCAGTTCTGAACTAGGTGCCTTCATCTGCATGTTCTCAGTTAATTGTCACAAAAGATTTGAGAATTATACCTCCGTGGCTTTGTTTAAGACTCGGAAAAAAATGATGTCTCTGCAGATGGAAAGCACATTAGAGATGCTCCTAGGCGAACGGACATGTATATTCTAGAAGAAAAGACCTTTGGAGATGGGAGAACATGGAAGAGAAATTGTCATCTCAGCTATGGAAATGGAAAGAATGGGGGCTTCGAGGGATCTAAACCAGGAACCCTAAAGGCAGGAAAATAGGCATAAAGCAGGTGTAGAACCTCACTAAAGGCGTGGGAGGGCCGGGAACAGAGAGAGGTTTAAATGTCAGCAGGTGAGCTCCAGATGCAAGGTCAGTCATCTGCAGTCCTGCTACCCACGCAGGGCTTCTCGTCGGCCCTCCACCGTCTCCTAGCTTCTCTCCTGCTCCTCTTCTTTGTCCCTTTCTTCTCTCTCCAACTCCGGAAGCCTAAGCCGGAAGCAGGAAGCTGACTCCTCCTATTTAGCCATATCTCAGTATGGCCATTGTCTCTTGTTGCCTTGGTTTCTGCTGACCCCAGGCCTCAGGGTCCCACCCCTCACCCCAGGCAGTTTATCCAAGTATTTACACAGAGACGGTTTGTTAAAAGGAGTTGCTATTCTGGCTGATAATAAGGGCATCCTCACGTGGTTACGGGGACATAATAAGTACAAAGAAAAGAAGATGGACCATTTGAGGTGAGGAGGCAGTAAAACCCTGCCTCAGAAGGAGCAGGAGGGCATCTGGAGTGTCATGAAAAAGAGTCCCTAGCAGGAAGTCCTCTCTCTGCCATCCTGGAGAAATCACTTCCCCCCTCCCAAGACTTGAGTCTTCTTCAGTGAGGCAAGGAGCGGGAGCTCCCAGAGCCTCCTGCTATCCAGCACTGGGATTCTCAGGAGACTGTGTGAATGTGTGTCTTACCTCTACCCTGGCCCCCACTACAAATCTCACAGAGAAAAGCTTTCATAAGGTATTGTTTCTTTCCAGTTTGTAACCAAAAGGGTGATAGTGTTACTCTGTCTTTGTTTTGCCTGGACGGGAGAGTTGGCTGTCACTTGGGGGTTGGTGTGCACCTTGAGAAAAGAAGAACATGAAGTAAACAAAAAGTGATCCAAAAGCCAAATAATCCCAGACTGCACAGGAATCGCCTAAGGATGCTGCTCAAACACAGATTCCAATTCAGTAAGACTGGGATGGGGGCCAGGATTCTAACAAGCCCTCAGAGGATGCCTAGGCTGCTGGTCCACGGACCACACTTTGAGTAACAAGTAACGGGGGTCTAGAAAAGATCAACTAATGTTTATTCTTGATTTAAAAAAAAAATTAAGACAGAGGAGGAAAAAAAAAAAAAACTTTGGCAGGATTTCCATCCAGACAGCTAAAATGAAAATGTTTAGGGTGCTAGAAGAAAGTTCCAACGAAAGAGAGAGAATTAATATGACTGAATCTAATGAGCAAATCAATGATCACCAAGATCTATACCTGAATCCTTGCTCTAAGATGATTCTATCAAAGGCCTCCACCCCTTCCCCCAAGTAAGGCGTCAGCCCAAAACAGACAACACCACTGTTCTTCCAGGACCTAGAAGTCTTCCCTACCTTTCCTTTAAAGGAGCATCCTTCTTCAGTCCATTGGTCATTACTTCAGTGTAGCGTTGGTGTGCGTTTACCCTCCATTCTAATTCCCTCTCCCCATCCAGGGCCCCTTTCCCTCTCCGCCCATGCAAATGTAGCTGTCTTTGTGCTTCTCAAGCTTTAGTCTCTCCATCTTCACTGAATGCCTGTGTGCTAAGCATCTCCCGAAAACAGTGCTTCCGTGTGCAGTTCCCTGACTCCACAGCCTTGGGACTCAAGCCCTCCTGATGTTCGGTATACCCAGCCTTTTCCCTCTTTATCTCCCTGCTCCCCCAGCCAACCAACCAACCAGCCTGTCTTCTCAGCCATCCCTGGACATCCAAAAAGCCCATTAACTCTCAAAGTTTAACACATTTACACAGATTTCTAAGCATTTTTCTTGAACAATCCCCAAATAAAAGGCCTGATTAGTTCACTCACATTTTTAAATGCTCCACAAAAGCATTTTGGAAAGTGAAAGCCGTATCTTACAACAATAAATATGCAAGCAGCCTGAGTTGCTGAGCCCACCCTTCTGGCGTTCCTCAACTATCATTCTTTAAATGTTTAACCATTGTTTCCTGTCCTTAAACTAATTACTTATGATGTTACCCTTTTACGAAGGCCTGTAGGTGCCATCTTGTGGAGAAAGATGCAAACAGGCACGTTTGGAGAGAAGCTGTGTGTCAAGGAAATGACAAGGATACAAGCGTGAGTCTCCCTTATTGTCTGCTGGTGGGTCGCTAGATTCACCTGCAGTCTTCTGAGGGCCTTCTGGTGGGACCCACACCTGCAGACTCAGGCTGCCTGAGCCCAGGAGGCCGTGTAAATGAGGCCAAGGTGCAAACAGCCTCCACCTTGGGGCGCATTCACCAACCCAACTCACCGTTGCCTTTTTGCTAATACTTGCTTCCAGAAGTTCACCATATAGAATGTGGACCGTGTCTTCTCTCTCCTGCAGGAAACTTCCTAGTCCTGACCCTGACCCCTCGGCTGCTAAAGCCACAGCATCTAACAGACCTCTCCCACATGGCATGGGCCTGGTGCCCTACAGAATTTCCATACAATCTGATCAAGTATTTTAAACAGAATCCTCTTTAATTTTTTAAGTTCATTTATTTTGACAGAGAGAGTGACTGAGCGTGAGTGGGGTAGGGGCAGAGAGAGAGAAGGAAGGAGAGAGAATTCCAGGCAGGCTCCGCACTGTCAGTGCAGAGCATGGTGCAGGGGCCTGATCTTGAGCCGAGATCAAGACTCGGATGCTTAACCAATGGAGCCACCCAGGTGCCCCCAAACAGAATTCTCTTTAAATAGAGAATTCCCCAGACAGCCTTACATTTTAAGAGTAAAATGGACATCCAAAGGTTTCTACTATTCTATACAAAAAATATATATACCTTACTTTATAATAAAATGGTTATCATTGCAATAATTCATTCACGCCCCCTTCCCCCATTCTAATCTTTTGCGGGGGAAGACCATGGGAGTAAAGTATGGGAATTTTAGAGTTTGGGGTACCCCCACTCTCCAGGAAAAGACATCGTGGCAAGGAGGGTGGTAATTCTCTTACAGCGTGGGAAAGGTTTCCCTCTCAGGGCTTCTTTCATCAGATTTGTAAACACTGCTGCAGTTGATCCTTACCCAATTTTATCCTACAAGAGTGCCAACATTTTCTTCCAGTTAAGTCACTTGGTAAGGTGCTATTCTCTAATGAAATAGGATGAGGTACTGAAAAGCGACAACCATAAGCTTGATTAAAACCAGATCGCTGGTTTCACAATCGCCTTCATTAGGGAAGCCAAAATACCTTTCATCCCGTGGACCGTTTCTTCTCTTCCAATGAATGACATTCTCAGTTTGTTTCTCATTGGTTCCTGTTTCCAATTTAATTTTGTCTAAGTATAGCAAATTCCTCTGACTTTAGACATGGCGAGATTCCTACATCAGGGCTGCATCTCCTTTTTTTTTTTTTTTTCCAGAAATATTTTAGCACCAGAAGATACCTTAGAGATGATCCAGTTGAGGGAGAAAATTGGTCCTGTAACTTTGATCTCCTCTTGATGCCTCAGCCAGCTGCTCTTTCACTCAGCAAACACTTATTAAGTGCCTACTATATACGAGGCACTGTGTTCTTTCTGGAACATAATCTTGTCCGTACTGAAGTTAGACCAAATGGCAAGCTTAAAGAGCCCTAGCCTACTGGTTGGCTTGATGGTGGTGAGGAAATGTTGTTGTTGTTTGAACTGGATAATTAAGTATTCTTTGCTCATTAGCTTCTATGACATTGACAGAGTGCTGTTTTTGCACTACTTTAGAGCTGCCTTTTTTTTTTCTTACAAATAGTGTATTGTCAAGTTGGTTTCCATATAACACCCAGTGCTCATCCCCGCAAGTGCCCTGCTCCATGCCCATCTCCCCCCCCCC
>NW_027527920.1:3071463-3139387 GCF_008692635.1 Crocuta crocuta | reverse complement strand
ATCCATCAGTCCTCAGTTTGTTCTCAGCATTCAAGAGTCTCTCATGGTTTGCCTCTCTCCCTCTCCCCCACCATTTCCCCGCTTCTTCTCCCCCATGGTCCTCAGTTAAGTTCCTCCTAATCCTCCTATACGTGCAAACATATGATATGTGTCCTTCTCTGCTGATTTAGGGCTGCCTTTGTAACACTTTCTGGGAGACCTGCCATGTTCATCTTTGGTGTCCCATGAACTGAGGATTACGCTAGAGCAGTGATTCTCAATTGGAGGTCATTTGGGGACATTTGGCAACGTCTAGATACATTATCGTTTGTCGCACTGAGGGAAAGGGTGCCGCATGCCACCAACCATCCTACAGTGAGGAAGACAGCCCCCACAACCAGGAACCATCTGGTCCACAATGTCCCTAGAGCCATGGTCGAGAAACCCTGGCCATGAGCAAGAAGGTAGGGAAGTGAGGTACTGAACTTCCAAACCCTGCCTCATTTTATATATTGGAGTTTAGCATTTCTGAGTGAGGTTTTGTTTGAAAAGTATGGGGGTTTTTTGCTGCTTAAAAAAACTCTTGAAGACTACTGGGGTAGAAGATGACAACTCTTTGCCTTCTGTTTTAGGGTTGAGACATATTGGGACAAGTCGAGTGGGTGGCGTATAGGAAGCAGGTGAGGGCAATCGGAGGTGTATCTGGAAGCATCAGGCTGAGCCTCAGTCTTGCCCTCCCACCAGTATGTACTATATTGAATGACGGGATCATGTCTGCCTTCTAGTTTAGTCCAGAGATTGGCATTTCTTCTGTAAAGTATCAGATCACAAATATCTTGGGCGCTGTGGACCATACTATCTCTGTTGCAACTATTCAAGCCTGCTGTTACAGCACACTAGACTGTGTTCTAGTAAATCTTTATTTACAAAAACAGGTCGTGGGCCAGATTTGGCCTGTGGGCTGTCATTTGTCAACCCCTGATTTAGACCATAAGTGAGAATTGTGTGTGTGTTACCTTTGTGTCTCCCTGCCTAACACCCTATTGGCACGTAGTAGGGGTTGCCTCATAAAATATTCCCTGAACTGTGTTGAGGGTCAATCATGTAGGGACAAGTGCTAGAAGATTTTAATGAGAATAATGGCTGGGAAAAGATCCAGTGTTTCCCAGAGAATTTCTATATATTGTTTAACTGTTTTCCTGTGTTGGACATTCAGGATGTTTCTGATTGTTTCTTATTAATAATAATGACTGCAATGAGTTCCTTCATACAGAAAGTGTTAGCCTCGTTTCTTATCATTTCCTTGGCATAAATTCCTAGAAGAATTAGTGTCAAACAGTATATATTGCTAAATTGCTTTCCAGGAAGGTGGTATGGATATACAATTCCTAACGTAATCAGAGGGAGAGATTTATCATTATGCAAAGGGTTTCTTTCAACAGAATGTCATGAATAAAAGTTTTGGCACTCAAATATATTTCCACGAATTAACTTACTACAAATAAAAGTAACTTGGTGTTAGCTACTCATCATTTTAATACTAACGTTCTCCCACACTGTTGTGACAGCGTGATGATTAAGGCGTGTTGTGCTATCTGTCCATGTCATCTAGCCAACCAGTGGAGGTCACCCTATCTGGTGTGTTTATTGAGCACACACGGAAACATCTGCTTCCCATTAGGGCATCAGAAGCTCCCCTATCTGCACACCAGGCACCAGCCTGCCCTGCGGTGATGTACAGAGGCCTCCTCCCTGTGAAATCCACCACCAGATATGTCATCCAGATCGCTCATTTCCCTCAGGAAATTTCATTTAGGTTAATTCTGACACACAATTGGGGGCATTTCTTGAGCAATTTCTTCTGTGATGGCTTGCAACATGTACGATTTTCCTGCAACATGTTGCAGAAATCACTGGAAGAACACTAAGGGTATTTGTCCAGTTGCCCAGTTGGCGTTGTAACACGAAGAAATGTCTCTTTTGAACATCTGCTTTGTACATGGTGCAAAAGAAAACATGAAATAAAAGTAGCTCGAGGAGCAGATGTTCATCCTGTCCGTTTTCACGAGGTGCTGTTGGAACAGTAAGGGTGAAGGAGCCTAGCAATGTGCCTTGTTTTTATGGTGAGCCTTGGCCTTTTCTTAGCTCTTCGGATTCTTCTGACTTTCTCCAAATGAAGAAGAGAGTGTCTGTGACTGAGAAGTAATAGTTTTGTAGAAATAGGGGTGGGTCTCTGGCTACATGATGGTAGAGTTTACTTGAAAGTGGATGGATTCCAGAGGAAACCAGTATATGAAGACCATAATTCACAAAACCCATGCTGCTAGCTACCTTCTGTGTTTACCTGCTTGGGTTTTCCCAACATCGCCACCGTCAGGTAGACAACGTACCATCCCCAGCCACAGGCAAAGAACTGGAGGCTCAGAATGGCTAATCAGCACGTCCAAAGATAAGCACTCTTAAGAGGCAGAGCCAGCACAAGACCCAGGTCCACAGACTCTGGTTTTTTTTTTTTAAATCACCTACTGAAAGCACTTTGGTAGCACCTCTGAGTTTGGAGACAGAGAGCAGCGCTATTAAGTCATCCCCCATCAGAGGCCAACTGACCAGCTTCCTACGGTGCAAGCCAGAATTCAGAATTCATTTGTGGGCATTGTCCCCTGAAGGACCCAGACGGTGGTGGAGATGTCTTCAGCGCTGAGCCCAGAATGAAGTGACCGTCCAGCCCTGAGGAAACAGGGTGCCACCTGTAGTTTTTGGCATCTTGTGTGTCTCCATGCTTCACCGAAGCCAACCTGAAGGCCATTTGGATGTCTGTCAGGCAAAACTTCTACAACCTGGCATCCCACATCTAGATTCCTGCAGAGTGCCCGTGCTGCATAGGAAATCTGGCTTGTGCGGGTGGCATTCATAGAACGGTGCAGAAAAATATAATATCGATTTCACAAGATAAAATGACATGTAGTCTGTGTCTGTGGTTGCCTCAAGCCCGCTGTGGCTCTTTCCTTGTGGTCCTCCCATTTTAATGGGGCTGGGGACTGAGGATTCATGTGATGTCTGTCCTCATCTTCGGCGGCTCTCATTTATCTTTGAAATGTCCCCTCCACCCCATTTAAATTTTTTTTAATGTTTTTTATTTATTTCTGAGAGAGAGAGACAGCATGAGCAGGGGAGGGTCAGAGAGAGAGGGAGATATAGAATTTGAAACAGGCTCCAGGTTCTGAGCTGGCTGTCAGCACAGAGCCGGGCAGGGGGCTCAAACCCACCAACTGTGAGATCATGACCTGAGCTGAAGTCGGACATTTAACCGACTGAGCCACCCAGGCACCCCCACCCCCACCCCATTTAGAAGAGAGAGACTTGCTAGGCTGACTGTTCTCCCCACTCTGGGACCCTCTCCACAAAACCAAAGTTATCATCTGAGAAACGAATCTGAGCATGGCCCTCCCTTTCTTCAAACATTCAGTGGTTGTTGATGCCATCAGGTAAGATTCTAATTCTTCATCCTGGCAAACACGATTCTTAAACCATTCAGCTGAATTCTCCAACCTGATTTCATGCCTCCCAGCAACACTACACTCGAGCCATGCCATTCTGTGAACATGCTTTTCTACCTCTCTGCCTTTGTGCACAGTGCTTCCTTTACTGGAATCCCCTGTGAGGGAGAATGAGCTCAGTCTGGGACACACTGGGTCCAGGGATAGCAAGAATGGAAAGGGAGGAGAGTGAGGTTTTGCTGGACAGGGCAAGGGCGGTGTGCTAACCAACATTTCTATCCATCTTCTCCATCTGTGACAATCAGAGGCATGTCCTTAATTTGGTTAGAATCTTGCTTTGGCAATATGGCATTTTGCGTGTTTCTTTTTTTTTCCCCCCCCAAAGGAAAGGAGAACCCAAGGGGTCAGAGATGGAAATCATGCATGGAAAACATTTTCCTTCTTTTTCTACTAAAATGTGCATGGGACAGGGGCAAGAAATATTTGAGGGAGGAGAAATACACGGCAAACACGGCACTTTGAAAGGTTAATTGGATGTGGATGAACATATTGAGATGATGTTCTGTTGTTGTCAGAAATAATGTTTTACAGAGAAGCTATTTGTGAGGAGAGACCAGTTATTATTGATGGACTAATGTGCACTCAGGAATATGGAAGTAATAATGCAGAGGTACAGTGTCAACAGAAAGATGTCAATCAAGTGTGAGGTTGGAGAGGAAAGCCTGAACACCTTCTGATTTGACTCTGCGTATAGGATTTGACCTGTAGGGCCCACATGAACAGACCCAGGGTTATTTCACAAAATCACACGTGGATTTTGAATGGTTTGCTGACCACTTTGCCCCCATGGGATGGACTCTGACTATTGCTCTTAGAATTCAAGAACCAACATAAGCCTATGATTCAGCAAACATGTGTCTCGAGTTTTAGAGTACCATTCTGATCTTCAGTACCATTCCCTGTCTCCATAACCCAATGAACTAATCCTGTCATCGCAGTGCTTTGTTGTCCAAACTATCATCCGCTCGCTTCCATCTGCCCATAGAAATGTGACAGAATTCTTTGCTCTGACCGCATGTCCACATTTTAGATGCAGGAATCATGGTCATGAGCCCCAGAAGTAGGAAAGGACTGCATAAAGGTAATGTTCTCGCACTTTGTTCCAAGTGCAAAATAAAATGGCCCCAACAGAAACATGAACAGGGAGGGGAAAGATAAAGCAAAAAGTCTTAGAATGAATAATGAGAAGATCTTCTGGCTTGCTGATGTTTCTGGCCTTTGCCCCCTTCCCCCCTTTCCCCCAGGAAGAATGCTTTGGGCGAGCCAAGCCAAATCCTGCTGCTCAGCTCCTCAGAGCCACAGTGTTGAGTAGAAACCCAGATCTCAACCAATTTGACCTAATGCCTTAAGATGCAAAGCCTGCGAGTACCACTTCGGAAGGTACTTTGCTAAGTGTTTATATGGTCTGTCATTTAGAACACAAGACTTGGGGGACAAACCCCTGTTTTAGGTGCAGTACTTACCATGGAGCCAAAGAACTTTATAAAAAATCCCGGACTGTCTCTCCTTTCTGAGTCCAGTAGGGGGATGGATTTGTAGGACAACGTCACTGTCCAGCCAGTATAAATAAGTGACCAGCCCCCACGCCTTCCCTATTCCTTCTCTCTGCATTATTTTCTCCTTATCATTTGCCACCAGCATGCGTACTGTTGGATTTACTTGTCTTGTCTACTGTCTGGGGACTGTACCCCGTCCCTAGAATGTACATTTCGTTCATCCCTTGCCCAGAGTCGGTGCTTTGTGACTATCCATCGAGTGAAGGAAGAATGAACTTGCTCACTTGCAGGAGCTGAATGGGGGCATGTGGAGGTCGGTTCAAGACCCACCGATAGACCTTCCATCGCTCCCTCACCCTGTCCCCACCCCCACACTCCTGTTATTTGCTACAAGAGTCTTTTGTTTTCTACCTCTTTACAGAGCATTGGCTGCGACGACTACCTAGGCTCCGACAAAGTCGTGGACAAATGCGGGGTGTGTGGAGGCGATAACACGGGCTGTCAGGTTGTGTCAGGCGTGTTCAAGCATGCCCTCACCAGCCTGGGCTACCACCGAGTTGTGGAGATTCCCCAAGGAGCCACCAAAATCAACATCACCGAGATGTACAAGAGCAACAACTATTTGGGTAAGCTTGGTCTTTTTCCAGAGGAAACCATCTGTCACTACCAGATGATTCATTCCTTCCTGTGATGGTGACACAGCAGTGTCCTAGACACGTAGACGGTGCCACTGGGGAATGCCAAAGCACCACTAGGCCTCCCCCTTGAAATGAGAAGCGTGGGTGGAGAAAATTTTTAAAGTCCTTGCAAATAAATATTTAATATCTACACATTTAAGGCAGCCTTTGTTCCTTCCAAGAGAAACATGGTTATGAAACAGATGAGGGGCAAAATTGTTTCTCTGAGATGGGGGAGGCTCTATGAAAAGTCAAAGTGTGTGCCAGTCTGTTCTGCTGGGAGTTCAAGGTGGCCAGGGGCCATTGATGACCCTGTCTGAAGCTTCATTCCTTACAAGTGTAAAGTAAAAGCCATTTTTCTCTTCTTTCTGCTTCATCTGCTGGGGGCAACGGGATGTGTATAGTATGTGTGTATCTTCAGAACAGCTGCAGTCATTCTGGGCAATATCATCAATATTGAGAGGCCATTTCAACCCGTTTTCCTGCTGAAAGTAGATCTTTGTTGATACTTCCTTCTCGGTTTCTGGCTAATTGCATTTTACACAAAGCAAATCAGGTCATACAAATTAGTTTTTACCAATTTCTAATTCATGTAAGCATGTGCAGATTAGTCAACAAAATAATACAAGGAAAGCAATTTCTTAAAGTCGTTTAATGAACGCAATACTCATTTTTATTCTTTAATTATTTCTTTAACTTAAATAGCCCAGACACTATGTGCCAGGCACTATTCTTAGTGGTTTGCATCTACTAAATTATTGAACCCTCTTAACAAACTTAGGAAATAGGAACAGTTCCCATCCCCATGTTCTAGATAAGGAAATAGGCACAAAGAGATAAGCTTTGTGTCATTTTTACTAAATTCTCATTGCTCAACATAGTCCTGTTCAAGAAACAGGTTTTTTTTCATTATTTTTTTTTTTTTATTTTGAGAAAGAGAGAGACACAGAGCATGAATGAGGGACAGGCAAAGAGAGAGAGAGACAGAATCCAAAGCAGGCTCCAGGCTCTGAGCTGTCAGCACAGAGCCCAACACGGGGCTCGAACTCACAAGCTGTGAGATCTTGACCCGAGCTGAAGTCAGACACTTAACTGACCAAGCCAACCAGGCACTCAGGAAACAGTTTTTGAGCTGTGCCCTCTGAAGATAAAATCCTGGGTGAATATCCACTGGATGTCTGGATGGAAATTGCTCTCAGAGCCTCAGTGTTTGCAACGAGAGTATGGGGAAAAGAATCTTGACTTTGTAAGTATTCAGGACAACCAATAGGATAGCAGATATTCAAAACCCAGCAGAGACCTATCACTTAGTAGCAATTGACAAATGTGGGTTCCCTGGGGTGCCTGGATGGCTCAGTCGATTAAGCGTCCGACTTCGGCTCAGGTCATGATCTCACAGCTCGTGAGTTTGAGCCCTGTGTCAGGCTCTGTGCTGACAGCCCGCTCAGAGCCTGGAGCCTGTTTCAGATTCTGTGTCTTCCTCTCTGTCTGACCCTCCCCTGCTCATGCTGTCTCTCTTTCTCTCTCTCTCAGAAATAAATAAAACAGTAAAAAAAATTTTTTTTTTTAATGTGGGTTCCCTTTCTTTTGTCTCCAAGAACTTGTCAGTACATCAAAGCTCCATGGAATCAAAATTCCCTCTCCCCCTAAAAAAGACTCAATGGGAGGATGATTCAGAAAGTCAGTTGGGTACCAGTTGGGTACATGAGAAATCCAGATGCATGAGAAATCCAGAGTCCATTGGCAATATTACAGGATGCCGTATGGGCAAAGGTGGGAGAATGGAAACAGAACAGGCCACAGAAAAAGGAGGTTCCAGAGGTGATGAGTGGAACCTTCTGTCTGCAGCACTGAAATTACTTAGAATGCTTTTTTTTCCTCCTTTTTTCCTATTTTTATTGAGATGTAATTCACATATCGTAAAATTCACTTTTTTTCACACTTTTAAAGTGTGCAGTGGTTCAAATGGTATTTTTCTCATCACAGGTGTTCTCTTTACCTGTCTCACCACCTATGCTGCTAAATCTCCTCTTCTTTGAGGTCTGTATATTTTTAAAGTTCAATTGCATGGGATTGCTGGGGATTGCATAGAAGCCATTAGAGCACAGGTGTCTCGGGCTCTTTTTGAACTGTAACGACTGTGTTTTACATTACACATTTTCAAACCCTTAAACGTTTTTTGAAGAGATATGTGGTGGGTTTCTCTACAGTTTTCCAGGTAATGATGAAGGCTTTGGTTTTCTTACCTTGTAATCCCCGGCTAGGAAAACTGTTTTGTATGAAAATGTGACTTGATGCACCAAATTGATTTGGCTGTTCGTGTACAGTTGTTCTGTAGAAGAGACCCTCGTGAGGGAAGGAATATTTCAAATTTGTGTCATTGCTTCCAAAACATGCACAGCTTCTCATGGTTTTTCAGTTCCCCTGTTTCCCAGAATTACCTTCAGTTATTTGTGATGCAAATCAAACTTTTTCTTGTGAAATGTTTGGGATTTTTTAATGACTAACTCTCCAAACTTGGTAGAATTAGAAAGCAGCTTTCTNCTGAGTGAAATAAGTCAGGCAGAGAAGGACAAATATCATATGTTTGCACGTATAGGAGGATTAGGAGGAACTTGACGGAGGAACAAGGGGGAGAAGAAGGGCGGAAATGGTGGGGGAAAGGGAGAGAGGCAAACCACGAGAGACTCTTGAATGCTGACAAAAACTGAGGACTGATGGATGTGGGGGGGGAGGGGGGATGGGCATGGAGGAGGACACTTGTGGGGATGAGCACTGAGTGTTATGTGGAAACTAATTTGACAATAAACTATTTGTAAAAAAAAAAAAAAAAGCAGCTTCCTATGAAAACAGAAGGACTTGTATTATTAGCGCTAGAAAAGATTATCTTATCACCTCATTTTAAAAGGTTTTTTAAAACCCTTAATACATAAGTGACTTTCTCTAGGCCAGTCACTTAGTTAATGTTAGTAGTCATGCTATATGTATAGTAAGTACCTTAGTCTCCAAGCATTTTGACACATGTGGCCTTCCAATTTTTAAAATTGGCCATTCTTTACTTGGCTGGTTCGGGAAAGATCTAGAATTACTGAAGGTGCAGTTATAGAGTGAGGATGTGAAAATTAAAATTTAAAAATCAAAAACTACACATGCGGAAGAAAGAGGCATAATCCCCCAAATCTTGGCTACTATATAAATAGTAATGGTGCATTCAACCTGACTCTGAGTTTGTGGCTGAATTTGTTTTTTTCCGTCAAGAACTGGACCTTCTAGATTCAGATTCTGAAGGCCATAGTTCTAGCCCTGGTCCTGCCATAACCCATAGGGGACAGACCCACAGGGAGCTGGGGCAACAGGCCAACTCAGCACTTCATGATGCTCACTCTCTCTCTGGGCAAAGCTGGAGAAACGATGACCTTTAATGATGCACAGATTTCAGGAGATAGACTCTTTGTCTCATCTTAGGGTGGATACCAATGAATTTCTGCACAACTGAGCTCCACTTTTTCTTTAAGTTTGTTTATTTATTTTGAGAGAGAGAGAGAGAGGAGGAGGAGGGAGGGGCAGAGAGAGAGAGGGAGAGAGAGAATCCCAAGAGTTTCTGTGTTGTCAGTGCCAAGCCTGATGTGGGGCTCAAACTCTTAAACTGTGAGATCATGACCTGAGCCAAAACCAAGAGTTGGACACTTAACCGACTCAGCCACCCCCCCACCCCAACCTCCTCTTTTTAGTGTTTATTTGAATTTGTTCACATGTTCCAGAATATAGACTAGTTGGGGCATTATAGATCCCTAGATAGATAGATAGATACATAGATACATAGATAGATAGATACATAGATATCTTTTTTTTTTTTTAATGGAAAAACCTTTGGAATCCATAGATCTGCTATGGGCTATCTATTCTCCTTTTGCATGAGGGTTATTCTGAACCCCGCTCTTAGGAAATAAAAGGTTAAATCCAATTTTATTTAAATGATTGGCATTTTATATTACTTACCTCTTCCTCAGTAATAAGATGTTGTAAATCTATTCTAGCTGAAATATCAAAGTTTGGCGAGTGCAGCTAGCTCAGCTTACTAATGTCATTATGTAACAGTTCAGAAATCAGACATAAAAGCATACCAAGCAAAATTGATTCTACAGGACGTGTTCTACCTGCCAACATGCTACATGTCATAGAGCCTTAGACTTGGAAGGAATTTGTCAAAGGTCTGTAAGCTTTTAAAAATAAACTGGCAAAACCTTTACTTTTAAGCGTGTTTTCTTAAAAGGTTGAAGCAATAATAATAATAATCACCAGCATTTATCAAGTATCATGGATCATCTGTAGTTGGCAAACCTTTCATTTATTAGCTGAGCTGCTCTCTGTGTGGGAAAGATTGGAGTATTTAAATAATAGGATGTCTTACATTCATGTAACAGTTAATCCCAAAGATTTCTCGCATGCAGTGTAACAATTTTGAACAATACAGATGATATAGAGCACAAAGAAAAGATTCCTTCTTCATGTCAACTCCATACCAGGTCCACCGCCTTCAGGTGTTAATGAAGACAGATAAATGACCACCCTTAACAGCTCTGTGTACCTCTGCCAGTCCTTTGTGGAAGTACAAAAAAGCGTATATCTTCTAAAAGTGGTATTACTATACATACTTTTTGCAATTTGCTTCTTTATTTTAGTATTATACCATGATACCTTTCCATGTTACTGCATAGAGCTAGTTCGTTATTTTCTGAGTGCAGAATATTCCGTACAACAGACGTAACATAATCTAGTTCAGCAGCTCCCTATTGAGGGGTGTTTAAATTGTCTCATTTTCTAATATTGCAAATAATACGTTTGATTTGTGGTCAAGATGGCAGACTGAGTACATGAGGTTTTGTCTTTTGCCACCTTACTCCCAAGATTCCATCAAAATGATACTAAAGGAATCAGACAGGACATAACCTACAACCACCAAGAAAAGAGGGGGAGGGGGGGTCTGTGAAATCATTTTAACAAATTTCTGGAACACATTTCTGAAAGCAGATGGAAGAATGTTCTGTAACAGAGCAGAGGAAATCACAGCCCTGGTAGCAGAGGGAATTATAATGAGGAGGGGCCAGTCTGCATGCAGAGCCCGGGAGCCTCTGGGTCTGGGGGCAGCAGATAAAATGGAGGGTGGGAGATGAGAATGGAACTAAAAAATGGAGGAATATATGAGCAGGCATCCCAGCGCCCACCTTCAGAACACTGGCATCAACCTCCTCCTCCAAAAGCTGACGGGGTACTAGAGCCTGGTTGTGAGGATTGGTGCCCCAAGACCTCAGTAACCACTGTGGAATTGGAGGAAAAAGCAACCCAGTGATCAGAACCCCATTTCTCACCTCTAAAAATTTGACCTCTTGGCAAGCTCTGCCGATGTGTACAGAGTTCTCAAGCAGCCTTCCATTGCTTTCATGTTAAACTTCACTGGACAATAACATAAGCAGACAACCAAAGATCAGTAGACTTTTTTTTTTAAGCCTATACCATGAAAGAGAAAACCCAAGTACATAACCGGAAAATTTGTATCTAGAAGAAACAGAGCAAATTCTTGGAGAAGAAAACTTAAATAAAGGTCTTTTTTACAAGTAACACGTCCATGAATATCCTAATAGGTATATCCTTTCGTACTTACATAAATATTTCTGTAGGATAGATTCCTAGGAATAGAATTTGTAGGTCAAGAGGAATGAACACTGAGAGATAAAGTACGATTCCTCTCCAAAGTGGTTATACCAATTTGTATCCCCACCCAAAGTGCCTTTCTCAACACCTGGATGAACACAAAATATTGTGAATGTGTTTAACTTTTACTATACCTTTTTTATTTGCATTTTCCTGACTACTCATTTTTATTGTGATTTGTATGAATTTTCTATTGAATTTTCTATTTTAAGTTGTGTTGGTGGCTTTCCTACTGATTTTCCTATGAATTTTCTATTTTAAGTTGTGTTTGTGGCTTTCCTACTGATTTTAAGATCTCCTGAAGGTTATGGATAATAACCATCTTTTGCTCATATAGATATGAGTCTTTATCTTGTGTTTCAGCTGTGCTTATCATATCTATTATTTTGTGGAGAAGAGTTTTAATCTTTTTTTGTCAAATATGTCAATCATTTTTTTTTTATGGCTGGTGGGGTTTGTTTTACTTAGGAAGACCTGCCCACCTCCCACATTATAAAATTAGTCTCTCATATTTTCTTCTATTACTTTTATATTCATTTTGTATATTTAAATATTGATTTACCTAAATTATTTTTTGTGTCTGGTGTGAGGTAGGGATCTAATTTTCTTTTTCCAAATAGATAGACTGTTGTCACAGCATTGTTTATTAAATTTTCCCCACTAATTTGAAATGCCACCTCAACCATATATTAAATTCAAATATATGTAGATATTCTTGTCGATTCTTAATTCAAGTCCATTGATCTATTTGTCTCTTCTTGCTTTGGTACCATATTGTTTTCATTACTGAGGTTTTATGTGTTATTCTTTTATAGGTCGACTTTCTCCCCCCACCCACCCAGTTCCCTACCCAAACACTTTGCTCTTTTCCTAAATTACCTTGAGTCTTCTTGTACACTTGTTCTACGTATACTTCAAAATTGCCAAAATCCATAAAACTTCTGTTTCTTAATTGAGATTTCTTAATTGAGTGAAATTATGAATTAATTTGAAAAAGAAAAGAAAGGTCTTCATAATGTTGACTCTTTTGATTCAGGAGTATAGCATATCTTCCCATTTTGTGTTCTTTAATAAAATTTCTTTATCTAGAGTGTGCATAGGTTTTATTAGGTTTATTCCGAGGTATTTTATAGTTTTTGCTAATATGGTATAAGATCTTTCCACTGTATTTCCAATTAGTCATTCCAGGATGTATCAAATCATATATTTATTTTCTACCTGGATATCTTGCTAGATTTCTTTAACAGTTCTAATAGTTTTTCACCTATTTAACATGGATTTTTCTATGTGGAAAATCTTGACATCTACGGATGATAATAATAATGTTATCTTCATATGCATATTCTACCTCTTATTATTCCATTGTCTTGTAACACTTAAAAGCTTAGACCTCTAAAAAACTTTGGACGAATCCAGAAGTCTAGAATAACAATGTTACTGGCCCATTTTTGTCTTGTTCCCAATATTGGGATTGCTTCTAATAGACATTTGCAGAGTATTCTGATATATAACTTTTATCAAAGTAAGGAATTTTCTTTCTGTAACTAGTTTTGAACAATTTTTATTAGAACCCGCTCTTGTTGGGGCGCCTGGGTGGCTTAGTCAGTTAANCTCCTAGAAATAAATAAAAAACATTTAAAAAAAAAAAAAAAAGAACCTGCTCTTGTTTTTTCTTTTCCCCAGTGTCTGATTATCCTGATTTCTCAATTTATATTTATAAAGTTCATGGATGTTTTCTTATTAAGAGGATTTCCTCCAGTTACTGCAGTGGCTCTCCCAAATTCATTTATTGAAATCCTAACCCCCAAGGTGGGGGGTTTAGTCAGTATGGCTTTGGGTGGTGAGTAGGTCATGAGAGCAAAGCCCTCATGAATGGGATTAGTATCCTTATAAAAGAGTCCCCAGAAAGACCCCTGACCCCCTCTGCCATGAGAGGTTATAGGGAAAAGACAGCCATCTTTGTCTTACACTTCCCAGCCTCCAGAGCTGTGAGAAATAAACCTCTGTTGTTTATAGGCCTCCCAGTCTGTGGTGTTTTGTTATAGCAGCTCGAGTGGACTAAGTGACCTACATCTGTTTATGCAACAGGCCTTTCCTTCAAATGGAGCAGACGCACTCTGGTGTCTGTGCTGTCTGACAGGCCTCCTCGGAGTGTGTGTGGGCAGGGGGCAGACAAGGAGTTGATATACAACCACCATCTCTTAGAGATATGCAAGGACTCAATAGGATAATAAACATGAACCATCACCTTTAATTTACCTTATACCAAGTCTCAAGTTTTCCTTATAATGGCTAAACAGGAAACAGCCTCCTCTTCCACCCCACTGCTCGAGGCTTCCAGGATTATCCCAGCTCGAGTATAACATGTTGTGTCTTTCTTCTTAGACATCCAAAGCCTACCTGATTCCACTTACTTGCTCTAGTTGTGTCCTTGCGTTTCTGTGTCTCACTGTGTCTCTAGTTGCTTTTCCCCCACAGAGCAACGGGGGGAAGAAATGTATATGTGTGCTCTGTCTCTCCCCTGTGCTCACCTCATTCTAATCAGAAAATGGCTTCTTTGAGGTACACGTCTGTAATCATGGGCTCACCGCTTCCACCCCAGACTGCATCCTACGCTGTGAGTGCATTTTTCTGCTCTGCTCTTGTCTACTTTCCAGTTCTTGGCTTTGCCTTCTGTGTACAGCCCGCACTGCCCACTGAAACTGCCCTTTGCAGAGCCGCCATTCCATCTGGGATGTTTCTGAATGAGTTTCTCAACTTTTCTGAGATTCCCTTTCCTCCCAGGTTAATTAGGAAAACAATTGTAATTTCATGGAGCTGTTGACTTTAAGTGAGATGTAGGTAAGATACCTACGATCTTAGAGATACTCAATAACTGTTCCTTCCCTAATCTTTCTAGATCAGTGGTTCTCACCCTGGCTGTGCACTGGAATCCCAGGAGGTATGCTATCTGAGGCCTATTTGAAATAAGCCAACGGCTGGCTCTTACCTCCCAATTTAATTGGCCTGGGGCACAGCTTGGGTGTCAGAATTGTTAAGCTCCGTTGGTGATTCCAGTGTCCTTGCAGGCTAAAAAGCCACTTCCATATTACCCTGGTCTTGAGTAGGAGCTATTTTGCTCCCCCCCAACCCAAAGAGAGGCCAGGGGTGCTGCTGAACATCCTACAATCCACAGGACACCCCCTAAACAAAGAACTGTCCAGCCCCAAATGTCAGTGGTGCGGCCTGTGTGCTCATTCAGATCCCTTCAGTGCTAAAGTTTCATGGGTCACTTATCTAAGAACGATATCTAAATAATAATAATAAATGTCAAAGGTGCTATTGGAATGACAATTCTACCATTGTTTGCATTGATCAACTCACTATGAATTCTTAGTTTCCAGTCTAAGCCCCTTCCTTCCATTTTCCTTCAATATCTGTTGGCCGTGGGGCCCTGAGCTGCACGCAACCCCAGCAACAGACATCTGGCTTAGAGCACCTTCCTGCAGCCTGTCTTTCTGGCATTCAGAGCCCTTGCTTGCTTTCTTAATACATGGCAGGAGAATAAAAGACCGAGAGAAGGAACAGCAAAGAGTTAGATTTTTCTTTTTTTTGAAGTCCCATAAGACTTTGATTGTATCTCCAGTTTGGCACTTACCATATTTTACTGTAATTTATCTGTTCACATGCTGTGTTCTGCCCGGGTAGGCTGTGTACTCTTTGAAGACAAACAGTCCAGCCTTAGACATTCCTTCTCTCAAGTACCCTTTGTGTACTTGCAACTGTGCTGGGTGGTGAGATGCAGAAACCAAAGTTCTCCTGAGACTACACATGTGCTGTGCAGCCCGTCTGGGGGGCCTGTGCTCAGACACCGTTAGCCTACCTTCATCACGAGACCTCCTTCGTGGCACGTCTCCTGTGTTACTCCCAGGCTGTCGGAATTCTGGGGCCACCTCTTTTGTGTCACACAGCACTTACACAACTGGAGAAGGGGGGCGGGGTGTTGTATCAGCACCTGCATTTATAGCTGAGGACACTGAGCCCAGCGTTGGCTGAGGGACCTGCCAAGGTGAATAATATAAGAGTGGCTGAGTCAGGACTCAAATCCAGGCACTGTCTCTGCTCATGACCTGTATTCTATGTAAATGCCCATGGCCGTTGGCCTGAAAAATGTGGCCAGGGGATGAGAAATAGGGGAGAAACTGTGCCTTCTCCCTTCCCCCAGCAGTAGAAGAAAGATAAATTCTAATTCCTTGCGGGCTTTTTGTCCCCTCCACACTGTTCCATCCCTCCCACTACTACTACCTCCAGCTTGATGAAAGTCACCGGCCTGCCCTCCGCCTTGGGCTAGGTTGCCATGGTTCTACCTTAGTCACTAGACTTTCACCATCTGCCTTAGCAGAATTCTCCTGAAACCAGCATCTAAAAGAACATCCACCTCTTAAAAAGAATAGAATATTTTGGAGACAGGAAACATCGTGGTTTTCTTTCTTTTTTTTAAATTGTAGTAAAAAATATATAACACAAAAATTTTTGCTGTAATGATTTTTAAACATATAGCTGAGCAACGTTAAATACATTCATGATATCACCACTATCGCCACTATCCATTTCCAGAACTGTTTCATCACACCAAATGCTGTACTTAATAAACCATAATCCCCCATTCCCCCCTATCCTAAGTCCCTGGTAACCTTTCCTCTCCATTCTGTCTCGTGGATTTGCCTCTTCTAGGGACCTCATACAAGTGGAATCATACAGTAATTGTCCTTCTGTGTCTGGATAATTTCTCTTAGCCTCAGGTTCTCAAGGTCCATCCATGTTGTAGCACGCATCAGAAACGTGTTCCTTTTTATATACAATATCACATTTTGTTTATCCACTCACCTGTTCATGGACGGTTGGGTTATTTCCTTCCACCTTTTGGCTATTGTGTACAGGTAACTGAGTCCCTACTTTCAGTTCTTTGGGGTATATACCCCAGAGCGGAATTGCTGGGTCACATGATAATTCTGCGTTTAACTTTTGAGGAACCTCCAGACTGCTTTCCACAGTGGCAGCACCATTTTCTGTCCCCGCCAGAAACGTACATGGGTTCCAGCTTCTCCACATCCTTGCCAACACGTCAAGTGTCTCTTTAAGAGTACTTAAGCAGATGGTAAGATGTGCCTCGGTGGTCTGCATTCAGGCATCAGAGCAAGATGCGGAGATGGGCTTGTGACCCTCCTCAGTTCCCTTCTGTGGGTAGCGGCAGCCCGGGGAGATGGTCAGACAGCAAACACGACATGGCTGGATGTCCCTCATCGATGCTGGCATGGTGGCATGAAAAGGTGATCACCGAGTATTTGATTGTTGTTATTTGGACTCAGCTCTGACCTTTTCTTTAGCAGCAAGCGTTTATGATTCCTGTCCAAAACCAAATCTTTGCAAAGATCCTGTGCCAGAGAGGCCGTGCCATCTTGCTGTGATTTGGAAAGACACTGTTGTTGGTTTTAGCACTCCTGGACTTCATTTTGCATGACACGCTTTCCACCTGGTGTCTGACAGCGCACGTCCCTTTGATTTAGAATGGCTCTGATGTTCTTGCATCTGTTTATGTTTATGATTTTCCTTTCATTTCTGCAGTCACTCTGCCTTGAAAAGCTTCAGATACGCTGGAATAAAATGAAATCAATCCCGCCTCACTCCCTTATGCTCATTGTTGTTTCCCATTTTCCGCTTCTTAGGGAGCACCTAAATGTTGCCGGGAAATGTAAGACCGAATTTGCCTTTTTGTACTCGGGTTTGCCTTTTGTTTTACGGGGAATAGTTAACTGTGATTGGGTTTTTTTTCTTCTAATTGCATCATCTGCCTCAGACATATACACAACACCCACACCTGCTTTTCTGTACCTAATGGGATGCTTTCCTCAAATTCAGGAAACAGCTGCTGAGTGGGACTGCGTCTTGGATTTTTATGGAAGTGATTTGACAGCCCTGTCCCTGTAGGGAGAATAGGATTCTCTCCCAGCCCACTCTGGACACCAGCACCTTTGGAGAACATCATCGTAGGGCTGCTAATCCCTCCCAGGTCTCCTACCTGGATCAGGGCAATAAGTCAGAAACCATTACCTGTGAGTCTGGCCTGGATAATGTCATCCCAGATCTCCCCATTGCCTAACCCACTTGGAAGTACCGCTAAGCCTTCCCTGTCTGAATCAGAGTCTGGCTTTCTGCCATGTGTTAGATCGCTGAGCCTCCACATTAGGGAATTAATGCAAAATAAGGAAGACATATCTAAGGTTTTAAACAACATTTATTAAATATATGACTGAAACTGAAGCGATAGCTGAGAAAAACAGTGACCTTGAGGCTTTCTTACCCAGGAACTCCAGGCCACCCATCCTTGGCTGCTCCAGGCTCATGCCATCTTTTGTAATGTCCCTTATTTTCCCTTGAGGGCTAGAGCTTCGGAAATGGGAAATCTGCCTTTTGGGATCATCCCCTCCAGGTCTCACCTTCCCACAGGAGAAACTGAACATCTTTTTTCCCTTTTGTCACCGAACACATCTCCAGCCAGATCTGCTCTTCCTTTGGCTAATAAATCCCTGAAGGGGTGTGCTTTGAAGAGAAGCCTTCACTTTCCCTCCTCTGGGGGTTGTGTCTATTAGCTATTTTCTAGCTGTTTCAGCCAAACCTCAGCAGCCCTCAGAAGAACTTTCCACATCTCCTAGTCCTGCTCTATCCTTTTCCCAAGCCAGACACTTGAGACTAGAAATCATATAAAGGTCAGTATGGGAAAGGTCTACTGCTTCTGTCTGAGTTCTCAATCAATATTCATGTCCTTCCTCGGAAAAGAGACTTTCATATAGCCCCTGCCTAACCCTCTTCTGTGGCCTGACAGTCACACCTATATTTATTATGCTCTGGGAGCATAATTTGTCTCCTCAATAAATACTTACTTCTCCCTTGATCTAGTAGTTATATAATCTGATGAGGCAAGACACTGCTCTTTATCTGACTTAATAGTCATGCAAAATAGTTAAAACATTTCAGCAAATATACACCTACTGTGTGCAGTGCAGTGCAGAGACATAAAGTTGAATGGTACCTGCCCCATAGACGTTTATCATCCATTTGAGAATCCTTTGGTGACTTTGGTAAGAGACCCAGCACTGTGGGAGTACATAGGATGGAGAAATTACTTCTAACAGTGTGCACTGAGGAGCATGAGGAGGTAAACTGGGCTTTTAGAGAAGGGGTTTTCAACCTGCTTTTAGAAAGAGCCACCTAGCAAATATTCTAGGCTTCTCAGGCCGTTTGGCCACGACTGCATCTACTTTGCTGTCCCAGTGAGAGAGTACCATGGGCAGTATGTGAATGAATGGGTGTGGCTGTGCTCCATTAAAACTTGATTTACAAAAAAAGGCAGTCACCAAATTTGACCCCCATACTATAGTTGGCCTACCGTTGTTCTATAGGATGGGTAAGATTTTATCAGAAAAAAAAATAGGAGAAACAACATTCCAGTACAAAAGAGAGACATGAGCTACAGAGAAGGGGGAAATGTGAGGCACGTCTGGACATGGCATCTTATAAGAAAGTGAGGGCAGCCTTGACTTTTGGGGCTGCAGCTATAGGATAAGACTAACCATGAAGACCTTCATTCCAAACTCCATCTTCGGATTGATCTTTCGGCAGTATCAGCCACTGAAGCTGCTGGACAGGGGGAATATTGCAACAGGATCATACCCTTGCTCTAAAGACAGCAGTAGGAAGGAGAGTAAATGGAGAGCAACTGTTTTAGAAAGGCCAGGTCTAGACCAAGAGTCTGATGACAGGAAACATACTGCACATCAAAGTATTGCTAGGTCATAGAATGATAAAGTACACCTGACATTTTGAGCTGATCTGAAGCAAATGAAAGTAGAAAGAACACATGAGTGGTTTTAGGAGTTGGAAATGTAAGTGACCAATCCGATTTTAAAAGAAAAGGGTTGGGGGTGGGTAGATAATATGCAAAGGAAAATATTAGTTGTATTTGACAGAAGCTAAGTTTCTTCCCTCTTCTCTGACACCACGTTCTGGAAACCTAACTCAGTCTCATTGTCCTTGTTGGTGAGCTCTGGGGACACCAGAGCTAAGTGGTCATCTCGACCTTCACCTGTCACAATGACATAATCCCCACAGCAATTTCTCATTAGGCAACAGAGAGCCTGTCCTCATCCTTCATCAGTGCTCTGTTTAAATTGAATTTTCAATTATCCCTAACACGTCATATGTCTGATGAGTTCCCAGAATTGCTATAAGAAGACCAATATCAGCCCTTAAGATAACTTTTTATTAATATGGCAGAAATTTGTACATCAAAGAAAAAGGATCTAATCAATAGATTTAAGTTTTCTTCTAAATGAATACTCCACATTGTGGTTGAGCCTCTGCTTATAAAAATGTTACTGGCTAAAACTAACTTGGAATTTTTAAAAAATTAGTAGTCACCAGTTTCCCTGGCAAAGGGGCCCAGCATACATTCTCAAAATCTCAAATAATTCAATAGAAGCAGGATAGTGTACATTGTACAATGTGACTTTCTGGTTCTGTGACCTCCAGTCAATTACTTGACCTCTCCATATATTATTTGCTTTGTCTATAAAATGAATTAACAATACTACTTATAGGATTAAATAAGATACTACTGGTAAAGCACTTAGCATGGTGACTGGCACGAAATACTGACTCAACGAGCATCAGATGTTATTATACTATTTTTATGGCTGTTACCATTACATAAACTAGTCCAGGACTGTATGGTTATAGAGCCGCATATTTATGCTTTGAGGTTTTGTCTGGACAATAAATACCTTTCCAAAAGCAAAAGATCTTTTTTCTAACCATATCAAGCTAGTAGGAAAATCAAAACTTTATCGCACATGCTTTTATAACTGATAGTGAACAAGATCAAAAGGTGTTTGGGTTTTATCCAGTCACTGGGGTGTCCCCTAACTCAGCTCACTGGTTTGAGGTGTTACCAAGATGTTCATACAAGCAGTCAGAAGTTGATCAATGCTCATATATAAGGTCTGTGCAAGGAACAAGGAGTGGGTTTTTAGACACTTTACTTTTAATGTGAATACTGACTTTCTGTTCTGTGCATTGGATTCTTTAAAATGTCCAGATGACAGTGTGCTCAGTCAGTTAAGTTTCCGACCCTGGATCAGGTCATGATTTCATGGTTTGTGGGTTCAAGCCCCATGTCAGGCTCTGTGCTGACAGTATGGAGTCTGCTTGGGAGTCCTCTCTCTCTCTCTCTCTCTTTCTCTCTCTCTCCCTCTCTCCCTCTCTCCCCCCTACTCCCATCTACCCCTCCTCAACCCCTTCTTTCTGAAAATAAATATATAAACTTTAAAAAAAGTATGTTAAAGGAGTGCCTGTGTAGCTCAGTTTAGCATCCACCTTCCAGCTCAGGCCGTGTAAGTTCGAGTCCCATGTCAGGCTCCGTGCTGACAGCTCGGAGCCTGAAACCTGCTTCAGATTCTGTGTCTCCTGCTTTCCCTGCCCCTTCCCCGCTCGCACTGTATGTCTCTCTCTTCCAAAAATAAAAATAAACATTAAAAATAATTTTAAGTGTATTAAAAAAATAAAGTGTCCAGCTGCACCTCATAGAGCCCCAGAACAATTTCTGCTGTGAGTGTGTGGGAGCCAAGGACATGGACCCTCAGGGTTGCTCAGCACAGGGACAGACCATGACACAGACCCCTCCTGGAAGGGATGGAGACTTTTCAACCCAAGGTCTTTATCGGTCTCCTTAACTGATTACAATGAAATAAGCTTAACTTAGCATCATAGAACTTTATCTCCTCTTCTGAAAGCATGAGTGAAAAAGAAATGCATGTGTAAGTGCAGAAAACCTAACCTCTGACCAGAGCAATCAACTGGCTGCCTAGCACTTACTCATTTGTTAAGTAAGCTTTTTATTGAAGAACAAAGCATAATACATAGAAAAGCCCTCAGTTCAAAATTGTACAGTTTTGATGAATTTTCACGAAGTGGACACACTCTTGTATCGAGTACCCAGATCAAGAAATAGAACTTTATTGACATTCCGAGGGCCCCTTAGTGTGCCCACCTCTCAGTCACTAATCTACCCCACCCCCAAAAAGACCCATTACCCTGGTAACACCATAGATTAGTTTTGCCTGTTTCTAAAAAACCTTATATAAATGGTATATAACACTACATATACTCTTTTGTTTGTGGCTTTATTTAGGGTGGGGGAGGTGCTAAACATTTTTACGAGTATAGCATAAAATGAGAATAAGGATTTGCCCCTAACATTTAGCCAATTTTCCAACCTGATTTGTTGAATAGCTTGTTTATTTAACACTAGAAAGTTAGAATGGGCTGGATCCTCCCATTTATCCTACTTAGATCTGTTCTGTGACTGTTTATTCTGTTCCAGTTATCTATCATTTAATTTCTGTACCGCGTTTTGACGATTGCAGTTTTAAGATGTGCTTTAATATTTGGCAGGCAAGTCACCCTCTTTGGCTTCTTTTTAATAATGTTATAGACAATCTAGCATGTTTCTACTCCAGGTGAATTTTGGAACCATTTAGTCACATTCAAGGGAAAAAAAATCCTATTAACGTTTTCGTGGGAGATCGTGTTAAGTCCACTGGGTAAGCATGTACTGAGCACTTGCTGTATGCCAAGCTCTGTTCCAGGCACTGATAACACCACAGAGAACAAAGGCACACTGCCTTTGTTGATTTACATTCAGGGAGATGAAAGTCAAGAGAACAAAAAGATAATTTCGGATGGTGATTTGTGCCGTCAGGAAAATAAAACCAGGAAAAAAGAGAACATGTGACCAGCTGGAGGACCAGGGTGCTACTCAAGTTTGGTGGCCAGAGAAGATCTCTCACACTTAAATTGGCATCTACATCGTGCCAGGAGATCTATAAATCTATAAGTTTTAGATCTATAAATCAGTTTGGGAAAAATAGTTAAACTGTAAAATAGTTCAAATCGTTAAAACATCCAGGCCAGGAACATAGCTTTTATTTCCAATTATTCAGATACTTTATATCTGCCAGTAAAATTTTTTTTATTTCTCACATAGAGTTTCTGTATTAGTTGTGAAAATTGGTCTTAAGTATTTACTTGTATTTTGTTGTTGAGATGATGATGATGATGGAGAGGGAAATACGTGTCTAGTTTATTTTCAAAATTGTTATGATCAGTCTACAAAAAAGTTACAGACTTCTTAACATTTATCACTGTCTGGCCACTTCATTGAACTTCTATTCATTCTGAGTTTTAGTGATTAATTTTCATGATTTTCTAATGATATAATCATATCACGTGGAAATAAGGGTGATGTTGCCTTTTTTTTATTTTTTTGTGATATATTACCAAAAGTTTACCCACACTTCTAAATCTATTTTAAATGAGTGATAGCAGACATCTTTAATCTATCTCTGATTTGAATGTGAATACCTCTAATTTTAACTATCAAGAAAGACAGAGGTATACTCAATAAATATTTTCGATCTATTTCTGATTACATGCTTATTATTGGATTAAGAAAGTCTGTTTCTAATTTGGTAAATGTTTTTAGCAGGATGACTTTTAAATGTCATTTTGGCATCTATTTAAATTATTTTTTCCTAAAAATTTCCTATATTAAATCATCCTTACATTCCTGGGATACAACCTGCTTCGTCTTGCTCAGCGGTTCTTTTAATGTTCTGTTGAATTCAGTGTGCTGGTACCTTACTTAGGACTTTTAAAGTCATTATTCATCAGAGAGATTGGCCCATTGCTTTCTTTCATACTATGTCTCTGAAGCTTAGGTTAGGTGAGCTTTTCAATTTTTATATGCTCTGGAAAAGTTTATATCATTACCTAGTCCTTTAGATTTTGATGGAAAATCACCAATAAAAAACATCTGGCCCAGAATCCTTTTGGAAGAAATTACTTTTGGTAACTTTAAAAAATTCTTCTGCGGTTACTAGTCTGTCATGTTTTCTTGTTCATCTTAAGTCAATCTGGTAATTTTCTTAATGTACCTTTTTCATGGTGAGTTTTAAATGTTATAGTATAGAATTACATGTAAAATTCACTTATAATTTAAATGTCCTCTGATGCATTATCTTTTTTTAGTTGTAATGTCATCTGTTTGGGTTTTATTGCTTTTTTTCAAAGTTGCTTATTAAAAAGGTACAGGGGAACACCTGGGTGGCTCAGTCAGTTAAGCATATGACTTCGGCTCAGGTCATGATCTGGCGGCTCATGGGTTCCAGCCCCGCATCGGGATCCACGCTGACAGTACAGAGCGTGCTTGGGATTCTCTCTCCCTCTCTCTCTCTCTCTGCCCCTCCCCAACTCACACTTTCTTTCTCAAAGTAAATAAATAAAATTTAAAATAAAGAAATAAAAAGTACAGACTTCCAGCTATAAAATAAGTCATGAGGATGGAATGCACAGAGTGGCAACTGTAGTTAATAATACTGTATTGCATATAGAGAATAAATCTTAAAAGTTCTCATCACAAGAAAACAACTTTGTAACTGTGCTTGGTGACAGATGGTAACTAGTCTTACTGTGGTGATCATTTTGCAATATATACAAATATCTAATCATTATGCTGTACCTCTGAAACTAACATAATAAAATATTATTTATACTTTGATTTTAAAAATGGGTCCAGCTGTAATCTTCAATTCAAAACAAAAACCATTTTTGAAGAACCACCTCTCAGTTTCTAATGCAAGTATTTTTTTCATTCATAAACTAAGATGTCCACCTTGATTTCAATTTTTTAAGAAATACAAGGATTGAAAGCTTTGACCACATCTCATAAATTCAGTATATGTCCATTTTCTTCTTAGTCAGTCAGTGATTCTCCAATGTTTTGGTCTCAAAACACACTTAAAGTTATCGAAGACCCCAAAGAACATTTGTGTATACATTGTATGTATTGATACTTCTAGCATTCAAAACTTAAACTGAACTTTGAAAATTATGTCTTGATTCATTTTAACATAACAATAATAAGTTCATTATGTAACAACAGTGTTTTTGAAAAGTATTTCCCAAAACAAAGATAAATTTGGGAAGAGAGGCGTTATTTACAATTTTAAATCTCTTTTAATACCTGGCTTAAAGAAGACCACTGGATTCTCGTGACTTCTGCATTCAGTCCATTATGACGTGTTGTTTTTGGCTGAAGCAGGTGGATGAAATCTGGCTTCATATAGATACATAGTTGGAAGGTCTTTTTAGATAATCATGGCTCTTTTTCTCTGGTACTACACCAAACTAGAGAAGTGGTAGCTTCTTAAAGATTAATTGCAGTGTTGAATCCGAAACCATACCAGTAACCTACTTACGCCCTTGATGTTCGTGAAAAAGGGAGAAGGGGAAATAAAGGCAAATAACATGTTAGTGTTATTATGTAAGTAGACATGACATCACAGATCCCCCTGGAAGGGTCTTAGCAACCACACTTTGAGAAACACCATTCTAAGCAAATAGAGTATATATAATTTTTAAAAGCTTTTTATTGTGAAATAATGTTATATTGACAGACGAATTGCAAAGGTAATACAGAGCTCCTATACACCCTTCACCTTGCCTCCCTAATGTTAACGTTTTTAATGTGGTAAAATACCCATAAAGTAAAATTTATAATTGTAACCATTGTAAGTGTACAGTTCAGTGGCATTAAGTGTAATCACATTATTGTGCAACCACCGCCACCTTCCAGCTCTAACACCTCTCTCATCTTCCAAAACTGAGGCTCCCTATCCAATAAGTATAATTTTGATTTACTTCTGGATCCAAATTACTTAAGGTGTTTATTTAGATGTTTAAGGGTTACATTTGTGCTGTTAATCTCTGACTTTATCGCTTTGGAGAAGGCGATCTGCATAATTTCAGGAGTCAGAGTGGGTAAGAACAGTAGGAAAACTTCTCCTTCTCTGTGCTGATTGAATCAAACAAAAAAGTTGATGGCTGTCCCTCTACCTAAGAACACCCTGGTCTTGAGATGACCGGAGGACTCTTGCTTCATCACTTCATCAGTACCTGTCTTTCTGTATAAACCATGAAACCAGAACACAACGGGGACAGAGAGAGCAATGATGTGTTTTTTTACCCACGAGCACCATGTAACTGAACTCAGGTTGGAAGGACAGAGAAGGGAAAAATCGCTGGAGCCGTGCTTGCTAGAAAGTGAAATTGTATTGGTGGTGGTGGTGACAATAGTGACATTGTGATGCTGGATGGTGGTAGTGGTGGTGACGGTGGAGGTGGTGATGGTGGTGGTGGTGGTGGTGGTGATGATGGTGATATGATGGCGGTGGTGGTGGTCGTGGTCATGGTAATGGTGATAGTGAGGATGTTGGTGTGGGCGGTAGTGACAGTGGTATGAATTCCATTGTTTCACTCTCTGCAGAGAAAAGTGGCATTAGTCTAAGGGGAAGACTTCTGGCACTACTATACTAGATTTCTGTCTGTGAAGGCCAGAGAGTAAATATTTTTAAGCTTTGCACACCATGTGGCCTCTGTCACAGCTACTCAACTCCGCTGCTGTAGTGCAAAAGCAGTGACTGGTTTCCCCTAAAACATTATTTACAAAAAAACAGACAGCAAGCCAGATTTGGCCCGTTGGGCTATCATTTGCCAGCCTCCTCTAAATGAATGCCTGGCACAGCTGAAAACTAGCTACGAGTCATGGGTACCTCATTCTTCACCTTTAGTTGATCATCTTAAAGGAACATTCTGCTAGCACCCTGATGGACCAGGGCAGCAGACAGCCACATACCCTGCCTGTTGACAAGTACCAAAACTGGGCTTAGTCCTCACTGCAACATTTAGTTGAGAAAAGTGTCATAGTCAATACTACGCATAAAGGTAGATGGTGGCCTGCGACCACTAGGGAATAAAAATTAAGCTGCCAACATCTTAGATGTTCATTTTTGTTAATTGATTAGTTTACCTCTTACTGTCGTTATGTTCTGCTGTTCTATTTTTTTTTTTATTTGAGAGAGAGAGAGAGTACATGCAACTTGGGGAAATGACAGGGGAAGAGAGAGAGAGAGAGAGAAAGAGAGAGAGAATCTCAAGCAAGCCCCATGGTCGGCGCAGAGCTGGACACGGGGCACAATCTTATGACCCTGGGATCGGGACCTAAGCCAAAATCAAGAGTCATACCTCAACTGACTGAGCCACCCAGTCTCCCCTGTTCTGCTGTTTTAAATAAGAACTTTATTTTATATGAAAAATTAAGCTGATCTACCTTAATTTTCCAAAATTGTGGGGTCTTGCCTGTTTGGACCAGGAAGCCATAACTAGGGCAATATTGCTTCCTCCTGAAAGCCCTTTCTATTTTTAAGAAAAGGCTATCAGAGAAAAATGAACCACCACGTAAAGGACAGAGCTCACAAATTAACTTAACGAACAACATCTCAGAAATTCATCTGTATCAACCATCAGTCAGTCAAAAATATTTGCATGCCTGGATGCAGATTACACTTATTCATTCATTCATCGGACATTTACTGAGTCTGTTAGGAGCTAAGTCTGCTTTAGGCGACATTTATGACTTCAGTTATAGCGTCTTGTAAATGTCTGTTTTGTTCACATGTGTTCGTATGTATTCTATGTAATAATTTCTTCTACCTTCCCTTTTAATAATAACAGCTCCTTGAGGGAAGGTCTGCGTTTTCCCTTTTCTTCATGATGCTCCAGAGTTCCCATCTGGATGCTCTGGGTGCAGTGAACCACTTAGCACGTGAGTGTGATTTCCCGGCTGCTGGGAAGCCTTTAGAATCCAGCCTTCTATCTTAAGCCCTATCCAGAATTCTTCCCTTAATTTCCCCATAGTTCCCATAGGTTGCAAAGACCGTTTTCCTTTCTACCTTTAAGGTTTGTGTAGAATTACCAGGACCCAGACTTCACCCTAAAGATGCGTGTATCTACTACATGCTCAAATGAAGTAATCCTGAGGTAATACCTGAATCGTGTCCTAACTTTTAGAGACTCCATATTGCATTTGATTCATAAAACTGGAAGTAAAATGCTAATGTGTAAAAATGGTTATTCCGGGCCATAAAATCTGTTCCCAGCCTTTCGTAATCAGTTCCAGCCCCATCGACAAGCTTATTAGCCAAAATAATGGAGGGAAAGGGGGAAATGAAAACCTTTATAATTAAAAAGAATAACGCTTTTCTATTAAGTTACCTGTTTAATACTCTGAGGTGGGTTTTTTTTTCTCTTTTCGTGAGCTGCCTGTAATTTTTAAAAACCTACTTTCGAGGGCAAAATGTTAACATCTTGGAATAATCACCCCCTGTCCGTTATTTATTTATTTTTAGTCATTCACTCTGACATTTCCATTTCTAGTGGTGACAGATGTTCCAGAACCACATGCATCTGGCGCTTCTGGAGAGCAGGGTCACTTAACTGCCACCTCCCCGCCCTGGCCGGCCAGTGAGATAATGCACATGAAAGTCTTTTGTCCAGCTGTGGGTGCCTGGCCAGGGCCAGGGATCGAACGCACATCCTGAAGCCCTGTCTTCTGATTCTGAGAGACAGGTGTCCAAAATGCCCAAAAAATAACAGTAATGCTCCTCTTACTGGAAGTTTCTACAAAGCTTTTAACTCTCACAGTGTTTATCCCTTTGGTATCCCTCAAGTGGGTGTGTACAGTCAGACCAAGGATGGATTTCGGAGCTGGTATGGACTTCTTGCTCTGGAGGCTACCACCGGGCTCTTCAGACTGCTGGCGAGTGCTGGGCTTCCAGAAGCAGCATCCATGAAGGGGCAGCAGAGAGAGCCCCAGGCTTGGAGCCTCTGTGGGTCTTAGAATTCCGCATCCACCCCCCAGGGGCTCTGTGATCTCAGGCACATTATTGCAGTTCTGGGACTGTCCTCCTCAGGTGGGAATGAATGGTAGAAGCGGCCAGAGTTTTAAGCGAGATGTTATATAACGCTGCCTCCACTCTCTGTGCTGTCATAAAACCAGTGAGCCAGGACGGAAAGCCAAGGGCATCCAGGCTTCGCTCCCGGCCAGAAAGGCATGTGGGGGCTGAGCGCCAGGAGACTGGGCTGTCTGCCTAGTGCTGCATGCCCCAGGACAAGCTAGGTACCCAGGGCAAGGCTCCGTGCCTCACCTCAGTGTGCTCATCTGTAAAGTGGAGCAAGTATTGTCGCACCCCCGTTGAGGTCGCGGGGACTAAGAAGAGGGTGCATGTGAGGGTGCTCAAACCCACATGGAGAGGATTCTCCAGGTGCTCCTGCTCTCCATTTTTGGGTTATGAGTCCAGAATCCCATCTGGAGCTGTTTGGACCCTGCTCCCTCACGCCCACCTTTCCTGAACACAAACAGAGGCAGAGAGCTGACTCCCTCATGAGGCAGCCTCTTTAACCATGAACAGCTCTGAGTATTCAAAACTCTTTTCTTTTCAAACAAAACCTGCCTCTTTAACCCTCCCACTGGTGGCTTATCCCGTAAAATGGGATAAATGCCCAAGCCGCTCTCCAATTAAGGGTGTTTTTTTTTTTTATGCCAGTTGAATCAGATTCAGTTAAGCGCTGAAGTCCATCTTTAAGGGAAAAATAAAGAGAAAAATCAACCAAACGGTCAGCCAGCCACAGGGATATTTACAGAAGGGCTCTCTCCTTACCCTTTGTCTTGGCCTCTGTGATATAAATGAGGCTTTGTGATGGGCGGATAATTACATATATGTCTCTGACATATCTCTGACATATGACATACGTCTCCCTTTTTTTTGTCCCTTTATTTTTTTAACTTGAAGTACAGTTGACACACAGTGTTATGTTAGTTTCAGGTGTACAAAATAGTGACTCAGTAAGTCCATCCATTATGCTATGTAACCACCTGTCACCATGCAACACTATTACAATACCATTGACTTATATTCCCTGCGCTCTAACTTGCATCCCTGTGACTTTTTCAGCACATAATTGGAGGCCTATATCTCACTCTCCTTCACTCATTTTGCCCACCCCTATGACTATCAGTTTGTTCTCTGTATTTATGGATCTGTTTCCACCTTGTTTTGTTTTTTAGATTCCACATATACGTGAAAACACATGGCACTTGTCTTTCTTTGACTTATTTCAGTACCTTCTAGGTCCTTCCATGTTGTTGCAAATGGCAAAATCTTGTTCTCTTTTTATTGTGTGTGTGTGTGTGTGTGTGCACACGCGCGCACATGCGCGCATACATGCGCACATGTGCCACATCTTCTTTATCCATTCATCTATCAATGGACACTTGGGTTGCTTCCATATCTGGGCTATTGTAAATAATGCTGCAGTGAACAAAGAGGTACATATATCTTCAAATTACTGTTTTCATTTCCTCTGGATAAATACCCAATAGTGGAATTACTGGATCATACTGTATTTCAGTGTTTAGTATTTGAGGAACTTCCATACTGTTTTCCATGGTGGCTACACCGATTTATATTCCCACCAACAGTGTTTGAGGGTTCCGTTTCTCTATATCCCCACCTTGTTCTTTCTTGTCTTTTTGATTCTCGCTATTCTGACTGGTGTGAGATGGTAACTCATTCTGGTTTTGATTTGCATGCCCCTAGTAATGAGTGAAGATGAGCATCTTTTCACATGTCTGTTGGCCATCTGTATGTCATCTTTGGGAAAATGTCTATTCAGGTCCTCTGCCCATTTTTAATTGAACTATTTGGTTTTTTGGTGTTGAGTTGTATAAGTACTTTAATGTTTTGGTTATGAACCCCTTACTGGATATGTCACTAGCAAATATTTTCTCCTGTTCAGTAGGTTGCGTTTTTGTTTTGCTGTCCTTTTCCTTCACTCTGCAGAAGATTTTCATTGCGGAGTAGTCCCAAAAGTTTATTTTTGCTTTTGTTTCCCTTGCCTCAGGAGACATACCTAGAAAAATGTTGCTAAGGCCAGTGTCAAAGAGATTACTGCCTATGTTTTCTTCTAGGATTTTTATAGTTTCAGGTCTCACATATAGGTCTTCTGAGTTTATTTTTGTATAAGGTATAAGAAAGTGGTCCAGTTTCATTCTTTTGTATGCAGCTCTGTCCAATTTTCCCAACATCATTTATCAAACGGACTGTCTTGTCCCCATTGTATATTCTTGCCTCCTTTGTCATGTATTAATTGACCACATACATGTGGGTTTATTTCCGGGCTCTCTATTTTGTTCTCTTGATCTATGTGTCTGTTTTTATGCCAGTACCGTACTGTTTTGATTACTATGGCTTTGTAGTATATCTTGAAATCAGGAATTGTGATACCTCCAGCTTTGTTCTTCTCTCTCAGGATGGTTTTGGCTCTTCGGAGGAATGTTCCATTCTTAAGACCACTTGGTAGAACTGTCCTCCTTGGTGTTGCTGGCTCCCTCTCTGGGATGACTGTGCATCAGTTCAGAATCCTTGCTGAAGAGCTGGGTCTTTATGGGGCTGTAGCTCCCACCCTTCATCCACTGGGATGATGCTGGGATCTGTGTTTATGGACTTTCACAAAGTTGCCTAGCACGATGGAGCCAGGGGTCAGTATACATGCCAGAGACAGACATGGGGACCTGAGTGCCACCATCACCCAACCTCAAGTAAGATTGTGAGGAGGCAGAGTCATATTGATAACCCTCCCAAAGAAACCCCCATCCTATCCCCTGGAACCCACGTACCTGGTAGGTTACTTGGCAAATGGGCATTGAAGTTGCAGATGGAATTAAAGTTTTTAATAAGATCTGTGACAAGATTATCCAGGTGGGTTCCGTGTAATCACAAGGTCCTTGTGAGAAAAGGGAGGCAGACAAGTTGGAGTCAGAGATTTGCAGGTGCTTCACTGCTGGCTTTGGTAATGGGAGAAGGGGCCCCGAGCCAAGGAGTGCAAAGAATGTGGCTCCAGAAACTGGAAAAGACAAGAAAACGGATTATCCCCTAGACCGTCCATAAAGAAGCACCTGCCAACATCTTGGTGTTAATCCAGTGAGACCCATTTCAGACTTCGAACCCTTGCCCCTGAACTGCAAGGTAAAAAATGTGTGATGCTTTAAGCCACCGAGTTTCTAGTCATTGGTTTCAGCAGCAGTAGGAAACTAATACACTCCTCTTCCTGACTACCATCCGAATCCACTCCCCACCGTGGGTGTGTCTTTCTTTACCATCATGTGGCTAAAGACCATGACTGTCAGGGTGTTAACTCGTCATTAGGAGGCAGCTTGTCTGGAAAGAAAGGAGCACAGACACTGAACCCAGGCAGAGCTGGGGGAGTTCCAGTGTCATCTCTCCCTGGCTGCCCAGCCTTATTCCAATTGCTTCATCTCTCTGACCTTTATTATCCTCATCTATAAAATGGGTATCACGTAAGGATTAAACTGTATAAGGTGCTCATAGTGGAGCACCTGGCACCTTATGGGTCCTAACACATGACCTCATTTACTCCTGAGGACATGAAGTAGGCCTTTTCTCCTTCCCTCCCCTGGGAAGAGTGTCTGTTTCAGGGTGTGGGAAATTGACATGCTCTTCCCTGTCTAGCGCTAGGTAGCCTTGCTCTGGGGATTCCTAGGGACAGCACTGCGGGTTATTGGACCACCAGCTGGGACTCAGGGCAGCTGGACAGTCTCTTCTCCAAGGGCGGCGAATACATGAAGGCTTGGCAGTGCAGGAGACATCCACAAGAAGGTGAGAACCAAACAAGGATCAAGATTCTCAAAGATCAAGGCATCCAGGATGAAAGCCTAAGTAACAGAAAACGGTGGTGTGGCTGGGCTGGAATGTTTAACCTCTCCACGAGGGGTGACAGAATTCCCGCCGGACCTTCACCCAAAGTAACATGGTGTGTTCTTTTTTCGAGTGACCAGAGCCTCCGCAAAGTCAGTTGCCCAAATAATTAGCTTAAAAGTAACAAAATACCAGGACATTAATAGATCCAAATGAGTGTTCCAGAACATCCAGGCACAAACCGACACATGACACGAAGGTATATATATGTGCACGTGTAGGAGAACATTTGAGTCTAATTTTGATTTTTCCATTATTCTAAATGGAATTGCTGCTCTGGGTTTTGAGAGTTAAAGAGATTATGAGGTCACTTTACTGGAATCATGCTCCCAAGCCATCCTTCAGAACACTTCGGAACTTTTTTTCCTTTTTTACTTTACTGGATGCCAAGGAGATTTAGGTAGACAAAGGCTGCACTTTATAACAGGACCCATATTCTTCCACTGGATTTTTTTTTTTTTCCACTCACTGCGTTGTAAGATTTAGGTCTTCAGTATGTGGGGAGCTACCCGCAAGCTGGAGGTCAGGAGCCACGGTGAGCTCAGCTCTGCAGCCAGAGCCAATCTCTCCAAGCCGGGGGAGGGGATCGGACGGACTGGAGATCGGAGTTCATGGGTAGCTCTGACAGCTGGGGGGATCCTAGAGAAGCAGCACGAGGAAGGGGGGAGGAGAGAAGTAATTCTCAGGGGCTCAGAGCAGGTTCACTGGCTCTCAGCAGTAAGAAACCCTGCTAAATCCTAGTATCTGGAGGGACTCACTTCCAGTGAAGAAGACAATTTGGAAATGCTAACCTGGGTGACATTTCATATTTAAATCTACCTTTTAAGTAGTTGAATAAACTTCATTTCCAAGTCCATACCCTGGTGTTCTAATTCCCTAAACCTCCAACTGGGTGAAGAAGGAGCATTTAAGGGAGAGAGGGCAGTTTCCAAAACCAATAATGAGAGGGAATTCAACATTGCTTTTGAAGAGACACAAAAACGTCTCAGGTTTCTTGCTGTGGTTCTAGATGTTTGGTCATAGGTTCGTTTAGAGACTGAATCAACCCTGACGTTAACCCCCCATTGATTTCAGGATGCTGGGGGGTGGGGAATGGTGGAGGAAAATACAGAACCTCCCCCTCTTAGTAACCAGGCATTTCTCATCACTAGCAAAGACGTGAAAGGCCAGAACAATCCCGCAGCGGGAAGCGTCGTGGGGTGATCCATACGTCAATACGTACTTTTTGGTGGTACAGATGCCAAGGAGGTCCATGTTCCACAATCTGTCCCCTTGAATCCACTGGCAGCAAACAGTCTTGCACTGGTGGGGGAAGGGGAGGAACACAGCAGGTGTCAAGCGTGGGACTCGGCACAGAGACTGGGGGCAAAAAGATCTTTCAGATGAAGGCTGACCCTTTGGTGAGGACCTTCTGGGAGAGACTGTCCCTTAGGTGCCCTAATTAGAAAAGCCATCAGCCACTGAATGGATCTTCACTTATGTCCCAGTGACTTTATTCTTCTTGTGCTGTCACAGCAATTCATCCACTTCTGAGTGTTTCCATTTCTCCTCTCGCACGTTCTCTTTACATTACTTCCCCCTACAGTACAGACTTTGATCTGGTTAGCTTTTCATCAGTTGCCTCCACATCACGGTTTCTGAGGATTTTTGACAAAGGCCTGACGCCCTGTAAGCATGACTTTAAGTTATCATATTTTCTTTTCACGTGGCAAGCTTTTCCAAAATTCTACCTTTTCCTTCAATTTATTCAACAAGTTTCCTCACAACTTTTCCTTTCCTCTGTTTAATTGACATTTGTATTGAAGGAATTGTGGATTCACATTCAGTCGTGAGATATAATACAAGAATTATTTCAGTTTTTAACAGAGTGAAAACTTCTGCCCCCAAACAAAAGAGCCATTAACACCAGACAAACGCAAGAGCCTAATGATAGGTGCCGGTATTATCGTGCCTCAAGGAAACGTGAATGTGTTCTGGTCTTGCGTTTTCAGGACCTGCTGCCATAACTGTGTGTTGGCAGAACTATGGTTTGTCTGAAGCCCAACTCAGAGCAGTCCATAGTGTGAAGACCACCCCAGTAGACCCCACAGGACCACAGCAAAACATGCAGAACACCCCATGGCACCCACATAGAGCACAAGTGCACCCAGTGGCCGGGATAGCCCGAAAGTGGAGAAGGTGGGGGTGGGAGGGCAGGAGCAGAGAGCTGGTGTGTAATTGCCAGCCACCCCCATCTCTTGATTTAACCTCTTCCTTCTTGGGGTGCCCGGGTGGCTGAATCCCAAGCGGGCTCCACACTGACAGCACAGAGCCTGACTCAGGGTTCAGTCTCACAAAACGGTAAGATCATGACCTGAGCCGAAATCAGCACTTGGACACTTAACCAACTGAGCCACCCAGGTGCCCTGGGAGCTATTATCATTTAAAAGAAGAACACAGGGACCTCTAGGTAGCTGAATATAATGAAAGCACGTAGGTGCCCACCTCCCAGTATTGCTGAGCATGGAGCCTGCTTGGGATTCTCTCTCTCCCTCTTCCCCTCTCCCCCATTCGAATGCACTCTCTCAAAATAATATAGAATAGGATAAGATAAGATAAGATTAAAAAGTGATAGACTGAGAGATAGTATTTTTGATATATAGCAAAGGCCTCATGACTAATATCCTTAATATTGGAGAAAGCTCCTACAATTCACTAAGAAAACATAAGACAACCCAATGTAAAACAGGTACATGACATAAACAAGTGATCTCCAGAGGGAAAAACGCCAATGATCAAAAACCATATGAAAAGGTATCTATCCCCACTAGTAGTCAGGAAAATGCAAAGTGTCACGGTACAATTTTTGCAGACTGCAGACATTTTAAATACAATGTAGTAGAGGAGACCGAACTAGTGGGTAACTGTCAAGTGTGTAATACCACAGCGTGCAAGCCCTTGATTTAGCAGTTCCTCTGCTGGTTACCGTATTAAAATGCTCCTTTAAGATTACAAAGAAAGACCTAAGCAAGACTGCCTGTTGCAACCACTTTTATAAGCTGAAAAAAAATTAAATGCAACCTAACCACCCAACAGAAGGAAAGTGATTAAATGTTATATTTTCATCCTATGAAACACTCTGTAGCCATTAAAAATACTGAAGTCACTCAACATTCCATGACAAGAAATGAAGATCCCTGAAAGGATGCGGGACTTAAAAAAAAATAAAAGAAGTTATAAAGGGGTCCCATTTTTGGATTAAAAATGTACTGTATGAAATTATACATCATTTTATATAGGTCTGTGTCTGCACATGGACAGAAAGATCTGGAAGGATATGCACCAAGTTGTTAAAATTGGTGATCCTCGTGGAGGGAAGTGAGATTGGGGCTCATGGGGAAGAGTGAGAGCGTCGGCTTCTTACTTTTAAGACACTTAATTTTTTTTAATGAATCACTTGTGTGATTTTTTTTTTAAATCAAATTGTTTTGATGAAAAACACATGGAAAAGAAAACCGCCAGAGGTAACACTCGCATACGGTGAATAAATCAAATCTGAAAAGCGTCTTTGGACCAGGTGCGCCCTGCCGGGCATCCTCCTGTCTGAGGTATTCTGAACTGACAGTCTTCTCGAACTCGCTGGCTGTGACTTCCCTCCCGGGGTCAGGCTTTCCCAAGGGACTGCTCCCCCCTGCTGCTCGGGGTTCTTCAGGGAGGGCGCTGCCTCACCCATGGCCTTCCGGCTCCTCAGTCAACTGCAGCCTGTCACAGGGCCAAGGAAAAGGCCAGGAGCCCTCCAGTAAGTCTTTGGAGCCCGTTGTCATATGTAAACACTCAGTTATGGATTCATTTCATCCTTTCAAATTCATTATTTTAATTAAATTCAATCTTTGAAGGGAAATTTTCACTTAAAGGGACATGGGAGATTTTTTACTTCAATCCTAACACTTTATGGATGAGGAACTGGAGGCCCAGAGAAAGAGTGTTAGTAAGTTGTATGAAGGGGTACTTGGGTGGCTCGGTGGGTTAAGCATCCGATTTCAGCTCAGCTCATGATCTCATGGTTCGTGAGTTCAAGCCCTACATCAGGCTCTCTGCTGTCAACGCAGAGCCTGGCTTTGGATCCTCTGTCTCCCTCTCTCTCTGCCCCTCCCTGCTCGCTCGCTCTCTCAAAAATAAGTGAACATTAAAAAAAATAAGTTGTACTAAATTTAAGAGCCTGAATTTGGGGACTCAGCCTTGTAAGTTTCCGTCTGAGAACACTACTGCCACCCCCGTGCCCGTGCACCCCCATAGTCACCTCTCTTCATGAGAACAGAAGTCATCAACCAGACCTCTTGTCATTCCTTCAAACCAAGTTCTTCTGACCTTAGGGCCTTTGTACGGACTATTCCCTCCTTCTGGGATGCACTTCCCTGCTCTTCACCAAGCAGGCCCCTTCCCCACATGCAGGCGGCTCCTGACAGAGGCCTTCCTTGACCACTGCGTGTGAACTAGACCTTCCCTCTCAACAACTCTTAACCCTCCAGGACAGCAGACTCCGTGTCTCCCTTATTGTGTCCTTAATGGCTGTCACGGCACAGGGCACACAGTAGGTGCTCGGAAAGAGTTTAAGTGAAGGAAAGAGCAAATCCGATACCCATTTTTGAAAGGTTTCTGGCCTCTGCTTTTATGTGATTGATGATCTCCTCATGGAGTCCGGGATATGTTTTTATAATTTAATTTTTGGGGAAGTGAAAAATGATACAGCTTTATTATTTTAATTTGTAGGCTTACAAGGGAGATTGAACATGCTTCGACGAGCTGTGTCATTTGCTCAGCTGTCCATCGACACCTGCCTGTTTCATTCAGTCATTCCTGGGTGGTGACCTGAGTCTGCAGGGAGTGTGAGTGTTTGTAACCTGAGGCACGTGGTGAAGAGAGATGGGTTTCCAGGACATCTTAAGTAGCGCAAGGGACAGGGCCCCCAGGGCTTGTGCTCTGACAGATGCCTAAAGCCAGCCTTGCTCTTTGATGTCCTGCTGGTCTTTCCACAGAAGACAGCTCACTTGGGCCTGCAGTGTAGACAGATGGCACAAGAGAAGTGGGTCTGAAGTGAGGGCAGTTCCTTAACACGTGTCAAGTCAAGTGTCTACTGCCTGGGGTGTGAAGCGTTGGAGAAGCTGTAATTCTAGGCACCCTCCTCCATTTCTCCCTTGTCAGGACTGTCTTCTGCCCTGTCTGGTGAGGGGCAAGGGTCTTGGCAAATTTAAGTTGGCTCCGTGCCCAGCATGGAGCCCAACGTGGGGTTTGAACTCACAACCTGAGATCGAGACCTGAGCCAAGATCAAGATTCAGATGCTGACAGAGCCACCCGGGCACCTCAAATTTTAGCCAATATTTAATGAAAAGTTTAAAAAGTTTTTGATAGAACATAAAGTGATTTCACCCTTAAAAAAAAAAAACAAAAAGAAAAACAGTTCTCTTACCATAAAATTGCCAAGTGACAAGATGGAGGTAGTGCATAAGGTTAAACTAAATGATATTATCAGGAGCTAAGTATTTATTAAGTTATTATACATTTATCCAGCAACCACTCTGAACCAGGCACTGGACTCAGGAGACCCAAAGGCTGCTCGATAGAGCCCCTACCTGCAATGACTACGTGGTGGAACAGGGAGAAGCACGTCATAGTAAATAAAAGGCACAAGAGCCCTGGACCCCAAACCTGGCTTTGAACCCAGACCCCGACACCTGTTAGCTATTAGCTTCTTACTCCAAGAGAAGCTCAGAGTGAGAAGTGGATAGTGACGCCATCTTCGTGGGCTCTGATTTAAAGGGCCTGGTCTGGGTATAAGAAGTCTACTTTGGGTCTTCAAAACAGGAAGAAAGCAGTGATAGGTAGAGTAATTGGTGGTGGGGGGCGGGGGGGAGCATGGAGGAACATGGGTCAAGCCTTGAAGAAAGGGGAGAATTTGGAAGGGAAAAGCAGAAACAGAAGAATCAGATGGTCCTAAGGTCACTGAAGGGCAGTCAGGGAGCTAGCAGGACAGGAGTGAAGGTTCCCGCTTGGGAAGAAGAGCAGGGCCAGAGGGGTGGGTTCCCAGGACCAGCCAAAGGCCAGGTGTCCCTCGTACTGAGCCTTTAAATACTCCATTCTCATTTCAAGGACAGGGGGAGCCCCGAGTGAGAAGAGGGTGGCCAATGGGGGCAGTGCCTCAGTTTCCGTATTCTAAACTAGCAAAACTAAAACCCTGAAGATACCCAGACCCACTTTCCCTGGAAGACACTTGCGTGGCCTCCATTGCTGCTGAGGTGTTGGCACCGTGGTGGAAGAGGGGTGTGCTCTAACCCAGACTGCCACACACAGGAGCCCCTGAGAGGAGTTGACGTAACTAAAATCTCCTTCATCTTTACATTTCAGGTCCGACGTTGCTGCTGGAGGGGCGTCTCCCAGCCCCCTGCACAGTAACAGTGTCCAGGCGGCCCAGTCCTCATTCTAGCTCTCAGGGCAGGCCAGCTACTTACTCCAGCCTTATTTCAGGACAGCAGCCAGGAGAAAATTAGAAACCATCATGGGTCTTCACCAAGGGAAAGGATTTTGTATTCATTCATGTCTTTACTTAACGACGTGTTTCATGGCTGCCTACTATACACAAGAAGGATTTAAAGAAGAAAACACTAGACATTGTCCTTTCCCCTCTAAGAGCATGTGGTCAGTTAATATAATGGGGGAGATAAGATGTAATCAGTGATAGGGGCGCCTGGGTGGCTCAGTCGGTTAAGCATCTGACTTTGGCTCAGGTCATGATCTCACGGTTTGTGGGTTCAAGCCCCATGTCGGGCTCTGTGCTGACAGCTCAGAGCCTGGAGCCTGTCTTCAGATTCTGTGTCTCTCTCTCTGATCCTCCCCTGCTCACACTGTCTCTCTTTCTCTCTCTCTCAAAAATAAATTTGAAAAAAAACATTTAGGGGCGCCTGGGTGGCTTAGTCGGTTAAGCGTCCGACTTTCGCTTGGGTCATGATCTTGCTGTTCGTGGGTTCGAGCCCCACGTCGGGCTCTGTGCTGACTGCCAGCACAGAGCCTGGAGCCTGTTTCAGAGTCTGTGTCTCCCTCTCTCTCTGACCCTCCCCTGCTCACGCTGTCTCTCTCTCTCTCTCTCCTAGAAATAAATAAAAAAATATAAAAAAAAAAAGAAAAAACATTTAATTTTTTTTTTAAAAAAAGAAGTAATCAGTGATAAATTCCCTAAGAGAAATATATAAAGTGTTACAGGAATCCAGAGAGGGAGACATTACTTCCAGTTGAGATGGGGCAGGGAAGGAGTCAGAGAAAGCTTTGGAAGGCAACAGCAGCTGCCGTGAATCTTGAAAGAGAAGCAGGTTATGGACATATAGACACGGTGAGGAATTTCATCCAGAGAACCACAAAGCTTTAAGATGGTCTTTCTAACCCCGTATCTCGCATGCGGCAGCTTGTGTCCACTCAATGCCCTCTCCTCACAAGGGGCAGGCCTTCCAGACAGAGCAGAGTGTAGCAGGGACCTGGAGGTGTGAAAGTTCTGGATGCATATGGTGGAATAATTTTCATGGTTTGCTGGGAACATAGGACTTCGTAACTGATTAGATATCAGGGCTAATGGAAGAACTGGGGGGGGAAATGGAAGGTCCAGGCCGTGACCAGGAAGACATCTGGGCCAGGACAAGGATGCAGCAGGGCTGGGGGAGAAAATGATGTGCGTGATTTGAGGCCTGTTGAACTGAAGCCGTTATGAAGTATACCAGAGAAAGTTCTAGCAGGCCGGGGGAAAGCTGGGGCTGGCGTTCAGGAAGGAGATTGGGGCCAGAGATAGACATTGGGAGTCCTCTCTTCAGAGTGGAGAGTTGGGGGTGCCCAAGGGATAGAATGGAGGGCAATCAGAAGCTGACCAAAGACTATAGCAACAGCACCCTTTGGAGAGCAGGGGGCAGAGGGGGACCCGAGGCATGATCAGAGGCGGCCAGGGGTCAGGGGATACAAGACCCCAGAGAGGAGGGACGGGAGAGGCTCCACAGGGAGCAGTCTCTCTCTAGCACAAAGGGTTAACATGCCGCTAACATGACACAGCTGGATCCAGCAACTAGAACATTACCCCTGACCTCTGCAGGTGCAGGGCAGCCAGAGTCAATGTTATTTAGGAAATTTGACAGTGAAGAGGAGGAGAGATTAAGGGGTGCCGGGACTGATGCAAGATGTGGGTTTTTTTTTTCTTTTTTTAAGGCTAGGGTAGACTTAAACATGTTTCTTGGAAGATGGAGAGGAGCTGGCAGAGAGAGGGGGAGATAAGAGATGGAAGGGAGGTAGAAGGCCTGGTGAGGGCAGAAAGAGGCAGGAGGGATTAAGGTCAAGAACATGACCTGTTGACATTTGGAATGAAAGGCTCTGAGCTGCGGAGGGAGGGCCAGGCTGGAGAGCCACCAGGGGTAGCACTGAAGCCCCACCAATCAATTCAGTGGTGCAGAAAGAAGAAAATCAGAGGATTGAAGCCAGAACCTTGGGAGAGACCCAAAGTTCAAGGTCAAATAGGCACCAAGGAGGACACAGCTGGAAAACATAGTCGGGATGTCCAGAGGCGCAAACAAGTCAGTCAGTGGTACCCAGCCCCGAAAACAGGACTGAAGGAGGGTGACCAACAAGGATGATGTTTGCTTTTGAGTCAGGTTAGAATGATGAAACTCAAGTCCATTAGCAGCGTATCAGACGCATGGTTTCTCTGCTTACACTGGACTTCCACTTCCAAATAGGATAATTAAACCAGTATGTGACTAGTGAGACATCAAAAGAGCAAGGTCATTATTAATTCGAGAATCAAGGCAACTAATCACTTTATTCCTTTACGTCATTTCCTCATTTATCTCCATCCTCAGTAACAAGCAGTCCCGATAACGTTCCTGGATTTAAAACTTCAGTTTTGTTTTTTCCTCCCTCAGGGACTTATTTCTTATCTCTTGGGTCCTTTTGAAATGGGCAGTTATCAGATCAACCTTTAGCTCCCTGGCTTTGGGTTGAATAGGTAATTTCCCCCCTGAATCATAGGCTTGTAAGAATTCAAGCCAAAATTCCAGGCTGGCTTTAAGCAATAAATACTGTAATTAACTTCTAACCAGGCGAGCTAACATTTTGCTTGGAGAAAGCATCGTTTTCTCAAACAAATGCCTTTCAAATAAAAACAATTTCATGCCCTGTTTTTCCAGCGGGATACTTCTCAGTGCTTGGAAATAACCAATATCATCTAAGACTCCTTTCTGGAGACATTTAAAACCCTGTTGTCTCTGGTTTTCAAGTTCCACCATAGAATCTGTGCTATCTTCCATGGGCTTATTATTTCTACAGAATTAGCTGAGTTCTCTTTCAACTAACTGTTCAGGAAGCTCTGTTGCAGCCCTCCTAAGCCTGTTAGATGTGACTTCTGTCCTGCCCAACAGACAGGACAGAAATGGAGCCCAGCTTGGGATGGACATGCCAGGGAGGTTGGGATAGACATCTGTGACTGAATGTTCAGCAGCAGCACACCAAGGCGGGAAGGGAGGGACAGTGGGAGTGCTCCCACCCACAGGGGGTAGCATTTCATCGTGGTGATGATAGACAGCATCAACTTCTAGATGCTTTCATCACTACTTTTAAAGCAAATCCTCTACAGACAATGCGCATCCTTATTGCCTGCACCTGGGACAGACCATGCCCACCGCTCAGCCAACGGATGTCACCCTGTTTTTAGGCCAATCAATGAAATAGGTGGAATTAAGACCCAGAGTCGGGTCAGCAACAGGAATTTGAAAGGAGAAAGTCCCGAGAATATTCAGATAGTCACAAGAAAACCAAAGTCCAGAGGAGGAGCTGAGCTGGAAACTAAAAGGGCATACAGTGAAAGTGCCAGTTGCTGGAAGAGATTGTAAGTCCCAAGGCAAAGGCAAGTCAGGCACTGAAAGAATGAGGCATCGCATGCCTATACAGGAAGGAATTGATCACCAGACGGACTATGAATTTTTGCCACGGGGATTGCCACTCTCTGGCCTGGTCTGGTTTTTTGTTTGGGGGGGGTGGATTTTTTTATTTCTGGTTCTGGTTTTGGTTCAGCCATGCATATGGCTGTTTTTCCCCAAGGAGGCTTTTAAGCCACCATATAATTTCTGCCAGCATTTGGAGCGAGGGGTATGCTAATGTTGCCCGAAACCTGGCCTTGTTTTCTCAACACTGTGGCGGGGACCCCTGTCCTGTGGTTCTGCTGCTGCAGCCCGCGGCGCAGAGCGCGTGGGTGGCCCTGGAAAGCTGCCACACCAAGCAGCAGCGATCCCAGAGGTGAACGAACATTCCATGAGGTCCTGGCCCTGGTCTGCCGTGGACTGCAGGGTTTCATGGGAGGCAGTGCGGCCTGGTGTATAGGTCGCCGACTGTGGAAGCAGGCGCTTTGCATGACACCCCACCCCCCACGCTGGCTCTGTGACTTACTAACCTGTGGTTTGGTGGTTTGGGGCCCCGTCTCTTTGTGTGACAACCACCTTCCTCTCCTGAACAGTAGGATTAGAATCCGGGCAGTTGAGAGGGAGGAGTGATGGAGATAAGGTGTGTGAATTCACTTTGCGAACTATAAAAGGCTGCGAGATGTAGTTCCTCATTCATCTCCAGGCTCTGCTGATGTGGCTGTCCTTAGGCCATGGTCAGTAATTAATAGTTCACATCCAAAATGCAAAGTGGGGAGAAAGAGCTTAGCAACAGCATCTTTGTTAAAAAAAAAAAAAAAAGGCTGTTTATCAAGTCACCCGTGTGTGCTAGGGCTACGTTGGCAATGCAGGAATCCAAGTCAAGTATGAAGAAGGAGGGATGCTTGGTTCTACTCCTGTGCGATGATCTAATCCATCCCAGCCTGTTGCGTTCCAGGGAGGCACCTCACTAAGAGAAACATAGAGCAGCCAGATAATACGTTGCAGCAGGAGTCAGGAAGATGGCTTTGGAGACAGGTGTCTTCCAGGGGAAGGTGGGGACTTCACAGGTACAGGTCTCAGCTCATCTGAGGCAGTACTTCCTGAACTTTGCTGCAAATTAGAATCACCTAGGAAACGTTTAAATCTCCCCTTACCAAGGCTGCATTCCAAACCAGTGAAATCAGAGCCTCTGGGGGTGGGGCCCAGGCATCAGTATTTTTAAACACTCTTCAGGGGATTGCAGTGGGCAGCCAAGTTCACCAAGCGACAATCCACAGAAGGACTGAGAGCATCAGAACCAAGCCCAGAAGGGATGAACTGTTAGAGACGTGGAGATTCCCTGCTCAGACCCAGGCCCGGCGTCACAGGGGGATGATGAGCTCAAGCCTCCCATGGCTGGCTGAAGTAGACAGACCTCAGATTCCCTCCTGTCCTGAGAGGCTGCTGGGTCCAGGCCCTGAGGTGAAGGTTTTCAAATTCCTTTTACAGTTCCAAGGAACTATTTGTCCAAATGAAATAAAATATTAAAAACAAACGAGAGAGGAAGGAAGTGGATTCCCCACAACCCCACCCACCCACTCAAGTCCATTTGATCCCTGAGGACACTTCATGGAAATCTGGGAACTTAACAAAAATCTCTAACACTCCAGGGAACACAGTTTTTAAAAACCACAAACTTAAGGGAAGGGAAATAGAACTTCCACAGAAATGAAATTTGCATTCAGCCATCTGTAGTTGGAATCCTGATTATTGTGATGGCTAGAAAGCAGATTCCAAATGGAGGAGAGCCAATGTAAATGACCATGGACCTAACCTAGTTGTTAGTCAGGAACATGAAGAGCATCAGCCAGTGTGTGGTTAACGCAGTGCCCTAGAAACTAGACCCAAATCTTTCTGCTTATTATCTTGGTGCCACACGTAAAATAGAAGAGCCGCCTCCTCCAGGTCACCAAGGTGTTTCCAAAAGGAAGAATGCTGAAATAGTATTTGTTAGAAGTTCTCAAGCTTTGCATTGAGACTCTAGTTTCTGTACCAAAGCTAGAACTTATATGTGAAGAACAAAATGCAACCTAGTAGAAGGGAAAAGGAAAAAGGTGGAGTCCTGATTCTGCTATTATTCAACTGTATGCATGCAGACAAATCACCTTACTTATCCATTTCCTCCACTCTAAAATGGAACTCATAATACCTGCTACCTACTGTGGATTGTGATTAAAAAAAAAAAAAAGCCAAGGTCATATCCTTTTAAGTTATATAAAATATGCACGATTGTTGAAAACAAAAATTATAACATTGGAAGGATCTCATCGTATGTAGGTATAATGCCTGTGGCAAATATAACATAAGTAGGAAAGGGTAAAAGGGACATATATGTTTTCAAGAATTCTACATTTTACTTGAAGTGGTAAATACTTACTTTAAGTAAACCGTGACAGATGAGGTGTGTATATTATAATCCCTAGACAACAACTAAAAAATAGCACAAGAGATGCGACCAACAATAAGATAAATTATATGGAAATCTAAAAATTATTCAAATCCAAAAGAAGGAAGGAAAAGGGCGAACAGAAGAACAAAAGGAAAAAAACAAAAACAACAACAAAAACAGAAGCAGCAAATAGAACACGAATAAAATGGTAGAGCTAAATCCAATCAATAATTATGTTAAATGTAGATAGTCTAAAATACCAAATAGAGATAATATTGTCCAATTGGATTTTTAGCAAAACACCAAATGCTATCTATAGAAACCTACTCTAAATGTAATGATATAAGTAGACTAAAAATAAAAGGTTAATATATATTAATATATATAACAATATATATTAATTATATATATATATACACACACCATGGAAATACTAATCAAAAGAAAGCAAAAGCAGAGGTGGCAATATCAATATTACACAAAGTAGACTGAAATGCGGGGAAAAATTATCAGGGATAAAGTGGGAAAGTGCATAATAATGAAAGGGAAAATGGCCAACAAAACATAATAGTATTAAATGCATATGCACCTAAACAAAAGTCCCAAAACACATAAAGCAAAAACTGATAGCACTGAAAGGAGAAACAGACAATTCCACAATTGTACTCGGAGACTTTAGCATTCCTCTCAATTAATAGAATAAGTAGACAACGTGACCTCATTGCATTTATATAACACTTCATCTAACAGCAACAGAAACATACCTTCTTTCCAAGTACACATGGAACAATCACCTAGATAAACCATACTCTGAGCCACAAAGCCTTAACAAATTTAGTATAATTGTCATCATATAATATGTGCTTTTTTGACCATGATAGAATTTAACTAGAAATTAGTTACAGAGAGATCTGGAAATTTCCCAAATAGAAGTAAACAACACATAGAAATGAAACACCACAGGGGTGCCTGGGTGGCTCAGTCAGTTAGCAACTGACTTCTGCTCGGATCATAATCTCACAGTTTGTGGGTTCCACCCCTGCACGGGGCTCTGTGCTGACAGCCAGAACCTGGAGCCTGTTTCGGATTTTGTGTCTCCCTTGTCTCTGCCCTTTCCCAACTTGTGCCCGCGCGCTCTCTCTCTCTCTCTCTCCCTCTCTAAAATAAATAAACATTTAAAAATTTTTAAAAAAAGAAATGAAACACCACAAGTCTAATGTGAACTTAGAAAATATTTTGAACGGAGTGAAAGTGAAAACACATGTCAAAATTAACGGGATCACCTATGTCTATTGCACATAACTTATAATACAATCTGAAAGCAGAATTAGTAAGATTAAATATAGAACAAGGATGCTTAAATTTTGCCCAGGGATTTCCATCTGTTTGTATCACATTCTTTATACCAAGCTTGTATCCCATTTTTCATGTAGAAGTACAATTTTAGGCTATCTTAAATAAGAATATGCTTATATGCAAGTGTGTGTGTACACATGCACATACTCACACACTCACTCACACACACAGGTATTCAGAGAATGTAGCCTGAATGTCATATCCCTGATTCTTACAGCCATTCATGTGTCAAGTTAGCCTAACCGCTAAAGCAGTGCTCCTCCAACTTGAGGGTGCAATAGCATCACCAGGACATCTTGCTTGCAGAGATTCAGGTGATATGTGGTGGGCCTGAGAGTTTTCATTTCTAAGGAATTCCCAGCTGATGCTGGTACTGCTGGTCCAAGGATCATGCTTTGGGAACCATGACACACAACCTATACCACCCAAACTGGACTCTATCGTCACTTGGTGTTCAATACCCCAAGCACAATGATACTTAACCAAATGGGGTTAATTCCATTCTGAGCTCTCTGCTGCATTCCTTAACCCAGTTTGGAAATGGAACTAAAACAGAGAAGTAAAAAAAGAAAAAACCGACTCTGTTCTTGGAGTCTGATCTGAGTGAATACTTCCAGGAAGAAGGAACAAAACTATGACCCCACCCTCCACCCCAAGAGACATGTTGAAAAGTAAGAAAGATAAGGAAGCAATTAGAGAGACACAGATGAAGAACGGCTGTATGTTGATAATCCTTGATGCTTGGTGATGGGTACATGAGCTTTTACTGTACTGCTTTGTTTATTTTTAATGTGTTTGACATTTATGCTTTTTTAAATGAAGTGGTTTTTTTTAAGAGAGTCACCAGAGAATATAAAGTAGAGGAGTCTAGCAAAAGATGAATGTGTGCATGCTAACGGAGAACGTAAATGCTATTTTCAAATTCTCAAGAGAGCAATCCACTTCACCAGGAACTCTTAGACTTTCTCTTTAAACCCCTACCAACCTAAGAAAGTTAATACTTCCTAAAAACTAGGGAGTGAGCCCAATGCTACTCTCCTGCAAGTCCAAATTTCTTTTAAATTTTGTGTTTATCTGCCAAATGTGATCTTACATCGAAATGTTAGTTTCATCGAAAGATAATGTTTTAGATTATCACCATGGGAAAATGTTCCCTTGGGCTCCTGCTCACCTCGGACGGACAAGCTGTCATCTTCAGATACGTAACCCTCAGAACCCCAGACACATAAGTGGTTCAGTCTTAGAGGAGTATCGCACACATGAATCCTGGTCAACAGTCAAAATAATTAAGCAGGAGTGTCTGTCCGTACGTTTGCTCTCCAAGACATTAAAACCGATATACAATCTTTGCTCAGAGTTCTCATACTCAAAAACCATACCAAGGTTTAGGTTTCTTTGTATCTGTACAATAAAACCCTTAGACTAAATTAATACCTAAGTACCTCCTGTGCTCTTTAGATTAACTTCTTTTGCCATTACCAGTTCACAGTAATGGATTGGTACCGTCATCCTGGAATCCTGGGCAACAATGCCATCAGATCAGTTGTTGGGAATTTCCCTCACATTCCTGAATCTTTTATTGGATGTCAGTCATGCCTCAACCTTCCTATCTTGGGTCACCAACTTTTTATTGAAATATAATTAACATACAGTGTTAGTATATTAGTTTCAGGTGTACAAAATAATGATGCAACACTTCTATACATTGCTCAGCGCTCACCGAAAGTGTAGTCACCATCTGTCACCATACAAAGTTATTACAGTATTATTGACTATATTTCCCATGCTGTACTTTTCATCTCCTTGACTTATCTTGGTAATGAGAAGTTTATACCAGTTAATCCCCACTATCTATTTCACCCATCCCCCCACCCACCTCTCCTCTGGCAACCAACAGTTTGTTCTCTGTGTTTAAGAGTCTGGTTTTTTGTTTGTTTCTTTTTTTTCCTTTGTTCATTTGTCTTGTTTAATAGATTCCACATATAAGTGAAATCATATGGTATTTGTCTTTCTCTGTCTGACTTATTTCACATAGTGTACTACTGTCGGGATCCATCCAGCAGTTGCAAATGGCAAGATCTCATTCCTTTTTATAGCTGAGTAATGTTCCATTGTCTGTGTGTATGTATGTATGTATGTATATATATATATACATATATACACCACATCTTTATCCATTCATCTATCCCTGGAAGCTTGGGCTGCTACTCTATCTGGGCTGTTGTAAATAAAGCTGCAATAACCATGGGGATACACATATCTTTTAAATTAGTGTTTTTTGTTTTCTTTTGTTTTCCACCCAGTAGTGGAGTGACTGGGTCATATGATATTTCTATTTTTAATTCTGCAAAGACACTATTTCTAAATAAGATCACACTCACAGGTTCTGGGTGGACCTGAATTATGGGGAGACACTGCCTTGTCTGTGTGGCTGTGCAAAGGGGAAGCATGCACACCCTCCCCGTATCATCACATTCCTCTCTTTGTTCGTAGGGCACCTTCTGTTTTATAGGGTGTGCACGCACGTGCGTTCGTGCTGTCATTGTGTTTCTTTGTTGTGGTTTGGGGCGGGGGGGTGTATCTTGCAATCTAGTGACCAGTGCTGTAAATCCTAGCGGGCTGCTGTTCAGCTGGTGCCAGGCCAGCGGGTGGGCTAGCATCCTGCATCCACAGCACCTTCCCACCTGACTGCCGTGGCTCTCCTCCCTCAGACCAAGCAGCTTCCACCTCTTAGAGTTTCACCTCTTACTTTATTTGCCGGATGCTCTTTTGTTATGGGTTCTGATCACCCACACGGAATCCTAACGTGGGACCCTAATGCAACTCCGTGAGGTCAACAGATGCTCCTTAGTGAGAACTTTTGGGGCAAAACTGACCTCTAATCTCACCCCGACGTGTTATGTTTTAGACAGCTCCACTTTCCCCCATCTGTGCCAGGGGGAGGATGCATTCTCGCAAACCTGTTGCTGCCTTTTACCTACCTTTGTGGGCCCTGATAAAATGCTTCTCTTCTTACTGTTGATAGGGGAGCTGTTTTTAAAAATGGACGTTCTTGGGGCTCCTGGGTGGCTCAGTCGGTTAAGCGTCCGACTTTCGCTTAGGTCATGATCTCGCGGTTCGTGGGTTCGAGCCCCTCGTCGGGCTCTGTGCTGACTGCCAGCTCAGAGCCTGGAGCCTGTTTCAGTCTGTGACTCCCTCTCTCTCTGACCCTCCCCTGCTCACGCTGTCTCTCTCTCTCTCTCTCTCCTAGAAATAAATAAAACATTAAAAAAAATAATAAAATAAAAATAAATAAATAAAAATGGACGTTCTTGGCTTGGGCGTTTTGTCCACAAATATTCATGAGTTTTTTCTATATACCAGCTCTCCGCTGACACTATGGATCATAAAAAGAAATTTAATAATCAGTCCCCACAGGACTCAGAGATCGGCTAAGTAAACTGACGTTGGTGTATGCCACGGAGTAGTATGCGGCAGTTAGAAAACAATGACAGTCATTACAGAAACAAAGGTAGATTTTAAAAACAAAGGGTCCTTGGAAACATAGTAACGTTTTCATGAATTATGCATACACGGATATATCTCATTAGTGTAGACGCTTGCTGGGGCAGGCAGGGCGATGGCACTGGGAATCCGGAGTGAAGAGGGAAATAAAATAAGTCAAGACAAAAGTGTTAGGAGCTGAAGAGTCTGATTAATTCAACCTTCTGCCCCTGAAGTTAAAAAAAAGTCTTGCAGAGTTTAGAATCAGCATTTAGAATAGTAAAACAGGGGTGCCTGGGTGGCTCCGTTGGTTAAGTGTCCAACTCTTGGTTTCGGCTCAGGTCAAGATCTCACGGTTTGTGAGTTCGAGGCCCCCATCAGGCTCTGTGCTGACAGTGTGAGGCCTGCTTGGGATTCTCTCTCTCTCCCTCTCTCTCTGCTCCACCCCCACTCACTCTGTCTCTCTCAAAATAGATAAATAAACTTAAAAATTTGTTTTAAATAGTAAAACAATCAAGACAGCCATGGATTAAGTCTCAGAAAACAGGGCATAGACACCAAGAGTAGGGTTAAGAGGTTGGAAAGAGGAAATAAGCAACGCTCGAATAGGACCCTCAGGATGAGCAGGGGCCGCTAGCAGTACTTGACAACATCAGAGGGTCTTTTAGTCAGGTAGAAATAAGACAGGGCTCCTGCCCTATGAGAAATCACGACTGAAAAATTTTTTTAAAGCAGATGCAAAAATTACTGACATTTCCCACATTTGGTCAAATGTGGACAAGGGACTATGTAAAGTGGTTGAAGATAAGGGCGAATCATACAAGGCCTTGACTGTGAATCAGGGGAGGGTGGGCTTTATCCTTTAGCTTGGAAATTTAAAGACAGTGGGGAGACTGGAGGAAAGGTGCTCTACAGAGGTTCCTCTAGAGTAGCATGCAGGGAGGGGCGCTTCAGTGGCTCAGTCGGCTAAACTTCTGACTTTGGCTCAGGTCATGATCTCGCAGTTTGTGGGTTCGAACTCTGCGTCAGGCTCTGTGCTGACAGCTCAGAGCCTGGAGCCTGTTTCAGATTCTGTGTCTCCCTCTCTCTCTCTGCCCCTCCCCCACTCCTGCTCTGTGTCTCTCTGTCTTTCAAAAATAAATAAACATTTAAAAAAAATAGAGTAGTGTGCAGGGAGGTCCATGACGTTCTGCTGCGGTCCAGCTAGGAGACAAACAGAGAATGGAGACAGGAGACCACTGAGCAGGAGAGGGAAGGAGGGGTCAAAAGTGGCAGCAAAGCTGCCACTGATTGCTGATGAGCAGCCGGCTAGCAGGAAGACAGATACGAAAGAGCAGAAGATGGTTGCTAAATTGAATCTGAGTGATGGGAGAATAATGTGTTCAGTGGAGGGGTTAGGAAGCAGGCTCATTTAGGATGACAAAGACACTAGGTTTATCCGTTGATGAACTGACTGTTCCTGGAATTCAGGATTTGTTTGTTTCCTTTTTTTTTTTTTTTTTGAGAGAGAGACAGAGAGAGGCAGAACACAAGCGGGGGAGGGGCAGAGAGAGAATGAGACACAGAATCCTTAGCAGGCTCCAGGGTCTGAGAGGTCAGCAAAGAGCTTGACACAGGGCTTGAACCCATGAACCGTAAGATCATGACCTGAGCCAAAGTCGGACGTTTAACCGACTGAGCCACCCAGGCACCTCTGATTCAGTTCAGGTCCGAAACATGGTGCTTCCCTGCTTCTGGAAGTAGACAGTGGAGCAGAGAAGGGGCAGGTGACCCAGAGACCCCCGGGCAGGCTGCAGGGGCGGACCTGCTGCCCCCTGGGGGTAGTAAGAGGCATGGTAGGTACTCAGGAACTGTGGTGTGAATGAACTTCGGGATTCCTTACTCAGCAGCCAGTGTTCTCTCCGATGCCAGATTGCAGCTGTCACTAACCCAGGATGTCACTAAATCCTTCCATGGCTCCCCAGTGCCCACAACCTAGCCCCACCGACTGCCCAAAGCCTCCTTTCCCCACCTCATATCCAAGGGCACTCCTTGCACACCCCCACTCCACTCCAGCCCCCGAGCTCTCCAGGATGGCCCTGATGTAGCCCCCCACGCTGTCCCCCATCCCTCCAAGGTCAAGCCCATTCCTGCCCCTGCCTTTGTCCATGCCTCTCTCTGTCCCCAGATNCCCTTCTCTGACTGGTGAACTCCTCACCCTGCCAATTCCTGCTCCTGTGCACCTCCTCTCCTAAAGCCTCTGTGCTCTCAAGGAAATTGTGACGGCCTCTCTGCTCACATGTATTTGGGAGCACAGCCTGAGCTCCCAAAATTGTGGGCTGTCTTATCTTTACAGCCCCTGCTCTCGGTGTTTGTCCCAGTTTATTTTCTTACTTAAACCATGGATCTATTTCATACAACATTATTTGGGGCTTAAAAACACACAAAGTTTCTTTATAGTTCGTAAGTATTCAAAGGAAATCTGGAGTCAAAAGAAATCAAATGTTAATATTTTAAAGAATGAGAATTAGCCGTACCTACTCTAATTTAGCAATGAAATAAGAACACAGACTTGGCATCTCCTTTTATTCAACCTGTGATCATAGGATGCCAAAGAGAGAGCCAGCCTTCTTTCTCTCACGCTCTGATTTTCAGCCCAACGGTGTTACTTCATGTTTGAGAAAATCACACAGGCTCAGTTCTTTCCAAAATGCCGAAGCAACTCTGAACTGAAAAATTACTGTGTGATACGTGTGTATAGTTATTTAACAGAAGCCATAATTTGGATCCTTTGTCACACTGGACCTGGAGCCACCTAAAAAGAAATACTTGTGCTTATTTTTTTTACAGCATTTTTATGCATCACTGCACGTATTTACCATCTTGGTCAGGAGGCGTGGAGGACATTTTTGAGATTGGAATTCTTAAACAAAAATATTCAGATATAAATAAGACTTTAAGGAGTTTCCAAGAATCTCTTATCTCAACTCCAAGGTTAAAATCTGATAGAGCAGAACAATGCAGCTCATAATTTACTTCTATTCAACAAGCATTTATTAAGTGCCAACGAAGTGCCAAGTAGTGTGCAAAAATGTGTATGTCACAGTATCTGTTTTAAAATTTTTTTAATGTTTATTTTGAGAGACAGACAGAGTGTGGGCAGGAGAAGGGCAGAGGGAGAGGGAGACACAGAATCTGAAGCAGGCTCCAGGCTCCGAGCTGTCAGCACAGAGCCCGACACGGGGCTCCAACTCAAAAACTGTGAGATCATGACCTGAGCCAAAGTCGGACACTCAACCAACTGAGCCACCCAGGCGCCCCAACAGTATCTGTTTTTAAAGCACTCACCTCCTAGCAAAAGAGGCCGGTATGTAAATAAGGCAGGGAAATAAACTTAATAATAGAAAGTAGCCATGACATACATGTTTGCCTGGATGCTACTTCCTTCTGTCCCCATTGGATTTGGACTCTGAGCTTTCTTCATATTCAAATCCTAAAACTTATTCTGAACCACTTTTAGCCTTTGGCAGTTTTGTGGGGCATCACAGTGACGGGGTGGCAGGATTTTGTGTGAGCTGTGCACACGGCCTACCTTTAGCATATTTATACCTGGCAGTAGAAATTCAAAGCATATCAAAGAATACCAGGGCTTTGCCCCCAAATTCTTGTTTGATTATACACATTGTATAATCAAGTTTCTAGCTATTGGCTCCTAAAAGTTAGCTTGAAGCTTTTGAAAACTAGATGTGGACATCAAGATTAAGTAATACCAGTTACGCTTGTTGCCAGTAGCATGTTTCTGCTGCTGCTTTTTTTTTTTTAAGTTTTTCATGTTTATTTATTTATTTTGAGAGGGCACAAGCAGGGAAGGGGTGAAGAGAGAGGGAGAGAGAGAATCCCAAGCAGGCTCCACGCAGTCAGCACAGAGCCCAACACAAGGCTCAATCTCACGAACTGTGAGATTATGACCTGAGCCAAAGTAAAGAGTCAGACACTTAACCAACTGAACCACCAAGTGTCCCATGTTTCTGCTTCTTAGCCTTCTTGGCAGACAGAGCCAGAGGTATATACATGTACATGTACAGATGCCTACACATACATAAAAATGTGCATACACACATGTACATATAAACACACACATGCACGTGCCTATATATAATTTCATGATCATGAATTTACACCATCTCAAAGTCAAATCCATCCCCACAGTGTTCTGTCTGGCCTTCCCCCATTCCAGATTTATGTCTCCTTTTCTCTGGCTTCCAACAGCAGGGCACAACCACTTTGGGAAAATGTTTGGCAGGGCCAACTATAATTAAACATATATGTGCCCATGATCAAGCAATTCTACTTCTGGGGCTATCTCCCAACAGAAATGAGGACTTACTTACATCCAGCAAAAACATACACAAATGTTTATAGCAGCTTTACCGACGAGAGCCAAAAACTAGAAACAACCCCCAAACCAGTCCATAACAGAAAAAGCAAATAAATTGTGGCATATTCATATAATACTAAGCTGCTATGGAGAAAATGAACTACTGATAAATGAAACAACTTGGACAAATTTTATGGGTATGAAGTTAAGTAAAAGATGTCCAGCACAAAAGAATATTGTTCCATTTATTCGAAATACAAAAACAAGCAAAATTACGGTGCTAGAGGACAGAGCAGTAATAACCCTGGAGGCTTGTGAGGTTAGTAATGACTTTGAGGGAGCAGGAGGGAGCCTTCTGGGGGTCTGGAATGGTCTACATCTTGATTTGGGTTGTAGTAACACGGATATAATACAAATATAAGAAATCATCTGGCTATATAAACTTATAATTTAAATACATTGCTATATGAATTATATCCTAATTTTAAAAAATTGATACAGCTACCAATTGGGCTGCTGGAAACTCACTCAACTGAAATGAATTAATCAAACGAATCTCACATGTGCTCGGGAAATGACAGCTACATCAGAACTTAATCATCTTCCCGGCAATGACTGCTTTTCTGTTGTAAGACACATGCCGTGCCCCTAATGTAAGAATGGGGAGAATTGTACATCCTAGGATTTGTACAATTCTTTGTCTTCCCTGCTCTCAGTATCTGCCCTGTTGTCGAGGCAAAGCCAGGTATGAGACATGAAACCATTCCTGCCTTGATCGAGAAGCTTTCCCTGTCGATTAGGACTCAAAAGCAAGAGACGGTTAGAGTAAAAATCAAAATATAATAAAAGAGTGGTTTTCCAGCTTTAAAAGCACCACAACCACCTGGAGGGCTTGTGAAACCCAGATGCTGGACCCCACCCCAGAGTCTGGGGTTCAGCCGGCCCGAACCCACACTTCTAACCAGCTTCTGGGGGTGCTGCTGGCCCAAGGACCACACTTTGAGAACTCCTGGTGTCATGGAAAGATTATGAAATCAGAGTATCAAAGTTCAATTCCTGAACTCCACTAATAATCTGTGACCTTGAGCAAGCTACTTAATCTCTCTGAGCCTCTTTCCTCTTCTGTATAATAAAGGTAATATGTGTCCTGCTTGCCTCATGCGACTGGCTTTTGTATTATGTGAATTCCTTTCTGTTTTGAAAACCATAAATCATTAGACCAGAAGTTCTTCAGTTCTTTGTGTCATGAACTCCCTTCTGAGGTTCCCTCTCAGCTACTGATTTTAAATCCATAAAATAAGATACAGACGAGTACAGGGGAAACCAAATATATTGAAATATAATTATCAAAATATTTTTAGAAAACAAATTTGCTTCTTAGTAATTTTTAGTAACATGTGCTTCTTGAAAATAGGAGATCTCGTGGAGGGCCTAATAAATACTGTTATTTCAGGATAGCGATGGGTTTTTAAAAAAATATTTTAAAATACCGGTAACATTTGTAATGTCCTATGAATACATAGGTGATTTCTGTTGGTGGCAGACATTAAAGAAACCGCTAACTCTATCAGGATACAGTACACAAAGTACTGCTAATACTATTATGATTAGTTGCCAAATTTATCATAGAAGGAATGCTCCAATCAGGATGTAACCGACAGACCCCTCCATACTACCCTCCAAGGTGGCGGTATGAAGTGAGTGGGTGTGTTCCATTTTCGGGATATCCAGATTAGCAGACATATTCTGAGACTCCCTTGGGTTTGTGCCCCCGTGTGAGCTTCCGTGGAAGCCCCTAGACTGGGGTGACGATAGCAGGCTGCAGACCTCGAGCTGGCATTATGGTGACACCTGGTGACATCTAACCCTCTCGTCCTGGAGCCTGGTCTGCCACTTCCCAGATAGCTTCTTAGAATTACTGAAACATTAAGAAGCTTGGGATTTGGTTAGGAGGAACTCCCTTTTCATTTCCCAAACGAAGACACAGATGATGAGCTCACAGGGATCTGTTCTCTGTAAGGAGACCACCTACCTTGTTTGGATGTGGGGACTGGAGTTCGGTCGGCAACAGAGGGCATTAAGATTGTGGGATGAAGTGCCTGAGAAGGAGGCCTTGGGTCTATAAGTGATTCCTGTGTGAATCTTGGAGAAGCGCATTGTTGGTGCGGATAGTTTAGGCCACACGTAGAGACCCAGAGTTGACAGCTAAAACGAATGAAAGCCATATGTCACAGGAGAGTGGAGGTTTCCTTATATTGACATAGCTGTGACAAGCTTCGCCAAAGCTTGACCTTCCGTGAACACACCCACTAGCAAGAGCCATGAGTCACCTGCACCTTTTTGTGGGGTAGTTCTGGACACCATTACACAGCCCTAGAACGGCTTACAGGCACGTAAATTGTAGGTGCAGCTGCTTTCAATATGCAAGCCCAGGTGGGGACTAGCTCTGGAGCCGTTTCAGAAGCTAACCCGTGGCCATATGGAATCAGGCCCGTGTCTGCTAAAAATCTCACATGGGTTTTTTTATGCTTCACTATTATATGGTGAAATATTCATCTAAACCCGGAGAGCAAGGGCATGGGTAACAGTAGTAGATGGTAAAAAGATTTGGGGTCCCCATGTTTTATTTACTGGGAAGCCCTCACATTTCCCTCCTATGCAGTATTTCAAATGAGTTTTTATGGACTTTTTGTCTCCAGATAACAACCTCTTCTAGGATCTTGCCATTAAGAGCAATAAAACCTTAGCCAGAACCTACCTCAGTTCTGAACTTTGGATCCTTTGAATGAGATTTTAAGAAGAACCACTAAAAAAGGGAAAAATATGTATTTCCTTCGGGAGTATCTCTGCTTGTACCATGTCCTTTAAATTCACTTAAAAATGTTGAAGCTTTAAAGGAGGTAATATATACATACGGTGAAACAAATTCTAAATGGCAATAAAATGATATAAAATGGGAAATTAATGTCTCCCATCCCCGCATAAACCCTTGTTCTGTCCCCAAATGTTAACAGTTTTATGACTTTCTCTGAAAAGCTTTATGAGTGTGCATACATGTTTTATGTAAATGCTTTTATTTAAAAGTATATACAAATGAGATCATACCAAACATACTGTTCTGCATTTTTGTTTCATTTAAAAATTTGAGGCTCCTGGGTGGCTCAGTTGGTTAAGTGTCTGACTTCGGCTCAGGTCATGATCTCACAGTTCATGAGCTCGAGCCCCGCGTCAAGCTCTTTGCTGACAGCTCAGAGCCTGGAGCCTGCTTCAGATTGTGTCTCCCTCTCTCTCTCTGCCCCTCCCTCACTTGTGCACTGCCTCTCTGTCTCTCAAAAATAAAGTGAACATTAAAAATTTTTAAATAAAAATTTATCACGGAGTTATTCTCATATCTTGTTGTTTGTAGGGCCACATGGCATCCCACTGTGTAGATATTCAGTATGACAAATTATGTAAACAATCTTCTACTGAGGATTGAGGTACTTAGGTTGTTTGGGGGCTTTCTCTATTTAAAAAAATCTGCAGAGAATACCCTTGTTACAGACACTTTTGTGTCCTTATAAAAGTATAGCCCTCAAAGTAGTTTCTTACAAGTACCATTCTTGGGTCAAGTGTATAGGCACTTAAAGTTTTAGCAATGTAACCAAACTGCCCTTTAGTATGGTTGAATAGGTTTACATTTCCACCAACAAGGTTATGAATGCTTGCTTACTCACACACCTACCAATTCTGGCAATATTAAATATTTTAAAACATTTGCCGAGGTGATGGGTCAAGAATATCCCATTGTGGTTTTGATTTGCATTTCTTAAATTATAAGTAAGGCAGAGTAGCTTTTCATTTGCTTATGGAATATTTGGACTTGGTTTTCTTTAAATTGCCTGTTGATCATTCTTTGCCTACCTTTCTTTTGAACTGGTACCTTTCTCTGCTATGTAGTCGTGCCTTCAGCAAATATGAATCCCTACTGTGTGGTAAGCTCTCCGCTGATCACTGGACCTGTAACAGTGAGGAAGCATGCTTTGGAGCTGGCAGTGTTCTGCGAGACAAACACTGCTCTGAATGGATGTATACACAGACTTGAGTTAAGTGCCTTGGATGAGAGGCTTTGACATCTCTTCGAGCCTGAACTGGGAGTTGGGGAAGACTGTCCTGAGAATGGACATCTAAAGAACAGATCAGATTCAGGGTTCGGAGAAACACTTCTGGAAGAAGGAACAGATTGTGGAGGGAACATGAGGTCCTAGGTGAGCTAAAAGAAGGCTGGGGAGCAGAGCACAGAGAGCAGAATAAAAGTGGTGCACGATGAGGCTAGACCACAACACCGTGGACCACATCACCCATTAAGGATCAAGGGCTTCTTCTCTTACAGATATAGAAAGCCATTGAGGGATGTTGACCCATAATTGATGGTCCGATCTGCATTCTGAAGAGATTACTCTGGCTGAGAAGCAAGGAAATAGGTAGACCAATTAGAAGGTTTTGAGTTAGTCTGGATGAGATCTGGTGGTAGTCTTGCCCTGGATTATGACAGTGGACATGGAGAGAAGTAGACGGGTTCAAGAAATATGGAGGAGGTGGGGCACCTGGGAGGCTCAGGGTTGGGCGTCCGACTTTGGCTCAGGTCATGATCTCACAGTTCGTGGGTTTGAGCCCCGCATCGGGCTCTGTGCTGACAGCTAGCTCAGAGCCTGGAGCCTGTTTCAGATTCTGTGTCTCCCTCTCTCTGACCCTCCCCTGCTCATGCTGTCTCTCTCTCTCTCTCTCTCTCTCTCTCAGAAACAAGTAAAACATAAAAAAAGAAATATGGAGGAGGTCAAATAAAATTTGATGATGGACTGGATGTAGGGGAGGAGGAAGGGAAAGGTGTCCAGGAAAATTCCTCCATTTCTAATGAAGAGGAAATGTTGAAAGAGGTCAAGGGTAAGTTCAGACATCTGAGGGCAGCTGTCAAGTAGGCAGTTAGATAAAGAAGTCTGGGACCAGAGGAGAAGTCTGGATTGAAAGCAGAAATTTGGAAGCCAGTGGAATACAGTAAATAAAGCTATGGCATAGATGAACTTGCCCATGAAAGTACGGCACCCAAATCAGGTCTACTCTTCATCCTCAAGGAACGCTAATATTCAGTAGCCGAGTAGAGAAAGATGACACAGAAATAAAAGAACAGATAAGCAGCCCAAGAGCTGGACAACAGCAGGCTGAGTACGGTGTCTCAGAACCCAGAGCAAGAATGTTTCTGATAGGATGGAGGGGCCCGTACGGCTGAATGCTGCCCCGGCATCTAGCAAGGGCAGACCTGGAGCACGCCCATGGGATTTAGCAACAGGGAGGTCCTGACGACATTAATTTGAATTGTTTCAATGGCATAGTGGGGGCAGGAGTCAGGTTGGAGATGCTGATAAATGAATGGGAAGTGAGGAAATGGAGAGACCATATGGACCACTCTTAAGTGCCATTTTTGAGAGAAAACAGCTCTGAACCTATTCTTCCTTAGTCTCTACTCTTAACCTTCTTTGCACTCAGTAAGCTGAATTGATTTTATAATTCGGTACTTGGTGTTCCACAGCTGTGGTCTCCCTGTAGCCATGGCAACCAGACAACCAGGGATGGAGTCTGGCAGTGGGGGGTGGGGGGGATGCCCACCTCTAAACAGGAGGCTCTTCCACCCCTTGGAACAGCTCTGACTCTGCCGGCCCCCAGACACTCATTGTAGAAACGCTGCCGAAAATGTGTTTAAGAAACAAAGAGTCCTTATATTTTCGAGACACCTCCTGAAAATTGTAAGGATAAAGGGGGTCCAGGATTTGCAGAGGGAAACAGGATAAGCCAAAAGTTGATGATTATTGAAACTGGGCGATGGGTATATGGAGTTTTATTATACTGTTCTCACTGCTTTTGTTTATATATAAATTTTTCCATAGTACATTGTACAAAATTAAATTTAGTAACTCTGTGAAAGTGAGGTCGCCTAGACCCAGGGACTGTCACAAGCCCACTGTGTATAAGACACTTACCACAAGATCTCCTTTCAACCCAACCCACCATTGGCTTGTGAGTTTCAAGGTGCCAGATGCCCTAAGGGAAGAAAGTCAGTTCTCACATGCTGTCCTTTCTCCTCTCATTAACCTGAGCACCTTGTTCCTTGCCGCTCTTCTTTGTTACCTCCCTCCTGAGCACGGACACAGTTTTGTACCTTCTCGTCTTCACCAACTTGAGCAAGTTCCCTCCCATCCCTAATCAACGCTCTGAGGGATGGGGACATGTGCCTGCTTAGCTGTGTCGCGAGGATTAATTTTGACCGGGTATGTGGGAGCATCTAGCGTGGCCCCAAGCCTCAAAAGCCCACAGAAGTCAGGAAGGTCATACAAATGAATGAAGGTGAGCAGCAAGGAGAAAATCTTGTGATCCTCTTGACCTATTGTTAGTTTTGTCAGTTTTAGTAGACACACAAGTAGAAAGAATTATAAGCGAGTTTCTATTTCTGTAAGACAAACAACAATGCAGGCATGATCATAAATGGAATAAATAATCCATCGTTGTAAATAATAGACAGTAAACTGAGACTCAGCCTCAGTATGGGGGAGTGTTAGGGATTGGGGGGAATAGGTCAGAGCAGAGCACAAAAACCCCATCTAACGGGATGGTCCTTCTCAGCTCCAGCTAGTTCCTGCCATGGAGGATGGTAGACCCAATGGTAACATGTCTTCTTGTTTTACAAAAGAAGCTAGAAGCTACAGAACCCAAATTGAATTTGGGTTCAATTATTTAAAAACAAAACACTATGACAGCCAGACTAAGCCTATCTGTGGGCCAAAATCAGCTCGCGGGCTGCCAGCGTGCAACCTCTCACCTAGATAATGGGATATACTACGGTTTCCCCTCCCCTCCTTTTCTCTTCTTCCTCTGACTTTCCACGCCTCCTCTCTTATTTCCACACTCTTCTCTCCTGACCACTCTTGCCCCTCCCTTCTCTCCTAAGTTCAAGGGATGGAAGGCATTGAATGGGTTGAAAAAGTGAACCGAGAAGTTGAAGAAACCCAAAGGGATGTGATCGGGATGCCTCACCGCCCCCGGGGCCTGAATCAGTTCCTGGCACATAGTGGATCCTGATGGAACACTTGAGGGGTCACCTCACTTTCTTGTGTGTGCCTTGCCCTTACCCAAGGAATTGTCTTCTCTCCACAGCTTTGCGAAGTCGTTCTGGCCGCTCCATCATCAACGGGAACTGGGCAATTGACCGGCCGGGAAAGTACGAAGGCGGAGGGACCATGTTCACCTACAAGCGTCCAAATGAGATTTCGAGCACCGCTGGAGAATCCTTTCTGGCTGAAGGCCCCACTAATGAGATCTTGGATGTCTATGTGAGTCTCGATGTTTCTGGACTGTTTGGATTTTGCATCTCGCTCCTTCTAAGTCCCACACTGAGCACAAATAAGCAACAGCTTGTTGCCCGTGCTCAATAAAACCATTTGAGCTGAGCCTCTGAGGTGCCTAAATGCTTGGCGTTCACCTCCACCATTCACCCCCGTATGTACCTAGTTCGCAGAAACCTTAAACTCTGCCAGATGCTTATTACCCTCAGAGTTTACTGACCCCCTAAAACCATTTTTACTTGCTGAACCAAATCAGAGGCAAAACATACCCTTTATTTCATGAGCACTGGCTCCGCTCCCAGCACTTTTCTCCTAATGCTAATTTGGCATGTTTTCTTTTTATGGCAAAAGAAAGCAAATGCCCAAGGCAAGACGGGACCGCTCAAGTCCCCAGCCCTCTCCAAATTCTGTGAAAGCAAAGGAAGGAACGAGAACCCCAGAGTACTCCAGACGATGTACAGTAAAGCTTGGAGGAACAATACAGACGTTTACTACAAGTTCCTTGCCTTGCAGAAGACACAATCTGGGATTTATTCTTCAGGAAACTAAATTATTACATTGCCCAAGAGTGTAAAACGGTCCTTATTTTTAAAAGAAACTACTAAAATCCAGTCTTCCTAAAATGATCAGGAAATAAAAAAGGTGACAAGAAATAAAATTCCAATCAGGTTTTGGTAAAGACGAGCTCAGCCACAGACCTGTAGTCTCTTCCTATCTCCAAAGCCATCCTAATCTGCATGGTATTTGCGGTTTTAGGATTTTATAAATATTCACTCTCCAGCTATATAGTTACATGTTCATTCCTGTTGGGCCTCGTGGCTCATAGACTAAAAACTATAAAAGAAGCCTTGTTATAGTTAATTTTGAATATTTTTCTTTAAGACTGTCCAGTTGGTTGTTGGACTCTGGGTAAGTTTTCAATGGCATCAGGGGTAAAAACTCAGGTTGTTAAAGGCCCACTGTGGGTGGTCTGGCATTTGGTGGCCAACAATAATTTCATTAACGGGACAGGGTTTGCACTGGCAGAATGCTCATGCAGAAGAGGCATGGGGGAGGCAGGGAGGGTTTCCAGCCTCAGACCCACTGTTAGATCATGTGGAAAGAGAAAACGAGAGAATTCGGAGTAGATGGTGGGAAACAGAGGTCACACCACTTCCCCCCTTGGGATTCTGTGCTCACCACCATGGTTCCTGAGTGTAGGGAGCTCAGTGGTTCTCATGTCTGCCTCCCCGCGGGTGATTGTAGAATGGAGGCCCCATTTCACATGCAGGGAGCAGGTAAGGGATGATGGCGGGCAGAGGGGACACTCTCATGAACAAAAGAGGTCCCACCATGCAGGAGTGACCTGGAGACGCTTGTGGCTTAAAGATTCCGAGAGAGCTGTGATTCTAACCTCCTGCTCCAGATGAAGAAATCCAAAACTGTGAGACCGTGGGACTTGCTCTAGGGTATGCAACTGGCCAACAGGAGAGCCCCTTTATAAAGCAGGAGGGACAGAAATCACGGAATGGGACAATGTCTCCTTGCCTGACTCATACTTATACCGAGGATTCCCATTCTGCTGCTCCATTTAGCCCAGCACCCTGCCTCTCACCAGGAAGCCCAAAGGACTTTGTGTTCCAAAGCCAATAGGGAGGGACTTTTCCTGCAAAGCCATGCTGATTGACTTTGTGGTCTTTGTCCCAGACGATGTTTAATTCCTGACTTCTGCAGCTTCCTGCTTGATATCCTGCTTTTGTCATTGGTTCCTGAGAGAATAGGAACCAGGGAGACTTACTTCCCTTGCACCTGTTTTCCTGACCCCCATCTCTTTGCGGGTCTGGAGCTTTCCATGGATGAGAGGGGATGAGATCCAGAGAGTGAACGAGGGAGAGGGTGGGGCAGACCTTTCCTGAGCCTGCCTCACGGCCAAGTAGAGTTCTTTGAAGGGACCTCAGAGATCCCAGACTGGCTCTGCGCAAAGGGCTGATTCTTCCTTGCGTGACTCTCTCTCGCCATCTAGTGTTCAAATGTGTTCCCCTGTGGCCTAAACAGGGCTGTTTGGGCCATTTTGAGAGCACTGAGCGCGATCTAAACTATGGTATAAGATGGTTGAGAGCCAACAGAAGTGTTCTGCTACCACCGTTCCCATCTTCCTATTTGGAATGTACAAAACCTTCCCCCTAGTTCTCTTCCAAGTTCTTTATTCTTCAAAAGCAAATAACAAAAAATGATCTGGAAAGAGCTTTCATTTCATCTGCCACAGGTTCAACCATATGATTAGATCTGAATCAACCCACTCATTTAAAGACAGTGCCATTTATACCACAGAAACTCGGCCAGCAGGAAAGGAGTGTGTGATGGTGCAGTGACATTGACCTTTGTGTTGGCAGATGATACACCAGCAGCCTAACCCAGGAGTCCACTATGAGTACGTCATCATGGGGACCAACGCCATCAGCCCCCAGGTGCCTCCTCACAGGAGACCAGGTAAAACCTCTCGTGTTGCTGCCAAGCATGCCTGCTCTGTCCTCTTAAAGCACCTCCCACCCCCCTGTCTCTTCCTGTGCATCTCCCCTGTGTGTCTCAGTTAACACAGGGAAAACCCCTGGACACGCGCTTGGTATCAGAGGATGCTTTACTGTTTGTCTGAGCCCTTGCTGATGAGTGTGTCTCATTCACTTGATTCAGAAATGAGGTGAACTTCCTGGATCTATCGTTCTAGTTCGACATTTTGAAAGCCCTGATATTAGTTTCCTACGGCTGCCGTAACAAATCACCGCACACTCAGTGGCTTAAAACAACACACATTTGCTGTCATACAGTTTGGGAGGTCAGAGGTCCGAAATGGGTCTTGCTGGGCTGGAATCAAGGTGTCGGTGGGCCATGCTCCCCTCGGAGGCCCTAGGAGACTGTCGCCCTGCCCTCTCCACCTCAAGAGGCCTCTTGCCCTCCTTGCTCCTTGGCCTCTTCCTGCACCTTCAAAGCCAGCTGAGTAGCACCTTCAGATCTCAGGCTCTGACCCCCTTCTTCCGTCATCACATCTCTGTCTCTGACTCGCCTCCTGCCTCCTTCTTGTGAGCATGTTGATGATGCCACTGGGCCCATCCAGACAATCCAAGACAAGTCTCCATCCCCAAATCCTTAACTTAGTCACACCTGCAAAGTCCCTTTTACCATATATATACCATATATTCACAAGTTCCAGGGGTGAGGATGCCAACATCTTCTGAGGGCCATCATTCTGTCTATTTCCTGCCTTTTCTCTTGGTCCCCTTTGCTTCGGTTGACACTGCTTTGACTTACAAGAAAAGAATAACGAGTTCGCGCCTAGGTACCTGCCTCTTTCCTGTGGGCTCTGCTGATAGACACGGCAGGCAGACATCTCTTTACCAAATGATAAGGGAGCCCACCACCCAAACGGAGACTGTCTCTTCCGTCTTTTGAAGAGGAAGTTCTGCATAAGTATTAATCATATCATCACTCACACACCGAGTCGTTCCTCTGTGTCAGATACTGCTGAGCCCTTCACATAGATTAATTAACTCATCCAATTATTACAATAGTGCTCAGAGGAAGGTGCTATTATTAGCCTCATTTTAAAAGTAAGGAAATGGAAGCTTAGAGAGATTGACTTATTCGCCCCGGGCCCACAGTGACCTCAGGCCAGCCTGTGTGACTAGCCCCTGTGCCTGTCATACTTTCTGGGTTACCTGGTGTGACACCTGTCCTGGGAAGTGAGGGGACAGGAGCCATCTGGCTGCATGGAGACAACGGGTGTGCGCCCGGCCTGTGGGGATGCCAGTATTGCTCGAACAGCAAATCAGCACACTCAGCCTGACCAAGGTGGAAGCCACTTGCAGGAACGATACATAGTCTGAGAAGCCAAGTGCAGATGGCAGAGTATTGAGGTTGCTGAGGCCCGATGCTGATCGATAGGGCAATTGGACAGACAACTTGAAATCATATAAGTGGATGATGATTGAAAAGCTTGATGAGTCTCAGCTGATGTGTAGCATGGGATTGATGACAGGGGACAGACAGGCCCAGAAAAAGTCAGTTGTAAGAAGTTGATGAGGAGGGGCGTTCTGGACTAGGCTTTACCCTCCGGGAGCTCGGGCTTCACCCTCCATGAACTCAAATTCGGCTCTGCTGCTTTCTGCTGGCTTGCTTCAGATAAGTCAGGAACTCTCTGAGCACATCCCCAGTCTACAAAGTAGTGAGGGAAGAACCCTACACGCCAAGGATTTTTTGGAGGGGACAGGCCGTGGAAGAGGAGATTGAATATCAGGTATCCATCCCGGCACAGTGACCAGTGCAAGGTGAGGTCTGCAAACAATTTTCAAACATTTTTTGTCCCATAGCATTTTAGTCTCACTTATATGTGGACTTAAATTGCATATAGTATTTTAAGCCAGGAAGTATGATAAGCAGCCAACTAAATAAGAAATACTGGTGAAGGTGGGGAGGAGGNAGAAGCCCTAACTTTTAACTGGATTCTGCGGTAACTTTGGAATTTGCCTCCTTAGTTTGTATCTAACTAGTATATCTTGAACAATATTCAATCAAAATAGAAATATATAAAGTTAGATGCAAGTACTCCGTAATTAGCCAAACTTGGAAGCAAACAAGATATCCTTCGTTAGGCTGTCTGACCAGACAGTGGAATATCATTCAGCACAAAAAGAAATGAGCTGTCAAGCCATGAAAAGACATGGAAGGAAGGTCAATGTACCTTATTCAAGTGAAAGAGGCCGATCTGAAAAGTCTCCACGCTGCATGATTCCAACTAGATGACATTCTGGAAAAGGCAAAACTATGGGGACATTAAACAGGTTGCCAGGGGCTACGGGGGAGGGAGGGATGAGTAGGCGGACAGAGGGTTTTAAGGGCAGTGACACTATTCTCAATGATACCATAGTGCTGGATACGTAGCACTACACATTTGTCGAAACCAATAGAATGTACAGCACCAGAATGAGCCCTGATGTAAACCATGGGCTTTGGGTGATGATGGTGTGTCGAAGCAGGTTCATGGATGGTAACAGCTGTATCGTGCTGGTAAGAGATGTTGATGGGGGAGGCTTTTTGGGAGGGGGGCAAGGGAGGATATGGAAACTCTACTTTCCACTTAATTTTGCTGTGACCCTACAACTGCTCTAAAAAAAAGAATAAGGTCTATTTAAAACAAAAAAAGAAGGCAATATGCCCCAACCTCATCCTTCCCATTCCATTCCAAGGGGGAATATCTCTTTACAGTTTGGTAGGACTCCACACCGCCCTTTCCTGTGCGCATAGAAGCATGCTTACAGCCACTTGGAACCTTTGTCTGTAATCTAAGTGTACAGGGGACTGGTCTTTTCCAGAAGTCTAACTGAGATCTTGCCTCAACTTCAAACTTCTTTGACACTTGTAGAAAATTCAATCTCAGTCAATACCGGGGCCCCCCACACACCCGCAATATGAGTAAAGATCACCATGAGTAAGGTCTGTGGTGCTCAGGAAACCCCAGCGCCCTGACTCTGGCCTCTCCTAGCCTGGGAAATAGTTCTGCCTCTCCCTGTGTCTGTCAAAAAATGCTCTCTACTTTTCCCTCCTTTCTTTTCCTCCTTCCCTTCGGCTGGATGGGTACCTGGGCCTCCTTCTTCTTACTAAGAACTCAGGCTTTCATTGTAGGAAGGAAGAGCTGTTGACTTTCAGCAGCTTTTACTTTCTCTCCTGCAAAACTCTGAGGCCAGAAAACCTAAGGGCTTGGCCACTTGGGCTGGGAGAGGAGGAGGGACAGACGCAAAGGGCAGAAAGCAAATTTAGCCTCCAGACGTGTTCTCCCACACCTGTGCAGGTCTGTGTATACAGACTGACTTCTGCTAGGCTTTTTCCTCTCATCAAACAACAGATCAGTCATATGTCACAACATATATTTGCTCCTTTTTTTTGTTGTTCCATTCTTTAAAAAACAAAACAAAACAAAACAAAACAGTAGTGGCACCTGGGTGGCTCAGTTGGTTAAGCATCCAGCTTCAGCTCAGGACATGATCTCACAGTTCGTGGGTGCAAGCCCTGCGTCAGGCTCTGTGCTGACAGCCAGCTCAGAGCCTGGAGCCTGCTTTGGATTCTGTGTCTCCCTCTCTCTCTGACCCTCCCCTGCTCGCGCTGTCTCTCTCTCAAAAATAAAACATTTTAAAAAATTATCATAAAAAAAAGTAACGCATCATCCAATCATGGTTGTAGCACAATGTGTTTTAACCAGTGCCCTAGTGGACGTTTAAATCCACTTCATTCTTTGGCTATTTCAAATAATGCTTTACTAGCCATGGTTGTGCCTACGGCTTTATGCAAAAGAATGAGAATATTTGCACAATAATGTCCTAGAAACTGAATCGCTAGATCAGGAGGTACGTGCATGTAAAACCTGGGTGAATGTGGCCAAATTGCTGTCCAAAACGTTGTGTCTTTCTATCTGCAGCTTCCCCCCTCCCCAGTGGATTTCCCTGTACCTTCCATGAGGGGCTTAGGGATTTAAGGGTCTCCAAAATTTCTGATCTTTACTGTTAGGCTGATAATGTCATGGTGGTTGTTTTTGTTTTCACGTGTAGTTCTTTGGTTATGAGTGAACTTGAGCGTTTTTGTGTGACTTTTGGCTGTTGTATTTTCTGTGACTGTTTCAGCTATTTCTATTTTTCCTGGCCCCTGCTTTTCCTACTGAGACATTCATTGTTTCCTTACTCACTTTTCATAATGTTTTGGATGTGAGGGGCATTAGTTTCCGCATGTCTGAAATCTCTGTGCTGGGAGCTGGAGATGGTGGCATGCTGCATAATTTCTAATGCGGAAGGGA
>NW_027527920.1:3043978-3071412 GCF_008692635.1 Crocuta crocuta | reverse complement strand
GGAAGGGATCTCCTCTGTCGGTACTCAGTGTTCTGTGTGTGCACCCGCCTCTCCTAGGGGAGCCCTTCAACGGCCAGCTGGTCCCGGACGGGAGGAGCCCCGAGGAGGGGGAAGAGAAGGAGGAGACTGAGGAGAGGGAGGCCATGCGCAGTGGGGCGCCTGAAGTACTCACGTCGGGGTCAGCGCAGGCCTTCCCAGTCAGGCATCCACATGCATTTGCCCCCCATCGGCCAGACAACCTGGTGCCGGCGGCGCCGCAGCCCCCGCGGCGAAGCCGGGACCACAACTGGAAGCAGCTGGGGACAACAGAATGCTCAACAAGTTGTGGGAAAGGTGAGCTCGAGTGTGGGCTGGGAGGGTGTCTGCAGAGCCCCACCCACCCACCCAGGAGAGGAATGTGTGGCTGGGCTCGAGGGACACGGCAAGCCCTCCCCTCCCTGAGCCTGACTGTGAGATGGCTCAGTGGTGTGACGTTGCGTTGAGGGTCCCCAGGACCACCCCCAAGCTTGATGATCCCCAGGAAGGGCACACAAGTCTCAGAGGAGCCGCTATGCTTACAACGTCTGCATTGAGAAGATACAGCTGGGTGTCATCCAAGGGAAAGCGCGTGTGTGGCCAAGCCCAGGGAGAAGCCAGGGGCCAGCTGCCAGGTGCCCCATCCCAAGAGAGCTGCATAGGGATGCACTGAGTTCTCCCAGCAGTGGTGGGCGACCGCGGGGGCCAAGTGAGGACAACCAGAGAAGCCTCTCGAAGTCTGAGGTCCGGGGGGCTTCTTGTGGCTCACTCGCATAGGCACGTAGCCCCCACATTACCGACATTGGCACCCAGAAGTCAAACAGATAGACAGGACATGGCCCAAGACCCCAGGCACAGAAAAACAGGCACTCACCCAAATCACACTGTTGGCACAACCTCCATTGTCAAACTGTTACACTGTTACACCAAGACAGAAAAACACCCGCCCGCAGGGTATTCCATGGGCTCAAGGGCCATAGTGAAGACAGGCCTTCCTCTGGAGTGTGCAGGGTCCGAGCACCCCAGACCTGCTGAGTTAACCCTCTCCGGCACGACGCGCTCATCAATAACCACAGAATGTGCTCACAAAGTTTAAGGTCCCACAAATACCAGACAAAACTCATTACACCTGAGAGTCCAGGAAAAAGCACACTGACTGGGCTTGAGGTGTTAGCTGGCTTTGGGCTCACCCCAGCACTCGCAGCCCTCTCCTTTCTGTAAAATCCTCATCCTGTACCATCCCATCATCCCGACCCCATCGGCTGAGACCCCGAGGACGGGCCCGAAGCCCAGTATTGCCTGCTCTCTGGACCCCTTGCAGGAAAGGAGCCCACACACCAGAGGGCACATGGGGCATCTCCCTAAACAAAGGAAGAGTTGCAGGTTTGGGAGAAGGGCTGCGGATGGCGTTCAAGTGAAATTTACATGACGCCACGGTGTGATCGGCTCAAAGCGAGCGTGGCTGTGTGCAAGAGGGTCAGTATCAATATTAGTCTGAACCACAGTTCAGGGCCCTATTTCCTTGAAAGCCCCAGTGTTGAGGCAGACGTGGAATGCGGTGTCCAGAAGCCTCGAACGTCCGGCACCTGGCTGGAAATCGATGCTGTTTCTCAGTTTCAAGGTGGCCTAGATCCTCAGTGCAAGAGTACATCTGTGGCCATCTAGGAACTGTGATGCAGGGGTACCAAATGCGTGGTAACAGCCTTCCATTTGTAACGAAGCCTTCTGGGTGACCCTAAAAGAGCTGTGCTTTGAGGAGAGGCTACCACAGAAACAGGGAGGCTCTACCCCAGGAAGTTTCTGCCGACAGAAAACTGTGATACCCTGGGAATACTGGTTTGGGGACTTTTTTTTCCTTTTCTTTTCTTCCAGAGGCTTATACCTGAGAGAACAAAATTCGGAAGCTTTGACATTAAAAAAAAAAAAGCCTTTCACAACCATCTCAAAGCCTTTATCTTTTTCCCAAGCACATTGGCTTAGTGGCTTTTGAGACTGAGATTTCCCAGAGCTGGTTCTTCCCCGGAGCTGGAGCCCCTCCTGTCTGGAACCCCGCCAGTTCCATGATGCCTGATAACTGATTTATGGAGCTGCTACTGTGCAGGTTTTATTGTGCATTTACTTAGTTTATGTGCAAGGAATGTGGACTGGGGATTCTCCGGGCTAACCTCTTTTTCAAGCTCTGTGAGGGAAGATGAAATGCCTATAGAATGTGTCTTCTCAGAGGCAGAAAGCTAGAGGTGGCTACACGGGAGGACCAAGACCATTTTAGTGAGGCTCCATCCGTGAATCTGTAAGGCACGCAGGTAACCTGGGAACCCAATGTGCCATTACTGAATACTCCATAGTTGGTGGTGTGGTGCCCGCTAACCGCTTACATTTGTGCTGGGTAAAAACAAGGGAAAGTTATAAAAAGAATTAAAATTGTTGGCATGTGGTTTTATATCAAAGATGGCATGCATGGAAGATTCTCTTCCCTTTCATCGCCTGGCCCAGCCTTCCCCGTAGGGTGAGATGTAGCCCAGTCAGAGACCATAAGGCATTGCCTGCAGACTTACTAGGATAGGGACAGAGAATGTGCTGTTTGCCAGCCCCACCTCCGTGCTGCTCACACAGTCCTGTGCTCACTGGATAGACGCCACTTCCCCCGGGGGTCATTCGACAGGTCTTTCTCTGCTCTGTACCAGGCATGATGCAGGGACCCCATTTCCAAAGATTCTGGTTATCATTCCCCCAGCCAACCCCAGTCTCTGTGATCCACACTGAGATTTAAAAAAAAAAAAAAAAAAACTGCCTCCCTTACTAATCGAGCCAGCAAACCGTTTACACCTCCTGACTTAGCCCAGATACATCTTCTCTGGGAAGCCCTTCCCGATTCTGCAAGGCCCAGGTGGGCGCCTATTCTGTAGGACCCCCCAGCAAATCCGGGACACATTTGTGCCCCAGCTCCGCGCAGCCTAGTGGTCTTCATGCGTGTACACTTCACATTGCCTGCACCTGGGATCGTACCAAGCACACACGCGGGCACCCCTCAAGTGATTCCTGAATTAATGGATATATTGTCACCACATCTCAAATGGGGTAGAGAAGCTATTAGAAAACGTGTAAGAGTAGCTTTTACATTTTCATGACACCCTAGGTACGCAAGGCTAGTATTGCCTTACTTGTGTCTTATCCGTAGCTGAAAGAATGTGGATTTATATCTTCGCAACTGGAGAATCTTCTCTAGATTTCCATGTTATGTTGTTTAATATTCTTAATAGTCTTCCTCCTTTGCGCACACACACGCACACACGCATGCACACACGGCGTCTGCCCCTAGGATGCCCGGGGTGATGTGTGCATAGTCTCCTTTACCCTGACAAACAGCACGATTTGTCCCGTCGAAGAGGTGTGGAAGGGGTGCCTTGGAAATAAAACAAGAGCAGAGAGGTGCTGTTCCCCGCCCTTGTGCGCCCAGACCCTTTGCTCTCCCGCGCGACAAATGGCAGCAGCCGTGGGTGCCCCTCCTTGGCTCCCTGTAAGGTTTGCTCCCGGCCGCAGCGGCCGCACCTGCAGGACAGATGAGGCGGTGTGGATGCGGCAGTGTCCAGCTCAGCAGTAGTGACAGATGTGCCGGGACAGGGCCCTTCCGAGCCTGCTGGTGCCAGCCAGCTCTTTCATGCACGACGCGAATCCACGCCCCCTGCGACCTCACCGCTTGTCCCCACACAAACCTTCTCCGGTCCTCCTGGCGGCTCACCAGACCGCACATGTCCATACCTCTCGCGGGAAAACCTCTCCTTTTGGGAAATGCTTTCAGCATCACAATATCCTCATCACGGAGAGGGCCCCGCCCCCGGGCAACCCAATGGTCCATCCAGCATTTCGCCCAGACCTCTGACTGGTCAAAATTTTGGCTCGGCTCAGTTGATTCCTAGAGTTTCAAGACCAGGGTGATATAATTTTTTTCTCCATATTCTGTCCCTCTTCCCATCGGCCTCTGTCCTGTCCCCTGAATTCATCGACTTGCCTCATTTAATAATTTCAGATTACCAGTGGTCTTGTTCTCCCCTCCAGCATAACAGAGCTCTGTTTTGATCAACACACGCAACACGAAACCCAACTAAAATGATCCCAGTTTTCCCTGCTGCTGAAGCCCAGCCAGCACCTGACCTCACCACCCCATTCTTGCTTGCCAGCAATTAGAGATGTGATAGAATGACGTGCTGTACAATGAAGAGATGGCCAGGTGCCATTTTGAGTGACAGTCTCCCTCTCTGCAGAAATCAAACCTGACCCGAAGAAAGAAACCATTGAGGTCATTGGAGTCCTCATAGTTCCGGTGTTTTCTCACCACCAGAGAGAGAGCCCCTGAATCCATGTCCTAGGCTGAACACGGGATCTGTAAAGGCACGAAGGGGGAGTGCGGGCAAGGCAGTGGCCATGTGCCAACAGCCCTAAGCAGAACCCATCTCTCCGAGGCACAGGAGCATTCCCACGGTAACCTGTATCCTTTTAGCCAAAGATATTAAATTGCCCCCTCGTCTGAGTGCCATGTGGTTGGAATAGTTACTTTTGCTTTCCAGTCCACAAACTTGCAAGCAGGAAAGGTAAACCCACATGGTCTGAAGGGATAAATAATAAGATTTTTACTTAATCCCTTCATAGCTGGGTCCCAAATGGATACCCTGCAAGGCGTGAATGGAATCTTATTCATCTTGGTGCAGGGAGCACAATGTGTTTAATGTTTGCTGAATTTAATTAAAAATCTCTTCTTGAAGCAGGTATGTCGCTAGACAAAATTCAATTCCACAAAAATGTTTGCTTCCTATTAATTAAATTAATTTAAGGAAAAAGTACGTTTTTTCTACTCAGCTAACAATTATACTTAATTGGAACACGGTTTTAAATAATGATCTCAAGCTATAGCTGCATTAGAAATTTTTACAACCAGAGTAGTTTTGAAACAAATGATCATTTCAGATTCAGAACTGTCTTACAAACGTTCAGGTTTCTTACAAGAACTTCCCTCTGGCTGGGTCATCACACAAGATCAGCTTAAACAGGCATTGACACACTTTTCGTGGCTGATGAAATATTGTGACATTTATGTTAAACGTTATCCCTCCAGTTACAATTAAATTGCAGCCAAGTTGGAAGTTCAGAAACTCTAAATGTCTGGCCAGTTAGCAACAGAGCGAGAAGACAGAGCCCTAGAATAAGTGATCCTGTTCTTCCCAGCAGGAATTGTGTAGTGGCCTGGACGGGGGATTGGCTGTGGGGACAGGCAGTTATTTGTGAAGACACATCTTATATTTCAGACATTTCTCCCTTTCTACACGTTCATTAGTAATACTTCAGGGCTGCCACCAGGCGGCGCAGAGAGAGAGAGAGAGAGAGAGAGAGAGGAAGGCAGAATTGAACGGGCTTTTTTTTGAAAGCTACGGATCTCACAAACAAATTCTGACTTTCTCTCCAAAATAGATGTATCCATATAAAGACGGTGAAACTACGCTATGTATTCACAGCAAAACAACAGGGGCTCCTGGGTGGCTCAGTCAGTTGAGCGTCCGGCTCTTTGTTTCTACTCAGGTCATGATCTCACGGTTTCTGAGTTCGAGCCCCGAGTCAGGCTCTGCGGTGACAGTGCAGAGCCTGCTTGGAATTCTCTCTCTGCCTCTCCCCTTCTCTCTCTCTCTCTCTCTCTCAAAATAAGTAAATAAAAACTTTTTAAAAAGTGTTTAAAACAAAACAACAACAAAATCCCTGAGGCAGTTTAGTATGATTTTTTTTAGCAAAGTAATAAAAGCAAATATTAGATCTCTGCTAAGTAGCCATTTAGCATTTTTATTGAGCAGCTATTGCTCTGCTAGGTACTGGGATTACAGGGATGGACACGAATGAGTTCTGTCTCTGAGAAGCTCACTGTCCCATGGGAAGCAGACATCCACTCAGATACCTAAAAATACCATTGGGTCAGTACGTATTTATTCGGGGAATGTGTAAGACACTTTACAAAGGGAAGCCAGCTGCTCTTCTAGCCTGTCTTCAATCTTCCTACTTCTCTGCTGCAGCCTGTCTCTTAATCATACAGGTATACGTTCCATCTCAGCCTCCTGGATGGCCCCCTCTCTCCCAGACACACGTGCACACAGCTGCCCAAACCCAACTGCCCTCTAGGATCCAGCTACAGCTTCTGGGACCCTCTTTCTGTGATGTCTCCAGAAAGCCTGCGAACAGTTATTACTAGTGATCACCATCACTCACCNGGGTGGGTGGGTGGCTGTGGCTTGTTCTCTCTGGCCTCTCTTCACCGGTACCTGGGTACTTCTGTGCGTCTCCACCAGAGCCCGCCATTCAGGTGTGTGGGACTGTCCCTCAGAAGTGCTCCTTGTGCTTGCAGGGTCTCAGTTCCCGATCTTTCGCTGCGTACACAGAAACACCCACGAAGAGGTTCCCGAGAGCTACTGCGACTCCAGCATGAAGCCGACCCCCGAAGAGGAGCCCTGCAACATCTTCCCTTGCCCAGCCTTGTAAGATGGCCTCTGTGTGCAGGCAGCCTTTGTCGGGTCATTCTGCTTGCTCGTGCATAGGACCTTAGGAGCAGATGCGATCCAGATTTTTTAAATCTGTGTGCCTCTGACTTAGAAACCTGAGACTTGGTCTGCGCATGAACTGCAGTCTGTTCAGCAAGCGCACCCATCTCGGGTGCTCGCGGGAGCCTGTAGCCCTTAGCAGCCAGCACTCACCAGGGAAGCCCAGCCTTTGGTAATTGGGAGTAATTACGCCTCAGGGAAAGGAAAGAGGGAGGCAGAGAATTACAGTCCAGCGTGGTTGGCGTGGTAGGTGAGCTGTGTACACAGAACAATGAGAGTCGTAAAGACGCCAGCCACGAGGAGTCAGGTAAAGAGTCTCAGGAGAGGTCCTGGGCTGGGTATTGAATGATGAAGAGGACACTTGCAGAAGGCAAAGGGCCCTAAGAAGGGTGCAAACATAACTTTCAAAGGAATAGATACATTCCCATAGGTAATGAGCATGTGCTGATGTCTTATTTAACTGAATGACAAAGCAGGGTGACTGACAGGAGAGGATCGTGAAACTGACACGCAAGTAGAAAAAAAAAGGAGGTGCCGGAATTAGATTTCTAAGTTCCAGAGTGGGGTAGTTTCCTGGACGGAGTCCAACGGCCCTTGGCAGGCCGCTAAGAATGTTCTGGGATGAGCCTGCCCAGGGGGATTCTGACGGCTGCGCGCTGGCGGGCTCAGGGTCTCGCTCTCTCCCTGCGGCTGACGCTGACCCGTCGCTGTCGCTCTCTGTCATTCCTGAGCTAGCTGGGACATCGGAGAGTGGTCCGAGTGCAGCAAGACCTGCGGCCTGGGCATGCAGCACCGCCAGGTCCTGTGCCGCCAGGTGTACGCCAACCGCAGCCTCACGGTGCAGCCATACCGCTGCCAGCACCTGGAGAAGCCCGAGACCACCAGCACCTGCCAGCTCAAGATCTGCAGCGAGTGGCAGATCCGCACAGACTGGACCTCGGTAGGCGGGGCGCGCAGCCCGCTCCGGGCTCCCCTGTGCCGCTCACGGCCACCCCCACCCCGAGACCTAACTCAGGACAGCCCCCAAGGTCTCCCGCAGGGAGCCCGTCCCGACCGGTTCTGGAAGGGCTCCTCTGCAACGCATACAACAGCCCGCTGGCTTGAGAGAGTCAAGGCTAGTGAGTTCCCATCACCCACAGCCGGCTTGAAGGGTGAGGCCGAGGGAGTCACGTGCCCAGGAGGCTCACCTCTTTCCTGTGTCCTGAGAAGCCCGGGCCTTCCAACCTTCACCTCTGTTTTACAGACGACAGAACGGAGGCCCAGAGCAGCCAAGTAGGCAAGGCATTCGGGAAGGTCTTAGAGAAGGAACTTGGAAGTTTTCAGGGCTGGGATCCCCCTCCCCCAGATAGCACTGCATGGTGGGGGGCGGGGAGAGGGCCTCAGCCACACAGTGGGTCCTCTGCTCAGGTGGCAGGTGACCCCAGGATGCGGCCGTCACCGCTGGAGACGCCCCCGGAGGGAACACGGCCCATTCCACCGACGTGATCTTGCTGTGTTTCAGTGCTCGGTCCCCTGCGGGGTGGGACAGAGGACCCGGGACGTGAAGTGTGTGAGCAACATCGGGGACGTGGTTGACGATGAGGAGTGCAACATGAAGCTGCGGCCCAACGACATTGAGAACTGCGACATGGGGCCCTGCGCGAAGAGCTGGTTCCTCACCGAGTGGGGCGACAGGGTGAGCGTGGCGGCCGCACGCGGGGCCTGGAACCCCGCCGGGGTCTGCATGTTACCAGGCGCCCCAACACCGCGAAGACAAACCACCAGATAGATTACTAGAATTACTAGAAATTGATGAGACTTACTAGAAATCACTAGACTTTCTAGAAATTACTGGAATTACTAGAAATTATGAGACTTACTAGAAATCACTAGACTTTCTAGAAATTACTGGAATTACTAGAAATTACTGACTTTGGGGGGAAAGGCCCAGTGGTAACCTCTCTCAGGCTTTCTATCCATATACAAAGGCCGAGGCGCTCCAAGAGGAAGCAATGGGTGTGAAAGAATTAGCACTCCTTGGCACCCCACGTGAATATTAAATCGTGAATGTAATAGTGGGTTTCTAGCCATCCCAAAACTCATTTTTGTTCAGAGTAAACTTGGTGAGTTTAGTGCACAAGCAGGTGAATAAAAAGAATGATGCTGGGCTTTCATTTTTCTGTGGGGAAGACTTTTTAAAATAATGTTGGATGAAAGTAATTTGTGTCAAATGTACATAAAACCTTAAGCTAAAATATCTGTGTCCTATCATATAAAAGTTTATGATACAAACACAGAATTTATGATACCAACTTAAGTTAGGAAACAAAGGAACAAAATAGTTTGAAGCCTGGAGCACTTAAATTCTTTCAATCCGTAATCCATTATATGTAATCTCATGAAGAATGTGATGACTTGTATGTCCAAACAGACTGGAAACTTAGAAATTTTTCTGGAGGTTCACATTCCCTAGAGTAAGTGAAAGTTTTAGAATGCTGTGTAAAGGTTAAAATAGCTGAAATTATTTTCTCAGTAAATGCTTCATCTTCATCAATCATTATTCTAGAATATAAAGAAAATTATTTACAGGGCACCTGGGTGGCTCAGTCAGTTAAGCATCTGACTTCAGCTCGGGTCATGATCTCATGGTCTGTGGGTTCAAGCCCCACATCAGGCTCTGTGCTGACAGCTAAGAGCCTGGAGCCTGCTTCAGATTCTGTGTCTCCCTCTCTCTCTCTGACCTTCCCCTGCTCATGCTCTGTTTCTCTCTCCAAAACAAATAAACATTTTTTAAAAGTTATTTACACAAAACCATGTAATTAATAAAGGCTATATGCAAAAATAGACAGTGCAAGACAACTGAGTTTATAATGCATTTAAAATATGTAATCTAAAATATTTAATCATCATTCCTTTTTTTTAATGTTTATTTATTTGTGTTGAGAGAGAGAGAGTATGCCAACCAGGCACCCCTTCATCATAGTTCATATATGACTACACCCTTAATAGCTTATCTCTACTTCATAAAATAGTAAAAATGCCATTTTCTATATTTCAATGTGTATTTGCAAACATTTTCTCTCACAGAATTTTTTACTTAAATTATATGGATTTCCAGGGTCCTGGGTGGCTCAGTCAGTTGAGCATCTGACTCTTGATTTCAGCTTAGGCCATGATCTCAAGGTCTGTGGGATCGAGCCCTGTGTCTAGCTCTTCACTGACAGTGTGGAGCCTGCTTGGGATTCTCTCTCTCCCTCTCTCTCTGCCCCTCCCCCCTCACACATGTGTGCTCTCTCTCTCAAAAAGAAATCAGCTTTAAAAAAACAATATGCATTTCCAATTAAAGAACTAATATAGTTATGTATAAAAAATAATAACGTTCTAACCCTTTTTCTGGTCATAAAGTAACATATACTATTATAAAAAATATTTTAAACATCAGAAAAGTATACCAATAATCTCTTCACTAGCAGATAACAATTTAAGATTTGTAAACTATATGTCAAGCTTCTTTCTACTCATACATATTTTACATACATAGCTTTCTAAAAAGAAAACACTTTTATTATTGACAGACAGAGAGAGACAGAGCATGAGAAGGGGAGGGGCAGGGAGAGAGGGAGACACAGGATCCAAAGCAGGCTGAGCCGTCAGCACAGAGCCCAACACGGGGCTCGAACTCACAAACCGTGAGATCATGACCTGAGCCAAAGTCGGACGCTTAACCAACTGAGCCACCCAGGCGCCCCACTTTTTTTTTATTTGAGAGAGAGAGAGAGAGAGAGAGATAAAGAGCATGCAAGCAGGGGAGAGGGGAAAAGATAGAGAAATTTCTTTTTGTGAGAGAGAGAGAATCTTAAACAGGTTCCTTGCTTAGCGTGGAGCCCAATGCAATGCTCTATCTCACAACCATGAGAGCGTGACCTGAACTGAAATAGAGTCAAAAGCTTAACCAACTAAGCCACCCAGACATCCCTTATACATAGCTTTTTTGTACTCACTCATATTTGAAAGATACAAATCATAATACTACATATGTATAATTTGGTAACCTTCCTTTTTCACATATGTATTAATTATAAACATGCTGTGGCATTAGAAACCTTTTAATGACTTTTAATTAGACTAAGCTATTGTTTGCTTACTATAGCTGAATCCACCTCTATTCTTTATTTCCCTTCCAACACAGACTTGTAAATTTCCCTTTAATGTAAATTTACTTTGCATTTTAACATAAGTACTTGATGGATCTAACTCTTGCCTTAAAATTCTAAATGGAGGAAGGGATGACCACTTCATTCTTCTGTTAGGAGAACTTTTTCCTTCTTTTTTGGAAAGATGTTTTAAGCCATTTGAGTTTAGTGCTATGTTGTAAGAAATCTTGCTTCATCTACCCCCAGAACATATCCTTAGTCCTGAATGTTTGTGTTTGGAGTAGATGAGTGGGAGGGGGGTGCATTTGGCTTTAAGGAAAGTGCGTTGACTGTGGCATTACTTCTGCGAGGACTTAATTCTTATTACACCTTGAGCAAGCTGTCCTCTGACCCTGTTACCTCATTGGGAACATTGCTGAATGAGCATTAAGGAATAACATACTTGAAACCATAACCTAGATGAGATTGGTACCGTGGAGCAGGCTTTTGAGTCACCACGTAGCCTCACAAAAAGGATCAGACCCCAGGAATGACCAGCTGGTGGCAGTCTTTCACATGTGAGTAGTGGCCTCGTGTAAAAATCAACCCTGTTAAGCCTTAGTGTTAACTATGCAATTTTTCTGCAACTGGAAGAAAGATGTGTTGAGCACTTAATAATGCCAGGCATAAATGAGATACAGCTTCCATTTAATTAGCTCAAGTGGGAGAGATTAGAGGAAAATATGATTGAAGTTTACAAACACTTATTAAAGGATCCAGAACACATCCTATTGCCCAATTTCAAATAAAGTTAATTAATCTCTACCTAATTGAATTGAGGTTGTAAACTCCCATCTGAATCTTCTCATAAACTTTCAGGGATTATATAGTTTTTCTGACTCACTGACTCACCTTAAAAAATATCCTTGCAGAGGCGCCTGGGCGCTCAGTCGGTTAAGCGTCCGACTTCAGCTCAAGTCATGATCTCACGGTTGGTGGGTTTGAGCCCCATGTCGGGCTCTGTGCTGACAGCCAGCTCAGAGCCTGGAGCCTATTTCAGATTCTGTATCTCCCTCTCTCTCTGACCCTCCCCTGCTCACGCTGTCTCCCTCTCAGAAATAAATAAAACATTAAAACAATTTTTTAAATATCCTTGCAGCTACTTTTAATTGAGGGTGGACCTTATGAGACATAGGCATCATTTACTTTTTAATTTAAAAAGTGAACTTCAGTGACGAGTTTAAACACACATGCAATATTTAGTCACAACAGAAAAAAAATGTTTTTTCTAAGTCCACCATCCTCACATCTAAGGATGTTTTCCAAGAGAAGAAATAAGACATTAAGCTTTTGGTTACTTAATCAGGGAAGATGATACACGAACCTGGAGTTCAGGAATAGCCATTAAGACCTCTGAGTCCCTCAAGGACCAGTTGGGCCAAGGTTAGCATTTCAGCTGCAGCCGGAGAGAGAAGAAAATCTCACCACAGCGTTGCTCACAAATTTCGTGCATCTCTGTTTTATCAGCCCAGAAGTTCTCTGAGGAGTCAGGTCCATTTCTGACTACAAAGTCGATCTGGCCTTTTTAGGCACATCCTTCAGGGACAGTGAGTGGGTGTGTTTCGGTGCCTCAAGTTGAAGGATAGTCTGTGCTTCCTGGTAGAGGTCCATGGTTCCCCCTCATTCCTCCCGCTGAGAGGCTCCTGAGCCAGGTCTGGTGTGGGTAGCTACTTTCAAGTTGAAATGTGCTATGCTTTTCGCTGCAGTTGTGTAATAAAGAGAAGTGCTTCTACAGGGCTCATCCCTGTAATGTTCTCGAATCGGACACTTGGCTTGACCCTTAACATTCTTTTAAATTAAGCACATGGGGGTCTGAGGACATTTTCCCAGATGCCTGTATATTACTTAGTTTGGAAAGCAGAAATTGAGTGAGTCAAATGGAAACTACGTGGAAAGAAATATTCTTAGGGTTTGAAACAGGAAGATAACTTAGATTCCATTCACCTTGTATTCTTCAGGAGGATTTAACTATCTTGAGTGTTTAAAGCTGAGAAAGAGACAAAATAATGTACAGCTGAAGCAAAAAAAAAAAACCTTTTAAGCTAGAATATTCCAATTACTGGAACAAAAGATTTTCTTTTTTGTAAAAGGGACTGACTCGTTGGCTCAAATTCCCAGTAACGATGCAGATAGAGTATAAGTCGCACAAAGCATTTATAAGGCTGGAGAGGGGAAAAAAACTTCTCCTCTACCCTCTTAAGTTCTTCACTGGAAGCCTGCAAATTAAACTAACAAAAGCCAGATTAACAGGAGAAAAGCCAACAAATTTTATTTAATGTTTTTTTTTTTTTTACATGGCATAGGGAGCCTAATAGGAAACAAGTGAAAAATCCCAAAGAAGCAGCTAGACTTGAGGGCTTATATACCATTTTAACAAAGAGTGGTAAATTTTGAAGAAGTGACTAGACCCAGGAAAGGGGTTGGGGCTTCTAGGGCAGTAAATTATAGGGAAATGGCTGAAAAATATAAAGAGGAAACTAATGGAAGACAAGAGTTATTTTAGTAAAGTTTGTTTAGAGCCTTTTGGCATAAGCTCCCCAACTGCAATTATAAAAATGTCCTCTTGAGGTCACCTGGGTGGCTCGGTTGGTTGGGTGTTGACTTTTGGTTTCGACTCAGGTCATGATCTCAGGGTCATGAGATCGAGCCCCTTGTTGGGCTCCACTTTGGGCATGGAGCCTGGTTAAGACTTTTTCTCTCCCTCTCTCTCTACACCCTCCAAAAAAAAAAAAAAAAAAAAAGGTGCATTTTCTTCCTGGTACTAGGCAGAAATTTCTCACAGGAAATTTATGTACTGCTTTTAGGCAGGCAGGGGGAGGGCAGAGAGCCCTTCCTGGACCTGATGTTTCTCAATCACCTTCAGTTAAAAGTAGGTCAAAGCAACATATTTTGGGGTGGCATGTTCTAATCCCCTTCAGGCTCCAAAGAGTTTCCTCCCTGGGGAGTCAGGCCCAGCCCAGTATTCATCCTGGGCTGTGATTTTGCAAGACTAGACAGCAATGTACAAAAAATTAAAATGAAAATTTTGAGAAGGAAACAGGGTTGGGTTTTTTTTCTTGTCTTAAATTTTATCTAAATCACTCACTTTTGCTTATTTTTTTAAATAGTATTGTTAATAAAACAAACCAAAAAACATGGACTCTGCTTTTAAGGGAAGACCCAGCAGAAACCCTTAGAACGGACTTTGGTTATGCTCTGAAGGGCCACTTTTAGGGTTGGAAGGTGCTGGTTACAGAAGGGAAATGAGCAAGGAAGGACCCAAGTCTGTATTCATTTCTTCAACTGATATTCATGGATTTGCCCATAGGTTAGGTGCTGACCTGAGAAGGAATTAAAGATGATTCAATAGTCCTTTCCTTCACTGAGTCTACTTCTATAAAGGAAAGAATGCAGTAGGACATACGTTAACAGTAGAGGAAGACAGTAGAATGCAGAGTGTGTGCCTTGAGAATTCTGAGGCTGGAGATTATTGAATCGGGCAGAGCAGGGAGTTTTCACGGAGTAGATGGCATTGAGCTGAGCCTTAACAGATTTGGGTGTGTCCTGGTGAAGGGGAAGAGTGCTCTAGGGAGATAGGAGGAACGGCCTGGCCAAAGCCCGGTGAGCTCTTCATGTAATGGGCGACTGGAGGACATGGGCTCTGTCCAGCATGAGGTGTGTGGGGTAGAATAATGGGAAGTTTAATGGAAAATTAGCCTAGAAGATTGAGGCTGACTGAGATCATCTTCTAGGAAAGCTTTAATGTCAAGTGGGGAAATCCATGTCGGAATGGGACGGCATCAGAGGGACTTTCAGCATGGCATTCCCGACACCTGGAAGCCCAACAGATTAGAAAAGGCAGTGAGAGTGAGCAACAACCTGTGACCATAGTCCAGGGGAAGAATATCAGCAGTGGGAATCTGGGAATGGGGAGCAGAAAGGAAGACGACAAGAAAAAATGTGGTTAAACCAGAATCTGTGAGACCTGATGGTTGGCTAGATGTTGGTAGCAGGAACTCAGAAGAACAGTCAACTTTTGAATCCTGGTAGAAATTTGAGCACAACTGGGAAAACCAGGAGTAGCAATGGGTAGGTGGTGAAGGCAGAGTTTCATTGTTTTACATGTTGGGCGTGAGGTATCTGAGGAATAACTCGGACAAAGAGGTCCAGAAAGTGTCTGCACGTATAGGATGAGAAGCAAAGTAAGGCCGCATTCCTAAGTATTTCAAGACAGATGGAGAACGCTCTTTGAGTTTTGGGGTATGGCCCAGGAATGTGTTTACTCATGTGCCAGATGAGAACAGTGTGCTTATAAGAGACAAATGACTGGTGGTTATGTGGCTTTACGTGAAGACCTTACCTCAGTTTCTCTAGTTTTAGAGTGGAGATATAGGACTTGACCCTTTAAAGCCCCTCATACCATTTTTTTAACATCTGCTATACGCAGAGCACATCATTCATTACCTGTCCTATGCCAGCTGTCCAGGTGAGTACGCCAAACATGTGACGGACTGGGTCACTTGCCCCAGGCCACCCAGCTAGTAGAGATATTAACATCGATGTGCCTGGTTTCCAGGCCAAGCTCTCCCTCTATACCGAGCTGTCTCCTAACATTGTCCCGGCTGTGGCCTTCAGGGACTTAATATCAGGCAGCAATGATGAGGGGACATACGTCACTTCCCCAGCCTCCCCAGACTCACCCACACGCGGCTACCAGCAGGTTGACATAGGCCCAAGTGTTCATGCCCTCCTTCTTCTGCTACTGGATATATTTTCAAAAACAAAAGCCAAGACAGATAGTCTGACAAGTGTGTAAGCATATGAATCACAAGAGTGGGACAGGATATTTGGAAAGAAGACGGTCCCAGAAGATCTAAGATGGGGAGTTGCCATACTGATATCCTATAATGGAGTAGGCGATTCGGGAAAAGTGATCAGAGACTCCGAGGGGAAAGAGTTGGTAGGGAAAGGAGACGTTCAGTCCTCCTTCGCATCATTTGAAAGTGGCTTCAGAGCCGGTAGGGGTCTCCCCTCTAATGGAACTATCTCCTGTCTCTCAGTGCTCAGCGGAGTGTGGGGCTGGAGTGCGGACACGCTCAGTGGTGTGCATGACCAACCACGTCAGCAGCCTGCCCCTGGAGGGCTGTGGGAACAACCGGCCGGCGGAGGCCACCCCGTGTGACAACGGACCCTGCACGGGCAAGGTGGAGTGGTTTGCGGGGAGCTGGAGTCAGGTGAGTGGCCAGAACCGGCTGTGTTTGTCTGTCTCTGATAAGAGCATCTATAGCAGAGGGGTCAGGAACAGGACCGGAGGTAGCCCAGGCATCCTGGGTTTGAATCCCAGCAGTGCCACCCATGTCCCTGAAGAAGCTACTTATGCTCTTGGAGCCTCATTCAGTCAGCAGTGTTTCTTGAGGACCTACTATGTGTTCTTCTAAGCACATGGAATACATCGATGAACAAAACGACTGTCCCTGCCTCAGGAGCGTATGGTCTCGCATGGGTTCTTTGTCTACAAATGCTGCTAATGACTGCACTGTATAAGGTTATGTTTAGAAGACATGAAGTAATGTGTATTAAGAATGCAGCACCGTGCCTGCGTACGACAAAAATGCACACTACATCGTAGATGCTGCCGCCATTATTGTTGTCAGTAAAGTCAGTTTTGTCTGTTTCTGTATGGAGTGTCAGAAGCACAAATAGGTAGGATCCAGCAATCCTACTTGTGGGGATATATCCAAAGGAAACAAAAGCAGTGTCTGGAAGAGATATCTGCATCCCCGTGTTCATAGCAGCATTATACACCACAGCCAACGCCTGGAAATAACCTAAGTGTCTGTTGATACGTGGATGAGTAAAGATGTAATACATGTAATTGGTGTAATATGTATACTATTCACCCATAAAAAAAGAAGGAAACATTGCCCTTGGTTACAACATGGGTAGCCCTGAAGGACATTAAATAGGCCAGACAGAGAAAGACAAACACCGCATGGTGTCACTTACATGTGGAATCTGAAAAAAACTGGAACTCGGAGAAACAGCAGAATGGTGGTTGCCAGGATCTGGGGGAGAGGGGGTGGGAGCAGGTAGGGAAGATAGAGAAAGGTGGGTAGAAGAGTACAATCTTTCAATTATAAGGAGAAAAAATTCTGAGGCTCTAATATATAACATGGTGAGGATAACTGATAATATTGTATTCATCAAAATTTGTTAAGAGAGTACAATAGAAGTGTTCTCACACACAAAAGGGGTAAATATGGGAGGCGATGGAGGTGTTGATTAACTTGATTGTGGAAATCCTTTCCCAACGCATATGTACATCAAACCATCACTAGTACATTTTAAATATGTTACAGTTATATTTGTCAATGATGCCTCAATAACTGAGGGGAAAAGAGAAGCTCATGTAGAAAAGTTGAGGTTGTTCCTTATAAAGAACAGATAATACCAAATACTTTAAGAAAGCAACTTCATTGATTGATTACTTTTTTTTCCCCTCAGTGTTCCAAAATTAAACACAAGCTCCCTAAGCAAATGTGGAAAGGATCATTCCTTCTTACTACCCAGTTATGATTAACACTAGTATTTTGAGTTCTTGGGCCACTTAGCATCTGGCTCTCAGGGATGGCTGGTTCTCCAAGGACTTTTTGGCTGATAATCATGATTTATACATTATCAGGACCTCTGGCTCCAAATAGAATTGTATTTCTTTTAAGTAGGTTTAAAAACAGACCCTGAAAAAAATGGACTGCCCTGTCCTTGTAAGCTGATACAACCCCCTTGGAAAGCAATTTGGCAATAAAAGTCAAGAACCATAAAAATGTTCATTTGCCTTAACCGGTCACTCCACTTCTGGGGATTCATTTTAAGGAAATAATTAACAGAAGGGGGAAAAAAGGCTTTTTTTAACAGAGGTGTTCATGACAGCAGGGCACGTAGGGATATTACGGTATATCATAACTCATTAAAATATTATGTAACAGCAACAGTGATAATTAGGGAGACGTAGAAGGTACACATGATATAGTGGCAAGTGAAAACCAGAATATGAAAACACATGAACGTCATCTCATCCGCTTCAGAGAAGGGGATTTTATAATGAACAACATGGGGAAATGTTTTCTTCTCAAATTTCCTTTAATGTTTTTATAATACAAACTGTAAAATACAGAAAAGTGAGAAAGAAAGAGAAGCCAAGTACTTCCAGTGCTACCCGAGTGGGTATCAGAAGCAGATAACACCTGATAACTGATCCCGACTAATAAATAGTAGTTCCCTTTTCCCTCTGGTTATAATTTTGTCCTCCACCTATTTCTACGTCATTATTGATAGCAAAACACTTAGAACCTGGGACCTGAATCCCAAAAGATCATTCAGAAGGGGCTGTATTACGCAGGGTACCCACAGATACCAAGGCAATGAAAAGAGCCCTATGGGAAATTGTAACAGGTTTCGCACGGTGAGGATGGGCAGTACAATTCAACTTGAATGTCTTCCAGTCTCCCAAGAGGAGAGGGGACAAGGACTCAGGGTCCTTTTTGCTGGCAAGTCTCCTGTTGGCTCCTGGTCTACTCAGAGAACTGAGACTGATGTGAATCTGGGTGAAGGCAGTGTTTGTTTCTGCCAAGATTAGAAACAGAATTTATTGCCCTGTCATCCGACAGGGTCAAGACATGATTGAATGTGACAAGGTTTTCATTCTGGATTTATAAGGATGTTGGAGCCTGCTGGCACCTGCCAACCCTGGGAATCTGATGTTCCCCCCGGAGAAAATGAACTAGAGCACGCTTATTTATTGAAACAAAAATAAAAATAAACAATGCTTCCATCCATGTGGTTTCAATGATATTTGCATCTGGAACACCCCACCAGTCTGGTCACAGTGAATTGTCCAGGGTGGACATGTAACCCAAGCCAAGCCACAGTTTTTCTCTGGGACTTTCAGTGTAGTCTTGAGGGAAGAGACTCCTGGGAAGTTGTGAGCACAAGTGTTAGCAGTAGCCTCGTGGAGGCTTGTGGAGAAGGCCAGTCCAAGAGAATGAGACCTGTCAAGCTTAAGGAGTCTTTTCCACCAGGAACCAAAGTAGCCCAACTCCGACTCATCAGGTACTCCACCAGTATCTAGATCAGTGCCTAGATTGATACACAGATGTTTCCTATCTTCCCTCCCAATTCTGGATTTACTTCACCTGTAGATTGTCTTTGTTCTAAGGGGTGTCTTTCACAGTCTCTACCCATTGGGAACAACCTTCTTGTCTGCCTGTCTGTCTGGATTTAGTTTCACTGGCATCTGAGCAGACATCTCTCTCATCTGGTCTTGGATCAGTGATCCACCAATGTACATCTGCAGGGATTCTTCAGGTGTGCAAACACACATAATCTCTCCCACTGCTCAGTGGAAGTAGTTATCCCTATTAAATACCACTTTCTCTTCTATGCTTTTCTCCGTGAATTATGTTTTACCTGATATTTGCATTACTCTCATTTCTCATTGTTGAGTTTCACCTGGTGTATCTTTGTCAACTTCTTATGTACTTTTTCAAGGTATGTTTTTTGTTTGCTTGTTTGTATTTTGAACGCAAGACTATTCTTGTCTTTATTTAAATTTTTTAAATGTTTTTATTTATTTCTGAGAGAGAGAGAGACAGCGTGAACAGGGGAGGGTCAGAGAGAGAGAATCTCTCTATGTTCAGAGACATAGAATCTGAAGCAGGCTTCAGACTCTGAGCTAGCTGTCTGCACAGAGCCTGATGCGGGGCTCGAACCCATGAACCGTGAGATCATGACCTGAGCTGAAATCAGATGCTAAACTGACTGAGCCACGCATGTGCCCCTATTCTTGTCTTTATTTTTATCCAATCTGCAAGTCTCTGTAGTTTGGTTTGGTTTGGGGCTTTTTTAATGTTTACTTATTTTGAGAAAGAACAAGCGTGAGTGGGGGAGGGGCAGGGATCGAGAGAATCCCAGGCAGGCTCCATGCTGACAGTGGATCTCAAGAACAGTGAGATCACAACCTGAGCTGAAACCAAGTGTCAGACACTTAACTAGCTGAGTCACCAAGGCGCCCCCAGCAAGTCTCTATTTTTTAAGAGTTAAATTTTAACCATTCACATGTATTGTAATTGGTTACATGTTTGGACTTTCCCTGCTATCTTAACTTATGTTTCCTATTTAGGTTATTGCCATGCTTTCTAGGTCTGTCTCTTCTTTCCTTTCTGCAGATTTGCATTGATTAGGTTTCTTTAATTCCATTTTTCCCTCTAACATTTTGGAAGATATAAATTCTATTTTTAATCATTTAGTGATAACATTAAAATATTTAGCAGTTTTAGTTTCATGTTTCTGTGTTAATTTATCTGTAACTACATCTTCCCCCAAGAGAAAACAGAAGCCTTAAGTCTCCATTTATTTATCTCCACTTTCTCAATCCACAATATCCCCCAAAAGATCTTGAGAGGATCTGGATCTCGTTCCATATTAATGTTAACTAATTTTATAGAAAATACTGAAAAATATAGAAAATATAGGTTTAAAAATAGCTTTCTCCCCACAAAGGTTATCTTTTCATTGAAATATAATTCACATACCATAAAATTCACCCTTTTAAAATTTTATGATGTTTATTCCTTTTTGAGAGAGAGAGAAACAGAATGAGTGGAGGAGGGGCAGAGAGAGAGGGAGACACAGAATCGGAAGCAGGTTTCAGGCTCTGAGCTGTCAGCACAGAGCCCGACGTGGGGCTCAAACTCACCAATTGCAAGATCAAGAGCTGAGCCAAAGTCTGCTGCCCAACTGCCTGAGCCACCCAGGCGCCCCAGAATTCACCCTTTTTAAAAGTACACTATCCAGTGGTTTTTAGTATACCCACAAAACTGTACAGCCACCACCACTGTCTAATTCCAGAACATTTTCATCATCCCTGGAAACCCCTGTATCCATTATTAGCAATAGCTTTTGCCAGCTTCTACTTTATGTCCTTCCTGGTCCTTTTTTATCTTGTGAGAGACCACTACCCAGTAAGTCTTTCAAATAAGATCATGAGCGGTAAGTTTCTGAGCCATTGAATATCTGAAAATGTCTTCACTCTGCCCTTTGACAGTAGGGGTGGATGCCTTTACTGTCAGGCTCCCGGGCACAGTCTGGCTGTGCCTGGTCAGTACCTTAGCTGGCCATTCTCTCACTGTCTTGAGTCCTCTCTCCTGCTCCTCATATTCCTTTTCACCCGAAGCACTGAACTCTCCTCATTGCTAGGCACCCTCCTCTATGTGCATTTTGAACTATGATGTGCTTCTTCAGTTTAGTCTCATCTACCTTTCACCATTCTAATATCCCCCATCATTTCTGTTCCACCAAGGATGAGTGTCCTTTCCTGTTTTCAAGTGCCATTTGATACATACACACATATACCCCTCCCCTCCTGACACACATGCATTCACTTGTTCCTAACACACATTTTCTGCCATTTCTGGGCATTGAGGCTGGAAGGCAGAGCTATGTGCTCATTCTCCCTTCATTATCTAATCTCCTCAAGGACATTCTAAAAATAGCATCAAATAACCCAGGTTTTGGTCAAGGTTTGTACTCTGCTATTCTGCCAGGCACTCAGTACAGACACAGACCCTCAGAGCAGTTGGGGGAGGGGGCGGTCTTTCTGATTGGGTTTCCAAACCCCCACTTTGCAAGTGAGACAGGAGAGCCATGGGGAAGCACAGTATCTTGGCTGAAGACACAGAGCTTTTTAGTGATGATGTCTGGACAAGTTTCCACGTCTCCTGTTCTACTCTGCCTTAGCACTCACACTCCCTTCTCCTGCCGAGGAGGCCAGACCTTTGCCTGGCAGCCTGGCCACTCGTCCCCGGCCTCCAGAGCTGTCATTGTCTGCAGCATTTGAAAGAAAAGGACAAAACCTGAATATACTCCAAAGCAATCATGAACTAACGTGGAAAGAAATAGGGAAAACAAACTGAGAAGACTTGTTCTCTGGGGTCTTATGCGGATGTTCCCCGACCCAAAAAACGTGCACGAAATGGAAATTGCTGAGGGTGATGCTTATGATGTCCTGTGTCCTTATTTCATAGCCCTCTTTGTGTGACTACCCCCTGCAAACTTCCCACCGAGCTGGGAAGCAAGAGGCTTAGACCCCAGTGTCAAAGACTTCCTGCTGGCCACCTGTTGGGAGGGAAGATTTGACCATAGGGGGCCTTGTGCCTGGTCTGGAATTTTCTCACGTTCATGCATCCCAAAGAATTTTAATTTAGCCCTTCATCCACAGGTGTAGGGATTCTGAGAGACTAATTCATCCCCCAGTATCCGCCCACTGAAACCTGACAAGCCAATCAGAATGCTAGTTCATTGTTTTACAGTGAGAAGTGTCAGAATCCACTGGACGAGCACAACCAAATTGACAGGCGGATGCGTTCCTGTGTGTGTGCCCGGGAGGGGGCGTCTAAAGAGGTGATCTAAAAGAAACCATTTCAATCCCACCACAGAGGGCACCAAGATCCTGGCGCTGTGGTAACTCCGGGCACCCACTCTCCATTCCAGACACAGAGCTGTTAGGAAAATTGGAATCCACCCGCAACTTCTCATCCAGTAGTATTTTCCAGGTGCCCTTGGGCTCATCCCTACTGAACTGATGATGGAACGCACTCATAAATAAAGGTCCCTTGATGTTCTCGACCCCTTTCCATCATGTGACACCCATCCTTCTCTGATTTTTCTCCAGTGTTCCATCGAATGTGGGAGTGGGACCCAACAGAGGGAGGTGATTTGTGTTAGGAAGAATGTAGACACCTTTGAAGTGCTGGACCCCTATGAATGCTCCTTCCTGGAGAGGCCCCCCAGCCAGCAGTCTTGCCACCTCAAGCCTTGTGGGGCCAAATGGTTTAACACAGAATGGAGCATGGTAAGTCATGGCGTTCTTGATAAAAATCACATTAGTACCTCATTCTTCTGTTTTCCTCCCATAGACAGCCAGACCACCTCCTATGTGCCAGGCACTGGGCTCAGCCCTCGAGTAGATTCCCACTCTAGACACTCACTGTTGGGGCCTGCTTGGTGGGAGGAGCCAGAGGCTGGGACCATCTCTAAACTAAAGAAGCCACACAGCAGTGACTCTCAATTTTATTTATTTTTTAATAGGTTTTTTAAATATTTATGTTTGAAAGAGAGACAGAATGCAAGTAGGGGAGTGGCAGAGAGAGAGAGAGAGAGAGAGAGACAGAATCTAAAGTGGGCTCCAGGCTCTGACCGGTCTGCACAGAGCCCAATGTAGGGCTCCAACCCATGAACCTTGAGATTATGACCCAAGGTGAAGTCAGATGCTTAACTGACTGAGCCACCCAGGCATCCCATCAATTTTAGTGTGCATAAGAATCAACCAGCATTTTGTTTGAAAAGATGGATTCTGGCTCCGCCCTAACCAAGGAATTTGCATTTTGCACAAGCTCCTTAGGTGAGTGGGATGCAGGTGTCCTTGGACTTCATTTTGAAAAATGCTGTTGTAGAGTGGGTGTGGTTGGGATATAGTTGGGACACAACTGGCCATGAGTTGATGGTGGTTGACGCCGGTTGACACATAGGAGTTTGTTTTAGTATTTGGTCTCCTTTTGAAGATGCTTGAAATCTTCCGAAATCTGCCCCTCCGGTGTGCTGGGCTAGTGGACTGCCAAAAATCTCCTAACGCTCTCCTTTTGTCACTGTGCAGTGTTCAAAGAGCTGCCAGGGTGGCTTCCGGGTCCGGGAAGTGCGCTGCCTGTCAGATGACATGACCCTAAGCAATCTCTGCGACCCTCAGCTGAAACCAGAAGAGAAAGAATCTTGTAACCCTCAGGACTGTGTCCCTGAAGTTGGTAAGTAGGGCTTCCTTTCTAGAAGAAGAGATACATCCTCCTTAAACTCCATCAAGGTCTCATGAAAATGCGAAGCCCATCTAGGTCTCTCCATGACCTTGTGCATGGTCATGGAATTCAGGGGGTCAGAATCCTTTCAGTGTGATAAGCTTCCTAGTTTAAGATGAATGTTCAGAGCATAGGTTTAAGGTCAAAGTACTGAGAATTCAACTTTTAATTGTAGGTACAAATCAGTATATGGAAGAAAATTAATAAAAAATGACATCTAAACGATTTATAAAAAAACATGTTAAATAATAATTAAAAATAAGAAAACCTTTGTAGAGGGATGCCTGCCTGTGTGGCTCAGTCGGTTAAATGTCCGACTTTGGCTCAGGTCATGATCTCACGGTTCATGAGTTCGAGCCCTGTGTCAGGCTCTGTGCTGACAGCTCAGAGCCTGGAGCCTGCTCTGGATTCTGTGTCTCCCTCTCTCTCTGTCCCTCCCAACTCACACTCTGTCTCTCTCTCTCAAAAATAAATAAACATTAAAATTTTTTTTAAAAAAAGAAAACCTTGGTATAGAACATAAAAGGATATGTGAATGCATAGAGAGGCTAACTGTTCCTGGGTACGAACACTCAATGCTATAAAGAGGATAAAAGATTCAGCATATAATATGTTCAAATATATTGCCTTATCATACACTTGAACATATTATGAAACTACAGAAATTAAAACTATATACTACTGATTCAAGAAGAGACATGCATATTAATGTTATAATACATAATTCTGACACAGATTCCTTTATACCAAGAGAGTGAAGCATGATAAAGGCCTAATATTAAGGAAGTACAGAAAGGAGACCTCCATTGTATTCAGATAATTGAAGACCCATTTGAAAAACAAAGCAAAACATTTTAAATCTTGCCTTATGCCTTCTATAAACATAAATGCTTAATGGATTGAAGATCCTTACATAAAAAAACATGCTGTAAAAATGCCAGTAAGAAAACATATCTCAGAGTTGGTTAAGCCTTCATAAACTAGACCCAAAACTCAGAGGCCTCATTGCTGAATGTAGAAACATAATAAATTAAAAACTTTTCTCTGTTAAGAACATTGTATTAGGGTTCTCTAGAGAACTGGAATCAACAGAATAGATAGATGGATGGAAAAGTGAGTAGGAAGGCGAAGAATAGATGATAGATCTAGATAGATAGATAGATAGATAGATAGACAGATGATAGGTAGATAGATAGTACATAGATAGATTGATAGATACATAGGTAGATAGATAGATAGATAGATGATAGATCAATGACAGGTGATAGATAGATAAACANGACAGATGATAGGTAGATAGATAGTACATAGATAGATTGATAGATACATAGGTAGATAGATAGATAGATGATAGATCAATGATAGATAGGTGATATATGATTGATAGATAAAGAAAGGGAGGGAGAAATGCATAATTGGCATGACTGTAGAAGCTGAGAAGTCCCACAATCTAGCGGTCACAAACCGGAGACTCAGGAAGCTGCTGGTGTAATTCAATCTGAGTCTGAGGGCCTGAGAACCGGAGGAGCTGATGGCGAGAATCCCTCAGTCTGCGAGCAGGAGACGATGACATTAAAATGTCCACCTCAAGCAGCGTGGCAGAAAAGGGGCAAATTCGTCCTTTCTCTGTTTTATGTCCTATTCAAGCCCTCACTGGGTGAGGCCCATCTACACTGGGGAGACGCCACCTGCTTTACTGGGTCCGTCAGTTCCAATGCTAACCTCATCCAGACACACACCCAGAAATAATGTTTAACCTGGGCTCCCCATCACCAGTAAAGTTGACATACAAAATTAACCATCACAGACGTCATAACCCAAGTCGAAAGAAAGGAAGAAAGGAAAAGAGGGAGAATGAGGACCGGTTGTGAGAAAATGTGAAACATACCTTATTAGAACGTGACCCAGTCAATATGAGAGGAAAACATCCAGCCAGGATCCTGGAGGAGGAAATAGTGACGGAAGTGCCATTGCCGATTCATGTGCACAAACGTGTTCACCTAGATGTCTCTTCCACCAACTCATTTACATCCACAACACATAATTAAAATATGATTTAAATGCAGATCCTAAATTGTTATGTAAATTGTTTTCTTTTTAAAGTAATGCAGCACTGGAAAGAAAAGTTGTGTATATAAAGTTGTGTGCTTGTCTTGGGCCAGCCCAAGATAATTAAGGACAGTGAAAATTACCAGATCCGTAAGAACTGATTGTACAATTTGCAAGCTAGGAGTGATTGGTATAAACAGTTCGTGTGTTCTGAAGGGCTGTCACTCAGCTGGAAGACATCTTCTCCAGGTTTCTAACTAATAACGTGATCGAAATTTTTTACTAGTCTGCTTTTGTCTTTTCCACTTGTCTATGATGTCTTTTCAAGAACCAAAAAAAAAAAAAAAGTTTCGTTTCCAACTAGAGAAAACTCAGTTAAGGAAAAAGGGAAACTATGAGATTACCCTCAAAAAAGAAAATGTAAGTGAAACCTCGGTGTTCTTTCATATGGCCTCAGATTAATACCATCAGAGCTAAAAGTACTAAAAATGGCTGGGCTGTGAGCCAGAGTTATGAAACACAAAGTGTATCCCAAAGAGTTGCACACAGCAAGAATCTGTGTAGACTCGGAAGGCAAAGACGGCTCAGGTGCATGTTTGGTTATCATGCTCAAGAAGAAAATAGTATGTAAGTACATGGGCAAATGTATGCTGTTACCAGGTTTTTGAAATCTACATACGTTTTTATAATCCTTCACTTAATTCCAGAGAGCCGTTACTAAATCACCTTACAACTGATAGTATCTTTGAATCAAAGAATCAAATAAATACCATTCAAGTAGAGTCATATCCTTAATATACTTAGAACTCACTCAAATTAATTTAAAAAGATAAGAGGGGCGCCTGGGACGCTCCGTCGGTTAAGCGTCTGACTTCGGCTCAGATCATGATTTGACCGTTTGTGGGTTCGAGCCCCACGTCAGGCTCTGTGCTGACAGCTCAGAGCCTGGAGCCTGTCTTCAGATTCTGTGTCTCCCTCTCTCTGTCTCTCCCCCACTTGCTCTCTCTCTTTCTCTCTCTCTCTCAAAAATAAATAAACGTTAAATTTTTTCTAATTTTAAAGGAGCAGTGTTTGTAGTCTTAAAATATTGAAAACAACTGTCAGTGGAAAATGGATCTACAAGTATGGCATGTACAGTGGAATACTATTCAGTGATGAAAATGACCTCCCCTAGAGCACTCATTAAACAGAGCGAATCACACACAGTCAACACTGCGCAAGTTGCCAGGGAAATAGATACAATCTGTATTCTATTTTTTAAAGTTTAAATGCATAGTGATTAGGGCACCATCATTTACAGCTTCAGTAAATGTAATGTGCGGCTTGATGACCTCTGGAGCAGGTGAGAAAAGAAAGGGGGAGGTGGCCGCGCCGGGAACCCTGGAAATCGCACCTGCGCTGGTGAGCGGCAGGGAGGCCGCAGTCCCTTCTGTTACCGTGTTTAAAAGGAAAGCAAAATCCGCGTAAGCTCCTCGCCCACCCTGCACCTCCCCTGGGTCGGAAAACCAGGTCGGCTGCCCTTTGTCTTCCCGTCGGTCCGGGCTGGCTCCGCGCTCAGAGAGCCTTTTGTGTTCTCTCCCGCCGCAGATGAGAACTGCAAGGACAGGTACTACAACTGCAACGTGGTGGTCCAGGCGCGGCTGTGCGTCTACAACTACTACCGGACCGCCTGCTGCGCGTCGTGCACGCGCGTGGCCAACAGGCGCGCGGGCTTCCCGGGGAGCAGATAACACGCCGCGCCC
>NW_027527920.1:3019292-3043873 GCF_008692635.1 Crocuta crocuta | reverse complement strand
GCCGTCCCCTCCCTCGCCTCCGGGAAAGCGTACACTTCGTGCCCAGGAGCCAAGCCACGGCTGTGCTTTAGCATCACCAGAAACTGATGATCCCTCCTTGNGGGGGGGGGGGGTGCACGTGGGTCTCGGTCAAGGTCAACTCCCGCGCCAGCACTTTCTAAGTCACCGGTTGGGCCCCGACGGGGTGCTGCCTCGCCCGCGGTACTGCTGCCCTCTTCGCTCTCGGGGTCCGCGGAGAGACAGAAGAGGGGCCCCCACCCCGCAGCCCGACCAAGCCTTGCTGAGACGCCCGCTTCCCACTGTTACCTCAGCCTGGCGGTACCTATTTTTATTCTCAAAGACATTAGGCTTTTTCCTGCCTTATGACACAAATATCTCCTGTCAATATAGTGCTTTATTGTTTCACAGGTGTATTCACAGGTACTAGATCATTAGCGGCTCACAAAGCCCCAGCATGGGAGCCAGGGAATGAATCATTACGCCCATTTTACTGACAAGGAAACTGAGACTCCGTTTAAGTAACTGGCCTGCCAGGTACATTCACCTGTTCGGTGGCAGAGTCGAGTCCGACCCCTGTCATCTGAGCATAACACTCACCCCAAGGCCTGCCCAGAAGCCTTAGGTCTGCAGGACGTGGCTTCCTCTCAGACCAAGTGACTGAGAAATTTCCCGATCAGCAGACGAAGCCCAGCTTTTGAATTCTTTCCTCTGGCCAAAGGTCACGACCATATCCACTGCACTCGGTTGTTTCCAAAGTCTGTTTTTTACCCCTTCCCTGACGAAGTCACAGACCCCAGTTACAGGACCCTGCACAGGCTTTGTTAAACCCCATCCTTCATGCGATTGTCCTTGACACAAGACAGCCATTGGGGTAGGAAGGTGATGCCCGAAATTCTGATCGCATCCCCAGTAATATGTGCCCCCCCCCCCAAGGGAACTGCATACTGGCGTCCCTCTGGCCATGGAGCCCCTGTTTCGTGGCTCTGGGCTCTCCCCCACCCTTTCGAAGACGCTTCTTCTGGGCTGTTCACCACACATCACCCAGTGGAAAGTCTAACCTATCTCAGTATAAAACCTGTGTTTAGATTAGAAAGATTCCCTTTGGTTTTTCTGGTTTGATTTATGGGTTTCCATTTTGACTTCTCATCCCTCCCTCCCACCATCCCAAACTAGAGCACTAAGATCTACATTCATACAGCTCATCAGGGAGCGGCTCCTTCAGTGACGGCCACAGGGGCAGGCTCCTCCCCGATGCCCTTCACCTGACTCTGCAGCTCCCAGGGGCCTCAGGCTGCAAGGGGAAAAGTGCAAAGTGAAAGGTTAATACCTGAAAAGTCGATTAAAAAATATGTATATATAGTTCACCCGTGAACAGTTAGTGGGGTTATGCTGCCAGCCACCTCTGTGCAGGCAAAAATCCCTGTATAACCTTTGACTCCCCCAAAACTCAACTACTAACAGCCTATTATTGACTGGAAACCTTACCAATGACACAACACATATTTTTATACATCATATGTATTATATACTATATTCTTACAATAAGGCAAGCTAGAGGAAAGTAAATGCCATTAAGAAAAAACCACAAGAGGAGCAGCACCTGGGTGGCTCCGTTGGGTTAAGAGTCCAACTTCAGCTCAGGTGGTGATCTCACAGCTCGTGGGTTCAAGCCCCGCGTCGGGCTCTGTGCTGACAGCTCAGAGCCTGGAGCCTGCTTCAGATTCTGTGTCTCCCTCTCTCTCTGCCCCTCCCCCACTCGTTTTCTCTCTCTCTCTCTCTCTCTCTCTCTCTCCCCCTCCAAATTAAATAAACATTTAAAAAAGTTTAAAGAACGAAAAGAAAAATCACAAGGAAGAAAAAATACATGTACAGTACTGTATGGTATTTCTCGAAAAGAAAAATCTCTGCATAAATGGACCCATGCAGTTCAAACCCATGTGGTTCAAGGGTTTTATATCCTTTCACCAATTAAGAAGAATTTCAGGCTAAACAAACTGTAAGCTTATAGAAAGTCTGTCTTATTTAGTACCATGGCCCTGGGCCTATTTCCCTTTTAAAGCAAGCCGGGATCCTCAGTAATTGAGTTTCTCCCATGAGCCCCTTTAACCCAAAAATCTGCTAATTGGATGTTCACTTAAAGTTTTTGGAAACAGTATCGCGAGCCCACTCTGACCCACTGCGTTCAGCTCCCACTACCGCCCTTGGACTCTCAGAAATCTTCTCTGGCTTTTCTTTGGGTCTCACTCTCTTGGGGAGCCCAGCCACCATTTTGCAAAACACACCCGTCTCCCCATCTGTACACAGTGTACCTTGTGCAGTGCGCTCCGGGGCAGAGACCCCGGTTCCCAGGCCCACCAAGCAAAACAAGAGCGGAAACATCAAGCACATGGATGGCTTCTGTCCAGGGCCCTCTCACCGCCTGCTTTTGCTTTTTGTCGCAAGAGAAGGGTTGCCTTTGTGCAGCTGCTCTCAGACCTTGCGGAACAAGCCAGTGATAGGAAGGGTCCCCTGGAGGAGGCCTTCTTTACGTGCTGGAGGGCGGAGCAGGATCCCTCTGTGAAAGAGCAGAAAGGCTGACTTCGGCTCAAATTGAAGGGGAAGACTTTGAGCGATCCGGCCTGCCCCGCAGAGGTTCTGGGACGCCCTACATGGGCGACAGTTTTTTCATCAGGCAGGTGACCACCCTGGGCCCTCCCAACTCAGATTCTCAGGACTGGGCCGGGTCAGTGCTGGCTTTGTCTCTTTGACATCTCTTTGGTGTCCTGTGGCTACCAAATGGTACCTAAGAGTAGTTTTAAAAAGACCGTGATCTTCCCATGAGAATGGCTATCCTGCCTATGGTGGAATTGAGTAGAAGCAAATGGGTCAGTCCTTTGTCTTGAGGAAGAAAAAGTACCTAACCTAAGGGGCTTTTTTCTCTTCCAGCAAATAGTCGAGCTGTTCTTGGAATTCATTTACCTCTGGAAAGGTTATAGATTACTAGAACAGGGATTTTAGTGGCTTATTGGTCTTTGAAATCCAGTCTTTGATCATTTCCTGGTTTGTTATATCAACACCTACATGTCACTGCCCTTAGCGTAACACACACAATAAGGTCCCTCAGTGTTTCCAGTGATAAGGTTCCTGGCGGGGGTCAGAGGAAAGCTCACTTTTTGACGACTCTCCCTGCAGAAAGGTCTCTCTTTCCCTTTCTTGGCACCTCCTTCTCCCATTATCCACCAGCTCTTAACTGGCCACGTGCAGAACTGAAAGTTACGTTTTAATTCTGCTTTTCTTCTTCCTGTATACGGAGTCGCCTCGTTCCCTGCTCTGAATTTTAAAATCAAACAGATTAAAGATGTTCTCTGTTTTTCTCACAAAAGCCAACAAAGCTCCAAGCAGAAGGACTTTGCCGTTTTGCTTTCACTCATTGGAAAAGGAAAGTGCTTTCCTTGCAGTCCAGGCAAAGGGCATTCAGTGCGCTCCAGTCTCCCACCCTCGCCCTGACTCAGACTTTTCCCCAGAGAAAAGGAATAGCGTAGGAGACGCACTAGAGAAAACTTGTCAACCTGACCACTAGGTGGAGTCGGGAGTCAGCTGGGTGCTTTAAAGGTGCATCCGGGCCACTGCCCTCATGCCAGTGAGGAAATCAGACGAATGAGGCTTGTCCCCACCCTCAAGGAGTGACACTGCTGGCAAGGGCACTCAGAGCTGTCCCCATCTGTCCCTTTCCCTTACCTCTCTACTTGGGGCTCTTGGGATGTTGTGATTGCTTCACTTCCTTGAGTATGTGTCATCTGCTTATCCTCAAAGTCTTTAGCATTTGACATTTTCCCTTAAAAAGAATAGTCTTGGGGCACTTGAGTGGCCCTGTTGGTTAAGCGTCCAACTTCTGCTCAGATCATGATCTAGCGGTTGGTGGGTTCGAGCCCCGCATCGGGCTCTGTGCTGACAGCTCTGAGCCTGAAGCCTGCTTCAGATTCTGTGTCTCCCTCTCTGCCCCTCCCCTGCTTGCTCTCTCTCTCTCTCTCAATGTTTAAATAAACATTTAAAAATTTTTTTAAAAAAATGGCCTTACCAAGGGGGTGAACAATGGGAGACGCTGGCTAAGTTTATTCTCATCAGGTTGTGTGGCAGAGAGAGGAATCCAGATATGACTAGTACTTTCTAAACCAGTGGCTCTCTCCTTTAAAAAAAATACAGCCATTTTAAAATTTGAATATTGGTTTTCTAATGTAGAAGGCATAAATATATGCCATAAAAAGAAATCTGTTTTTCCTTAAAACAGGCTGAATAATCAAACCTGAAAGAATCTGTATCAGTCTGGCAGGTGAAGGCAACATCTGACCCTTGCCATATAAAACATCTTTTTATGGCTTTGATGGGAAGTTGGACACCTTACTGACAAAACTGGTAAATGACATGAAATTGGTGACAGTGACAGGCTCAGGATCCAAAGAGATCTGGGAGACTAGAACAAAACCTGGATCTTAGGAATTCATGGGGAAGCTATATAAGTCTACCTTTGGATTTAAAAAAACAAAACTAGACTGGGGCGCCTGGGTGGCTCAGGTTATGGTCTCATGGTTCTTGAGTTCGAGCTCCATGTTGGGCTTGGATTCTCCCTCTCTCCCTCTCTCTCTATCACTTTTACTCTCTCTCTTCCTCAAAATAAATAAGTAGACTTTAAAAACCCAAAACTACAGAAATACAAGGTGGAGGAGATGTAAAAGTTTCAGTTGACTAAGCTCAGTGAGTCAAGGAAGTAGGATGGAAGCGCCCCTGGCACCCCACCCCCCACCCCACACACACATGCACAAACCCGAAATGAGATACTTAGGCTACATAAGGAGAAAACATCGGTCAGAGTCATGCCACATTGCATTGTGATTGCTGGAGCCACACTTGAGGAGTATCAGTAGTGTGTAACATTCAGATGAGCATGCCCAGTTCTAAGGAGGGGTGCACACAGTTAGAAACGGTGGAGAGGACGTCAAGAGAACGCGGAGCCTGGAGAAGAGGCATGGGGCAGCACTGTGAGGAGAGTGACCCTAAGTCCAGGAGGTAAAAGCTGCAGAGAGGCAGACTTGAGCCCCTGCAGAAGAACCCAGGCGAGAGCTCCCTGAAGGGAGAGGGCTCTCCCATTACTGGGAGGTCTCCCCACAAGGCTGAATGGCCACCTGTCAGGGATGCTGGAGAGGGGATTCAAAGCTCCTCAGCTCGGGCAATATGACTTTTAAGGTCCCTTCTGAGTCTAGGCTTTGGTGACTCCATCGGTAGAGCAGCTTTGATTCACCTGGTCTGAGATGGCAAGTACACGGCACACGTACTTCCCATCTCTGTGTCCACCATTTTGAACCCAGTGGTGCTCCTTCACCTGAGCTGAATGTGGCCTCGTATCTCAGAACCACTAGCAATGTGGTCAGAGCTTCCCTGTAAGGTCCTGCTTTGTAGACGAGTAACCCAACGTTCCGATGGCTAGTTCCCAACCCAGGGAGGGTCCCACACCTTGATGGGGAAGTACGCTGACTAGACTAGGGCTCTCCAAATACCTTCTCTCTGTCTCAACTCACCTCGCTTTGCGGCACCTTTACTGGAGCAAAGTAATTCTCTCCACCCAGAACCATCCGACCCTCCTGGTTCTGTTCAGTGGGTAACAGTTGGGGAAGAAACGTGACCGCGAGAGGGTGGGAACTTCCAGCCAACTTTCTCAGCATCTCCCAGAGGGCGAGCCCCTTGCCTCAGCGAGAAGAAAGCCATCCTGTCACATAAGCGAACTTCAACTTCCTTGACCCCCGGTTCAGTTTGACGGAAGGATATACTTTGTTATAACTTATTATTTTGTTTTTGTAAATACAAGATGTTTATAGGAAATGTGTATTCTGAACTGTATGGGCAGAATGAGTCACTACACCAAAATAGTTCTATTAATAGAATATGTTAATTTTAAAGGGACCTAATAGGTATTTATTTACATATACGATCCACATTTGTGGCAAATCATTTGATCCTACTAAACCAGCTTCCAGCAAAGGTGCTACACGATGTGTTATTCTAAGTTCATAGTTACGATTTAGTATACTGACTAGCCAAATTCCTTGGGTTTTAAGATCGAACATAAACTACTATGCTTTTTAACTCGTTCAGGGAGGGACTTTTACCCCTGGCCTGTACCTGACACAGGTCTGTCTGATCTCCACCTTTCCATCTTAAACACTGTGTTTGCGCGTATAATCTGCTCTCTCCTCATCCCATTTGGAGAAGGAATTATGAGGGTCTTTTTCATCCCCTCTGTCTGTCTTGCCTCCTTCGTAGAATCACTGACACTGAGTTGCGAGCGAGGCTTGGTCAGAGCAGTGGGTGAGGCAGGGTCCGCTGCCAGGGGCTGGGAGGGGCTTAAGGAGCTGTGACTCCTTCACAGCTCTGACCATGCCTCCAGGGTGTCCGCTGGGTCTGCCCGGGTCGGGGCACCGGGCTGTCCCACACCTGCTTAGCCAGGAGCAAGGAACCTGCTAACTATAAATACTCCACTGACATCATGTCCCCCTTATAGCGTTAAATTATTGTTCAAGGAGGCGAGGGGGAGAAGGTGAATTATATGAGCAAATACAGTCTGTTTTCTCTTCAGCAAAAATGACAACTATTTTTGTGTATGACTAATTTATTTTTATTATTGTAAAAATACAATAAACTGGTTAAAAGATCAGCCTCGTGAACATATTTGTGCTCTTCTCGGGCCTAATTGCATTTCTGCTCACGTTGCTTCAAGCAGCCCCCTTTAAAAAGAGCCAAGCCCTTGAGGGGTCCGTTGGCTTGTCTCGCTGGCTCTAAGGGCTCTGAACAAGGAGGGGCGCTTCGCTACAGGGAACACCTTCGCTACAAAGGACCTTAGCTTCACTCGGGTCCTCGACCTCGGCTGTATGTTAGGATCACCCGAGGAGCTTCGGATAAAATATTCAGGTATGTGCGCCTCCCAGGACTGTAGGTATTTCCCCTCCACACACACACCCAGGAGGCAGGAAAGATTGCGCTAATTCAGTGTAGCTCCAGTCTCTCAACTGAATAAGCCTTCCTCCAACTCTGCCTGGGCTGACTTCACCTCGGTCTTGAGTTTAGCAAAGTGTTTGACAAAATCTTTCAGGTTCTCTGAATGCATACTACAGTGAAGTATGACTTACGTCGTAATGCCCGGTGAGAGAGCCCATCCCGGACTGGAGAGAGTCTCTGGTGGTGGCTGTCCTTGACTCAGTCCTGCACGGTATTTCATCAGTCACTCTCAGAAGCTTATGATTTTGTCTGAAACGTGCTTCTCACACATCCCACCCACCTTTTCGGCCTGGAACATCTCCATTTCTATTCTCTTTCTGATTATGGTAAAACTGACTTAACCTAAGATTCACTATTTTAACCATTTTGAAGTGTACGATTCGGTGGTATTTAATACATTCACAGTGTCACACAGCCTTCACTGGAACATTCTCGTTAGCCCAAAAATTCCATTTTTTCTTCAGCACCAAAACCAGAAGTCTGCTATGTGCCAGACGTTAGACTGAGGGTTTTTACTAAATCCTCACAGCAGACCTAAGAAGTTGTAATGTTCTCCCCTTCTGGAAACAAGAGCGCTGAGACTCAGAGAAGTGTAGTCTCCAGCTAACCCTTGGTGGCTCTAGGATCCTGCAGTCAGGTGGGCTGTGTCTCTCCCGGCTCCATGTCTGCGGGGCCTGGAATGTTCTATGGTCTCCTCATATATTAGCTCCAGTCTCTTTTTCCACATCAGCGCCAACCTAGGGACATAATTGCACAAGGACTGGATGGTGTGCTTAGCCGTTGATGAAAAAGTGTCGCATACCCAGGCTCAGTATGACCCATATGATCATGGGCTTCGTTTGAAGATATACAAATGAAGCCGAGAGAGAGGCAGCAAGCCTGCTCTGTTCTAGGGGATCAGACCCAAGCTGGAACCCTCCATCTCTAATTTCAGGCACCACCCATCACACAAGTTCATTGGCCATCAGGCAAGATTCCAGAAGACGATGACCAATATAGGGGTGGGAGGGATCTGGAAAGGAAACTGTCTTCCACCATCTCCAGGCATCTCAAGGACATTCAGGAGCAGACAAGAAGCTGGATGCCTCCAGCAGGGCAGCAAAGAGACAGGACAGAGAGTCAAGCTTGCTGCCGTGATAGGGAGGCTTAACCATGGGAAAAGGTATTTCAACAGACAGTGAAGTGAGACCCTCAAAAAGGAACAACCAGGAACATTTGAGCATAGGGAAAATCTAAATATGGATTGTATTTAAGGTGATGCAATAGAATCCACATAAAACTTCTTGGATGTGATGGTAGTGTTTGATCCAGCAGTCTGTACCTGCGGCCATATTTAGGGATCAAGGTCACAATGTCTGCAATTTACTTTCAGGTAAGTCAGAAAAATCGTGTGTGTGTGTGTGCGCGCGTGCGCGCGCACGCACCTGCGCCCACTCGTGTGGAGAGAGAGAGAATATGTGAAAATAAAGTAAAATGTACTTTGGTAAGTAGTAGTGAAGGGTATGTGGTATTCATTATATTATACTTCTCTGAGGTTTGAAATTTTCCAGAAAAGACGGGTGCAGATAAAGAGCAAAGAGAGGATAAGGAGAAGAGCTAACATGTTTTGCAATGTTCCTCACATTTGCCTAATGATGAGAATCAGCTGGAGTGCTCATCCAGCCCTCCCCACCGCACGCATGGGTCTCCCCAAGTGCACAGCGGTCAGAACGGCTAGCCCACACCCCAGGTGATCCCCATCAGCTCTGAGGCTGGGAGAACCCACATCTCCTGAGCAGCTGCAGTGTGGGGCGCATCCCCGAGGTCCTTTACATCCTTAACTCAATCTCCATAGCAACTCTTATGAGCAAGTGCTTCATTTTGTGGCCACTTTATGGATAAATAAGTTGGGATTCAAAGAGAATAAGGAACCTGCCCAAAGACATGGCTATTGGGTGGCAAGGGGTTGTCTTGGGTTTTCTTTAGGCTTCATGGTGTAATGAAATCAATTGGAACTTTGTTTAAGTAATAGTGGGACCCCCCGCCCACTCCCAGGTAATCTAGGTGATTGGAGCCAAGACCAGGCATTGGTGGTTTTAAGGCATTTGCAAGAAATTCTAGCTCAGACTAGAATAGTGCATCCCACTCTTTAACATGTGTATGCATCCCCTGGGCTCTTGTTAAATTTAAGATCCTGAGCCCAAGAAGGCTGGATAAGACCTGAGATTCTGTATTTTTTTTAATGTTTTTTTATTTATTTCTGCGAGAGAGAGAGACAGTGTGAGCAAGGGAGGGTCAGAGAGAGAGGGAGAGACAGAATCTGAAACAGGCTCCAGGCTCTGAGCTGGCTGTCAAGCACAAAGCCCAATGCGGGGCTCGAACCCACGAACTGTGAGATCATGACCTGAGCCGAAGCGGACGCTCAACAAACTGAGCCACCCAGGCGCCCCTGAGATTCTGTATTTCTAACAAGTTCCTGGGGAAAGCTCTTGCTCTGAAAATGAGGCATTCAACACTTTAAGAAAGTTGCAGATTTTTTTGTTTTTATTGACAAGTTGAGCACATGACTCCCGAGATTCTTTATCAAAGTCTTCTATAAAATTCAGTTTCTTGGACTGAATCTACCAGTTTACCCCTTCAATCAAGGAAGATGTAGTGGCTCTTTTAAGCCTTTGTACTCATGTGTCATACATGATTCAGTATTTTCAACCTGACAGGCTGTGTATCATTCAGTCATTCTTCAGCCACATGTAAAAGAAAACCTGACTGGGGCGCCTGGCTGAGCATCCGACTTCTGCTCAGGTCATGATCTCACAGTTCGTGGGTTCCAGCCCCATGTCAGGCCCTGTGCTGAACGCTTGCTCAGAGCCTGGAGCCTGCTTTGGATTCTGCGTCTCCTTCTCTCTCTGCCCCTCCCCTGCTCATGCTGTCTCTTTCTGTCTCTCAAAATAAATAAATGTGAAATGAAAAAAAATTTTTTTAAGAAAAAGAAATAGAAAAATAAATTTAAAAAACAGAGGAAAAAAAGAAAACCTGACTACACCAACTTGGGGAATTGTTTTCCTTTTATAACAAGAAGTTATAAAAGGTTTCTGAGCCACCTTCTTTGCTGTTCTCTTTGGCCTCTTCCTCATGGTTACAAGACAGCTTCCCCTGCTCCAGCTGTCACATCCACCTTCAGGGGAGGATGGAGGAAGGACAGGTGCAGCTGCAATGGCCTCCATTTACCAAGAAAGCCCACACTTTCCCAGAAACCCTTCCGTAACCAACAGGCTTCCACTTTGGTCTCATTGGCCAAAATGGGCTCCACGCACATTCCTAGCCACAAAGGAGGCTGGGAAGACGAAGGGTCGTCGTGATTTGTATGGCCCAGCCACCCCCACCACTGGGTGCTCTGGGCACAGTTGGGATTCTGTGAGCAGAGACGCAGGAGGGGATGAACATGGATGAGGCCACCAACGATGTCTGCCCTTAGTGAGCACCGACTTACGGACGGGAACGACGGAAGTTCAAACACAGCCTCCGCTCATCTCTGGCCTGTTAGAGGGCTACTCCTTCAAATAGGTTGAGGCTATTCATCTCCCTTTATCCAGCAAGTAATTCTTGAGCACACCCTGTGTGCCCAGCACTGCTTTGGGCACTGGGGATACAGATATCAGTCCCGTGGACTCAACAAAATGCTGTGCAACCGAAAACATCTGCAGAGAGAGAGACCCCCACAGGGGTCGGAGGGAGTGGATGCAGCCCGCCTTCTGAAATGAGCTGCAAATAAACAAACTTCAAATTTGGCTGTCCGTTTTCTAATAGCTGTAATGGGTACTGCTGTACGGATTTTCCTCACAACTGGCAGGTAGGGAAGTTGACCTCCTCTGTGCAGCAGGGTTTAATACAGCCATCTTGACAACCGGCTCCTATTCCGTCCATTTTACAGCTGGGAAAACCAAGTCTCGCCAGTTTAGGAAATTTACTCACGATCACACAGCTCCTGGTGGCTGAGGAATTTGAACCCAGGTCCGTCTAAGCTTCACCGCTCATGTGTGCTCCTCCACATGAGCTGCATAAGTGCACGTGCAACACAAAACTCCCTCTAAAACTACACAGAGGACAGAACTTATTCCTCCAGCATGTGGTGGATGTCACAGGGGCTGTTGCTGATTATCGTGGCTTCACAAAGATTCTGCGGCTCCAGGTGAAGAGCCCGGGGACACGCTTCTCTGATAGTTACACACAAAGGCACACACACGCATGCACACGCACGCACACACACACACGCATCATCGCCTCCAGGGAAAATGCTCCAAGGAGCCGCCTCTACTTCTCTGTCCTGCTTTCATGAGTGGATTCCAAACACTTGCTTTTCTAAGCCCAGAGTCCGTCCCGTTTGGGGGCCAGCCAGGGTGGGAGGGGAACAGTATTAAGACAAACGATCAAACCAGCCTGAACTTGACAGCTTCCATCAGCCTCTGCTCTCACCTCTGCCAGACAGAATTCTTGGCTCCTCACCCCACCCGCGTCCCGGACAGGCCTGACTTTTGCCCCGTGGTTCACATGAGCTCTGACTCAGGCACCGCTCACACCTGATTTACACGCTCAGGTAATGACCCTGGTTGTCTTATCTGTTGCCGTATAATAAGCTACCCCCAAAACTCAGTGGCTTCAAACAACTACTATTTTCTTATTTCTCGCAATTCCATGGGTCAGGAGTTCGGTCAGGGCACAGCTCCTTTCTTCTCCACCTGATGTCCACTGGGCTGGATCCAAGACAGCTTCTTCGCTTATAACTCTGATGCCTCAGCTCACATGGGATGGGTTGTCTCAGGTCCCCTCTCTGGGGCCTCAGTTCTCTGTTGGCTGGATTTACTGCTTCTCACCCATGTATTCTCAGGGTCTCTCCCTCTCCACATGGTTTCTTCTTATGCTCTCTCCTTATAGCTTGGGCTCCTCAAACACAGCAGGTGGAGAAGGAAGAACGTGCAAGAGAAAGAGAAAGCTGCCAGGGCTCTTAAGGCCTGGACTCGGAAGTCCTAGACATCACGTCTGCCTCTTTCTACTGATTAAAGCCAATCAAAGGCCTACCCAGATTCAAGGGAAGGCACCTAGACAGACCCCTCAACCTGCTCCTGACCTCAGAACTCAGGCATTCTCCCTTGGAATTCACTTTCTTTCTTTCTTTTTTTTTTTTTACTTGAGAGAGAGAGAGAGAGAGGATCTTAAGCAGGCTCCACGCTCAGTGTGGAGCCCGAGGTGGAGCTCGATCCCCTGACCCTGGCATTGTAACCGCAACTGAAATCAAGAGTCGGATGCTCAACCGACTGAGTCCCCCGGGCACCCTGAAATTCACTTTCTACCACCTGCCTTTATGCCTCCCCAGTCACGACTATCATTCACTCACTCATTCAACAAATATTTACTGAGCACCTACTCTTTGCCTGACACTNATTTGTTATGGCTGGGAAGATGGAGGGGGAGTGGGGGAGATGGGCGGGACCCACAATCGTAAACGGGATGGGTAGGGGGGTGCAGGAGCAAGCCCCCCGCATGCCTACCTGGATAAGGATGTTCCGGGCAGAGGAATGCGCAAGAGCTTTGCCTCCACTAGAGCACAGAGCGAGCAGGAAGTGAGAGAACGCGGGGAGCAGGAGATGAGGTCAGAGGCCCCGGGGGCCTGGAGAAGACTTTGGTTTCACCGTGACTGAGAGAAGAAGCCAGGCAGGCATTTCAGGGGAGGAGTGAGGGGGTTTGAGTGAGGCCAGCAGCCGGACGCGGGCTGTGATTTGTGCGTGTGCCTCAACTGTGCCCCAAACACCTGGTTTCCCGGGTTAAGCCATCAGCCTCGGAGGCAAGCTGAGAAATACCATTTCACTGAAAATGTTGATTTCTGAGAGTCCACTGACACAATGTAACAAGAGCCACAACGCTGACCACACCCTGTCACTTAATAATCTCTTGACCTGGAATTCATCATGGGGAGAGAACTTAATAAAGTGGTGTTTTTTCAGGAGTGTTTTCAATAATAATTTGTTTCACTTTGTGTTTTCTTGTTAATAACAATCTTTCAAAAATAGGCACATACAGGGGCGCCTGGGTGGCTCAGTCAGTTAAGCTTCTGACCTTGGCTCAGGTCATGATCTCTTGGTTCGTGAGTTCGAGCCCCACGTCAGGCTCTGTGGTGACAGCTCAGAGCCTGGAGCCTGCTTCAGATTCTGTCTCCCTCTCTCTCTGTCCCTCCCCCCATTCACACTCTGTCTCTCTCTCAAAGATAAATAAACATTAAAAAATTTTAGTAATAAAAAATCGGCACATACATCTGTGCTGACTGCCAGCTCGGAGCCCGGAGCCTATTTCAGAGTCTGTATCTCCCTCTCTCTCTGACCCTCCCCTGCTCGCGCTGTCTCTCTCTCTCTCTCTCTCTCCTAGAAATAAATAAAAATATTTTTTAAAAAAAAATCGGCACATACAAATACTCCAGTGTCTGGCTGACTCCCTCCAGCCCAACACCGCCCTAGGGTCCAGCACTGGGACCAGGTGCTATAGTCACGAGCGGAGCCAATGTGGAATCATATCTAGTGCGGAAGAGTGGATGTCCACAAAGCAAAGGCCAGAGTGTGTCACAGCCCTGCCCTTTGAGGCGAAGTACCTGCAGAAGTAGCGAGTTACTTGTCATTTCACGCCAAACCCAACAGAATCTGCACCACACACTTGGTTCCTATTTCTATGCCCCGAGTGGTCCCTGGGTCCCAGCGAAGTATTATCTATCCCATCCGTGTGGTTGCTTTTAATTCCGTGTGCTTGCAATCGCATTTTCCCTTCATTAGCAATTTCGTTGTGATTATACAGTCCTTTAAGAGTTCTATCCTTCCACTTAGTTCAAGATTTATAGCATTATAATTAAACATGAAATTATTTGATTCAACATTGGAGGTTAGTGGAACAATTATATTCCTATAAAAACTTGTCTGGGGGCACCTGGGTGGTTCAGTCAGTGAAGCGTCTGACTCTTGATTTCAGCTTAGGTCATGATGAGCTCATGGTTTGTGAGATGGAGCCCCGAGTTGGGGCTCTCTCTTGGGATTCTCTCCCTCTCTCTTTCTCTCTCTCTCTCTGTCTCTGTCTCTGTCTCTGCCCCTCTCCTGCTCACACTCTCTCTCAAAATAAATAAATATTTTTAAATGAAATAAAAAGTTGTCTGAACGTTACTTGAGCATGAGCAGCACTGGAGTAACTAGCAGCCTGGAGGAAGAGAGGATTCCAAACAGCCTTCGGGGGCTGCCTCCCTGGCAGCCCCTGGGGAAGGGCGGGGCGCTCCGAGCCTGCAGCAGGAGCTGGGAGAGCGGTCAAGGTGTCTGCACGGAGGTCACCAAGCCTCCTCCACAAGCAGGCCTGACAGGTTGGTCTGGAATATTGGATTCAGGAATGTTCNGTGCTGAGAATAGGCAGATCTGCAGGCTCCCGCATCCGCTCTTCATTCCCACTCAGACCCTCTCCTGGGTTATGTCCGGGTCATCGCCTTCTTTGGAACCTGTTCCGAGCACCTTTCCAGCCTCCCTGTCTCCGTGGTAGCAAGCAGCCAACCCCCTAGTCTCTGCATCATCCGGCCTCCGCCCCAAAGGTCTGCTGAGTAAAGACGTGTCTCCTTGAATCAAGCTGTATTTTTGCCTAATCCTGTTGCTTTCATTCTTTCTTTTCTATGACACGACAAAGATTCCTGCCAAAGTCTTAGTACAGAAAGTGTCCTCCCTGCTCAGTGCCCCCCAGCCTCTGGTAATCTGACTCTGGAGGCGATGGCCTCTAAAACACAGAGAAACCCAATTTAGCTACTGGCTCCATCGCAGAAGCTCCTCTTTGATGCTGTGGTAGAACAAAGCCGCGGGTTCCGCAATGGGTAACATTGCCAGGATTCATCACCAGAAGACTTTAAATCCTCTGCCTGGAACTGAGAGTACTAATGATTTTTTTTTCTTTTCTGTAACTTCAAGGAAGAAATTCCCAAATCTCTCCTGCTAGAATTTGGGGAGTGAAGCATTTCAGGGAGCAGGCAAAGCTTTTCTCATGGAGCAACACCGCCATCTTGTGGCCTTTCTGGTTTTTGCAAGTAGGTTGAGCTGCCGCTAATATTTTGACTAGCGCTACCATCAGGAATCTTAAATCTGGGAGAGAATTTGAGAAGTTTTCTAATTCAGTTTCCGGTCTGCAACCAGGTAAAGTTTATTAACGCCACTATTGCTTTATTATAACAACCCAGAGAGGTTAAGAGGCTTTCCAAGGCCACACAGCTAATGGGTCGAGTAACTTACCTGAGGTTACCTGCAATCCTCTGGTCACTTTTGAGGAAGAAGAAACCTTTCTTCAAACTAAATTCTGCCAATTATAAGACACAAATCTGGAGGTGTTCTGGTTGAAAAGACAGAAGGCCTCAGCCTTGCCAGCCCCTTTATTTAGCGCACTTTGAAAGCCATTGGAAGGAACAGCAAACTCTGCCAGGGAGGAAGGGGGAACTTTCATTTATGCATCTGGTCGGCCATTTAGCAGACAATTATCAGATTCTTTTCATGTGTCAAACCCTTAAACAAGAGAGATGAGGTTTCTGGTCTCATAAAGCTTACATTCTGGTTGGAGGAGACAGAACGAACAACTAAACAAATAGATGACTAGAATCGCTTCTCTTTTTTTTAATATTTTTACTTCAGAGGGAGGGTAGGGAGAAGCCTAAGCAAGCCCCATGCTCAGCCTGATGTGGGGCTTGATCCCACAACCCTGGGATCATGACCTGAGCTAAAACCAAGAAACACTCAACTGACTGTGCCACCCAAGCTCCCCTTCTTTCTGATCGTGACTGGGAGGTGGGGGCAATGTTAGAGAGTCTGGTCTGAGAAGGGGCACTGGAGCGGTGTCTCCAAGTGTGAGAAAGAGTCAGTCAGAGGAAGAGGGAAAGGGGAGATGCCGGTCAAAGGTACAAACCTCCAGTTATAAGATGATTAAGTCCTGGGGGTCTAATGAACAGCATAGTGACTATAGTTAACAGTACTACGCTATATATTTTAAAGTTGCTGAGAGAATTGATCTCGAATGTTCTCATCACAGAAAAGCAATGGTCTTTATGTGAGGTGATGGAGGTAACCATTTCACAATACGTAAGTGTATCAAATCAACACGTTGTCCACCTTAAATTTACATAATGTTATATGTCAATTATACCTTAATGAAGCTGGAAAAATTTTAATAATAAATAAATAAATAAATAAATAATCAAAAGAGCACCATAATTTAATTTTTTTAAGCCAGGCACTCACACAGGGAAAAAGCTCAAGGGTACCGCTGCCTTTTTCTCTTTCCAGGAGGGGGGCGCCGATGCGTGCAATGGCCAACCCCATCCAAAGCCAGCACCTGGAACCTTCCTCTGTGACATCACCCCTTCAACTTAGCTCCTCAAAAACCGCACAGCAAGATCAAAATGGTCAGTGAAGACAGATTTAGGTTGGGAGTGGTGGAAGCAAAGGGAGAAAACGAAAAGATTTAGGCGGGAGAGTACGTCCAAAGTCATCAGTCACACTTTTTGTTTCATTTTTCATGTGGAAAACTGTGTGTATATTTTTAAATTAACTTTTTATTGTATAAAACGTCCATCATAGACAAAATGATAGGTAATAGTTCAGTGAAACCCCATCGACTTTAGTTGTCCTGCCTTCATACACTTCCTGCTTCCATTCACTCATTTATGAAACAAAATTTTCGTGCGATAGTTTTAAAAAGCAAATCCAAGATACTGAATCACTTTGCCGCCAAATACTTGAGGATAGCCTCTAACAGACCAGGATGGTTTTTCATTAAGCATAAACACGATACCACTGTCATAACAAGCTAAATTTAAAACACATCCTTAACATTTTATTTTTTAACATTTTATTTTTGAAATAAGTTCAGACTTCCAGAAAAGTTGTTTTGAGTTTCAGTGTCTTATTCAGAAATCTCACCTTGAAATTGTGTCTGGGAAAAAAAATGATAGATCACAGCCTTAGTTAGAAATTACCTTCGGGGACGCCTGGGTGGTTCAGTCGGTTAAGCTTCGGACTTCAGCTCAGGTCATGATCTCACGGTTCATGAGTTCAAGACGCGCGTTGGGCTCTGTGCTGACAGCTCAGAGCCTGGAGCCTTCTCTGGATTCTGTGTGTGTCTCTCTCTGCCCCACCTCACTCACTCACTCTCTCTTCCTCTCTCTCTCTCTCTCTCAAAAATAAACTTTAAAAAAATTTTTTTAAAGAAATTACCTTTGGAAATAGACTAGCAAATAAATAAGTATGCTGAAGAAACCGTATGACAACATAAAACTCAGTAAAATAATGCTAATTTCTATTAAATGCTATGTTAAGTATAATAAGAAATTTAAATATATTAAATTTAATATCAACCAGAATGCCTCTGACTTAGCAGAACTAGCTTGGTTTTGTTCACAAATGCCATAGTGTTTGTAGCATTTTGTCACTTGCTGTTTCATCATAACATTTTCCATATAACCCCTTCCAGTGGCAGAAAAATAGCCATTTTGGAAATCTGCCATAATTTATTACATTAAAATACATACATTCAGCTTTTTCCAGTGCACAATGACCGAAAGCAGCATCTTGACATAGCACGTTGGAGTGTCTGTGTAAGAAATTCTGCTACAGGGCAGGTCTTTTCAAACCCCTTCAGAGGTAACTGGGGGGCCAGAATAGCATATGCAAAGGCCCCGGGCTGTAAAGGGAATGTGCTGTGTTCGGGGATCCACAGACCTTCCCTCCCGGCTGACAAGATGGCAGCGGCCAGTTACCCCAGGGCCCCTCCTGTACCATCGCATCTTAGGGAGAATTGCATGGAACGTATGAATTTTCCATAATGCCTTTCTAAAGAATACATCCTTCATCTCTGGAGAGGCACTGGATATTTATTACCTCAATTTAGCATTTTCACCAAATTAATAAGTATAGCTAATAAATAACGTCAGAAAGCTTCCGACCATATCAAAAGTCAAGAAGGAAAAATGTACCTCAATTTACATTCGAACACTGCTCGTCTAAATAGTTATTTGGGGGCAATTTCTAGAAGCTTGTGCAGCTGTCATGACGTTGTCTGGGACCTCAACAGACACAGCCAGAGAGGCATCCTTGGGTACACACACACACACACACACACACACACACACACACACCTCTTCACGCATGCGCACTACTATTCATGCCGTCCTACCTGGTGCAGCCCCTCAGCCCATCCCATTAAAAGCAACCCTAAAAAACAAAGACTTTCCCCATAGAATAATCCTTTCACTTTCCTCTTTGATTTTTATTGTAGTTTGAATCTAAGAATCTGCATCCCCTAGAAAAGCTGGGAACAGAAATGCCAGTTCAGAGTGACTTTCCACAGCCCAGAATATCTACTTTATTCTATTCTTTCAACTTGGCCTGGAGACAAAATGTGTCTTGGAGGATTTTCTTTATTAAATGTATGAGGCTGTTTTTGCTTCTTGGGGTGTTTTTTTTTTTTTGAAATATGATATCGCCATTTTTTTCATTCCCTTACCCTTGGGCAGGATAGATTCTCCTAAAAATAACCATCTTGTCTGCCTGGGTTCGAATCCCAGATCTATCACCTACTAGCCCTGTGACATTGGGTGAGTTGCTAAACCTCTCTGTCGTTCTTGTTTTGTAAAGAGGGACAATAGCAATAGTGTCCATCTGATAGTGTTGGGAGGATTTAAAAAGTTCTTACATGTGAACACTTAGAACTCTGGCTGCTATATAGCAATTTCTTAATAAGGATTTCCCGTTTTTATTATTAGTATAGGTCGTATTTATTTCAAATTAGAGGGTCTCTTTTAAAAACAAGAAACGCCTTATCTTGATTACAATTATAAAACGTGTTCATTATGAAACATTCAAACAACACAGAAAAGTATAAAGAAGAAAATAAATAAAAGAGTAAAATTTTCCTCCAGAGAGACCTCTGTCAACACTTGGAGTGTCCTTCCAGAGAGTTCTGGGGTCGGCATACTGAAGATAGCGTTACATTCCCAGCGGCCTGGGGCTCCTCATGGACATTTGTCCTGGGCTGTGCTTCCTGCATCTGTGAAAACAGACTCGGTGAACTGTGTCCAGGAAAGCAGGAAATAACATGGCTTAGGCCCAGTGATTCTCAACCGAGAACAAATTTGCCCCTGGGGGGACATTTTTGGCAACGTCTGGAGACATTTTTGGTTGTCGTCATTGGGGAGAAGGGATTGCCACTGGCATCTAGTGGGGAGAGGACAGGGTGCTGCTAAACGTCCTATAATGCACAGGGCAGCCCCCAGGACAAAGAATTTTCTGGCTCAAATGTCAACAGGGCCCACGTTGAAAACCCCTGCATTACATTGTTTCATTTCTCGGAGATGATACAGATTAGAACCAGGAGTCAGCTAGGATACACGGGGGTGGTTTTACCTCTTGTGAAACTTTTAAAATACTTCCGTACTGATGTTCAGCGAGCTCTCCCCAACCCGGCTGCCCCTGCCCCGGGCCCTCGGAAGCCTCCAGCGCCTCCCCAGCACGGCATGGAAGTGGCTAAAGCAGGTGTAGACAGAGAAAGGGCGCCTCCTGGGCCAGGCTGCACCCCGCTGTCGGGGTCTGATGCGGCAGGGCTCAGGTCCAACCGGCGGTTCAAGATTTTAGCCTTTCCCTCCCGCAAGGAGGGAGCGAATCGAGGGCCTGAGAAGCATTTAGTTCTTACACAGAGAAACGCCGAACAATGTCTTCCTAAATATTTCCTATTATTATTAATTATTGTTGGTGGTAGTAGTAATATTTATTTCAAATCAGCCACTCTTTCTTTATTTTTAATGAAAAGAGCTTTATTTTATCTTGCTTATAATTGTGATGATGTGTGTTCATGATTAAACATTCAAACAAAACAGCCACACTTCTGTTTGGTGGTGAGAAGTTCTGCTTGTGGCATCTTTATAAGAGTTCCGCTAGAGAAGGGAGAAGCCCACCTCTCAGAGCAGCCGGCAGGGGGAGAAGTTCAAGGGGCGTCCTTCACCCCCAATCACCTGGGACGAAGGAGGAAGGGGTCACCCCCAGCTGAAGCTGCGAATCGGATGCGTCCTGGACAGCCTGCCTTTTGTCTGCTCCCCTGGGACAGAAGAGGGAGCCTCTCCAGTCTGCTCAGACCTTTAAAATTATTCTGGGAGGGGCGCCTGGGTGGCTCAGTCGGTTAAGCGTCCGACTTTGGCTCAGGTCATGATCTCACGGTTCGTGGGTTCGAGCCCCGCGTCGGGCTCTGTGCTGACAGCTCGGAGCCTGGAGCCTGTTTCAGATCCTGTATCTCCCTCTCTCTCTGCCCCTCCCCTGCTCACACGCTGCCTCTCTCTCTCTATCTCTCAGAAATAAATTTAAAAAAAAAAAAACATTAAAAAAATGATTCCGGGAGAAGGACTTCAGAAGCCCAGGGCCGCCGGAACTCTGCAGGGAATATCTGATCATTTCTGAATGTTATCTGGAAAAGAAAAGAAAGCAGCTTTGTTGAGAAACGCTCCTGCTGGTGCCTGCCTCTCGGAGTCCTGAGCCTTCCGTGCACCGCTCTAGAAAAAGAAACTATTGACGAACTTAGGTCCTAACAAGGAGAAAGGAGTCTCGTGATCTCTGGCCAGAAGTTCCCCCAAGACACGTGAAATCAAACTGTGCATGCTGTGCTGTAGCGGGCCTTCAAGTCGAAACACTGGGCGTATTTCCATGTAAATGGATATCGAACCAGGCCCCTGTGCTTTCCGCTGTGGGGATGGGGCAGGCTGTGTTGGGCCAGTTGTCTCCGGAGGGACGTTTTATTGCAGTTGCTTCGGGGAACAGCCACACAATTAAATCTTTGTGAAACTTTCCAGGGGATAGTTTCCTGGAAGCCGCGCCCTGAGCTCCTGAGCCCAAGAACACGTNCTTGCCCCAGACCGGAAGCCCGAGGCTCCTGGAACCGTGGTGTAGAGCCCAGCCAGCCGGACCCCATCCAGAAGCCACTCCTCCTCCTCCTTCTGACAGCATCCAGGTCCTCTCTGAGGTCTGGGACCCAGTGACACAGGGAATGACGGGCCCCAGAGAGGCTGGGGCAGGGGGATTTACTGCNCGGCACAGTCCTGGCTCCGGCTGGGACTGACCTGCCAAACAACAGAAGAGGTCCAGGGACAGAGCCGGGCTGAAATCAAATAATGCAAGGGGTCAACATAATAAAGTCAAAACAGAACGGGCACATCAAACACTGCTGGTGTTCTTTATTCAGATGGATTTATTTTTTCCATTCTAAGTAACACATACCCGCTAGGGAAGACCAGGAAAATAAAGACAAGTTAAAAACGAGCTCCTGTCCACTGAGCGTCTTGTCATCCACGTGCCCAGCTGACCTGAAACTCTGAACCCAGTCCCTGGAATCTTCCATCAACTGAGGAGAGAAAGACGCCCTGGAGTGAGGTTCAGCATTTAGGACAGGATCCGGCTGTGGAGTTTCTCTCTCCCACCCAGGGCGGTCCGCTCGCTCCTGGGAACAACACTCTGACTAAACTTCTGCAGCTAAAGCCAAAGAGATGCTCGGTCTTCCTAGAGAGCACCATGGTGGAAGGCAGGAGTTTGGGGACCTGACTCCAGTTTGAAACCCCTGTCTCCTTCCCCAGGCTCCTCTCCCATTCCGCAGCTGTGTGGCCCGAAGCGATTCGCTTAACCTCTCTGAGACTCAGTTTCCTCACCTGAGTTGAGGGCTGCTGCGAGGTCTGGATAGGATGTCGCAAGCAGTTGTGTAAGCTTCTTGCTTGCTGTCTCCTTCTTCCTAGCGCCGATGCAAGGACCTCACAGGACGCTTTGGCCCGGTGGATGGCTCCATCCTCGAAGCCTCCCCTGGCTCCCATGGCCCACCACGCTGTCCTGATTTTCTCAGGGGCTCTTCCTTGGCCCCAACCTCCAGGATCAAAGGTCCCCAGCTCAGCCTCGTGTGCTTTCCTCTCTGCGATGCCTGATCAGGGCAGGCCCTCAATCCAGGTCTTCAGTGACCATCTCTGTGGACAAGCTGGGTATGAGCTGCTTGGGGCAGGTGGAGTCTGTCTCCACAGCTGAACTCTGAGTGGGTCTGTTGTAGAAGCCCCGGCCCAGACCCAGGCAGGTGTGGAGGGGCCACGGGAGGGGCACAGGTATGCAAGATCACCCAAGGACAGGGTGTAAAGTTGGGGCACCCGGAGTGGTGGCCATTGAGAGTGGGGAGGGAGATGGTCAAGACATGCTCCAGGGTGGGAGAGACAAGCTTTCCAAAGGAGAGACCAGTCAATCAAGTTCAAGGGAGATGCCCATGGCTTTGGAGGTTGGGTGGAGCTGGAGACTATGCAGTAGAGGGCCCTGAAGGCTGCCGGCCAGGAAGAGGTGCAGGTGGGCAGAGGCCGAGGAGGTCAGGTGTGGAGCCTTGGCCTGGTGGCCTCGATCTTCTGAGGCCTGGGAAAGCGGATTACCCTGCAAAGCCCCTGGAGCTGACTTCCCAAATCCCCAGTAGTGCTTCTCTGTCACAGTGAGGGTTAACCCTACATATAGAAGGGCCCCGCCCCCCCCCCCCCGTCCCATCCCCTTCACTCCATGATCCTTCCAGAAACTTCTCACTGTTCCCCTTCCCCTTGGGCTCTGAGCCCCAGAGGGGAGCAGGTCTGCTGAGGATGGGTGGCCCCTCCAGACCAAGGCAGGGCCCTCTGCTCTATCCTAGGAAGGAGGTACAAATGGAGGTTGGGACAGAGGAGCGGGGGAAGGAAAGGCTATTTCTTGGGGAGTGCTCTGTGATCTCCTCAGAGAAATCTGTAGTAACAGCCCCCATCATTTATTATGCTCTTACAGAGTACCAGGCACCGACACACTTTGGGAATTCTTCTGGTTTCCCCCAACGACACTGCAACACAGATACTTTTGTCACCGCTTTTCACAGACGAGGAGTCGGAAGCTCAGAAAGGCTAGGCCACCCGCTCAGGCACGGATGGCTGGCCTGTGCGGGAGCAGGGGGTCTACACTGGCTCTGTCTGGACTCTCTCCAGCTCCTTCCGAGCCCCGGGCTTGGTTCACAGAGGCGCAGACCCCTCCTTCCACCTCCTCACCTCAGAACCACACTGGGCTCGAGCTGGGAAGCCTGGGTCCGGGGACCGCAGAGAGGCCAGCCCGCCTAGGACCGCGAGGCCAAGTCGGAAAGGGGGAGAGGCCAGCCGAGAGCCCGTAGTCAGGCTCAGGGGCTGTGTGCTCACACCCTCCCATCCTGCAGGCCCTGCTCCCCGGGAGGGTGAGGAAAATGCTGACAGCTCCCCTTCTGCTCCTCACAGACCTGAAGGAGACCCTCCACCTTGGGCCCCAGGCCCCCCTGCCTCCAGGCCAGCCTCAGGCCCTACATTAGAGCCATTCCCGTGTGTGACAGGAGCCACCACTGTGCTGGATGTGTGGAGAGCCCCCTTCTAGGGGGCCCGGGACCCTCCAATTCTGGGCCATAAGCCTCCCTTATCAAGGGCTTAGGTGGGAACCACGAGGGTGGAAAGCCGCAGCCACGGGGAGCCCCACGCACGGAGCCACGCAGACACACGGACGCACACACGCCCCCCGGGCACGTACTTGCTCCCAGACACATGCCAAGCAGCTCAAAACGGTTTAAAGTCCTGGGGGGCCTGGAGTCCGCACCTCCCTTCAACATTTGGCATCAAATGGCCAGCTGGATGAGGGCCCAGGGGGGAAGAGACCAGGGGGCCCTGGGCACCCTGGGGGCTGGTGTGGGGGCAGCAGGATCGACCGGCTCCAGGGGCACCTTGGTGACGCTGCAGGTGTGGCGGGTTGATCCCCTGTGGAGGCAGTAAAGATTAAGAGGATCATAAGCTGCGTCCAGCACTGCCCTGGGAGAAATCTCCTAGATCCAGAGGCGCTGCTGTGAGGGGAAGTTGGGGCAGCTCCTGAGTTCAGACAGACAGGCGGACAGACAGGAGGACAGAGAGGAGAGACTCGGGAGGGAGACCACCAGGGCCAGGGAGACGGAGAAGTCGAAATAGGAGAGAGACAGGGGCTGCGCCCACTCAGGAGGCCTCCCTCAAGCCCGCTGCCGGCAAATGAGCGCCAACATGGCTGCAGCTGTGCCAGCCACTGTAGCTGCGTCCAGGAAGGAGTCTCCAGGCACATGGGGCCTGGGAGAGGAGCCGGCAGGTATGGCTTTCCTGGAGGTAGGGGCCGGGCCCTTGGGGGAGCGGAGTGTGGAGGACCGGAGGTTTGCAGAGACCACGAAAAAGAGCTCCCGGGGCCGTGGGCAAGAGTGAGGGAACAGGCGAGCAAACCAGAATCCTAGAAACACGGGGGTCGGCAGAGCCAGGATGGGATGGGACGGCTGAGCTGATGGGAAAGGAGAGAGAAGCAGCCCTCGGGTCTGGCCGCAGAGCTCCCAGGGATGTGGTCGGGAAGGGGTCTGTGGGACGCCAGAGCCTGAAGCCGCCTGCAGAGAGGGCGTGGGAGCTGGGGAAGTGGAGGCAGAGAGCGTGCCCTCCTTGCAAACTGGAGGGGGAGGTGGGAGGGCAGAGCAGGCTGGGGTGGGGT